>NC_054476.1:137857636-138198470 GCF_017639515.1 Carcharodon carcharias | reverse complement strand
TGATTTCTGCCCACTGCTCTGAATGTCAAAGTGAAGAAATTCAATGAAGTGCGGGTAAACAGCGAGAGTAACTATGAATCTCTGGTAATTGGCCTTGCCAGAGAGCCAGTCTGGATAGTAGTAGTTATTTGACCTGTGGTGGCCTGGTGTTCACGCCATCCACAGCGTTGGTCATGTCTCCTCATGGCTCCCCCTGGAAACAATGATACAATTACCCGAGTTGGCAAAGTAACATTAGGTTTTGTTGGCTAAACGACCTTCGAAAGAATACCAGACGGTTGTGATCTGCGGAGATCAAGCGTAAATGTACAAAAAAGGTTGACCATCTTTCACATAATCTCACAGTGCAGAAGAGGCTCTTTGGCCCATCGAATCTGCACCAACATGTGAGAAACACCTGACCTACCTACCTACCTAATCCCATTTACCAGCACTTGGCCCAAAGCCTTGAATGTTATGACGTGTCAAATGCTCATCCAGGTACTTTTTAAAGGATGTGAGGCAACCCGCCTCCACCACCCTCCCAGGCAGCGCATTCCAGACCGTCATCACCCTCTGGGTAAAAAGGTTTTTCCTCACATCCCCCTAAACCTCCTGCCCCTCACCTTGAACTTATGCCCCCTCATGACTGACCCTTCAACTAAGGCGAAAAGCTGCTCCCTATCCACCCTGTCCATGCCCCTCATAATCTTGTACACCTCGATCAGGTCGCCCCTCAGTCTCCTCTGCTCCAATAAAAACAACCCAAGTCTATGCAACCTCTCTTCATAACTTAAATGTTTCATCCCAGGCAACATCCTGGTGAATCTCCTCTGCACCCCCTCCGGTGCAATCACATCCTTCCTATAATGTGGTGACCAGAACTGCACACAGTACTCCAGCTGTGGCCTCACCAATGTTCTATACAACTCCAACATGACCTCCCTACTTTTGTAATCTATGCCCTGATTGATAAAAGCAAGTGTCCCATATGCCTTTTTCACCACCCCACTAACGTGCCCCTCTGCCTTCAGAGATCTATGGACACACACGCCAAGGTCCCTTTATTCCTCAGAATATCCTAGTGTCATGCCATTCTTTCAGTATTTCCTTGTCAAATTACTCCTTCCAGAATGTATCACCTCACACTTTTCAGGGTTAAATTCCATTTGCCACTTTTGACCATCCTGTCTGTATCTCCCTGTAGCCCAAGACACTCAGCCTCACTGTTAACCACCCGCCCAATCTTTGAGTCATCCACAAACTTACTAATCCTACCCTCCACATAGCCATCTATGTTGTTTATATAAATTACAAATAATAGGCGATCCAGCACAGATCCCTGTGGTACGCCACTGGACACTGGCTTCCAGTCACTAAAGCATCCTTCTATCATCACCCTCGGTCTCCTACAACTAAGCCAATTTTGAATCCACCTTATCAAATTACCCTGTACCCCATGTGCATTTGCCTTCTTTATAAGTCTCCCATGTGGGACCTTGTCAAAGGCTTTGCTGAAATCCATATAAACTACATCAACTGCACTACCCTCATCTACACACCTGATCGCCTCCTCAAAAAATTCAATCAAATTTGTTAGGCATGACCTCCCTCTGACAAAGCCATGCTGACTATCCCTGATCAAACCTTGCCTCTCCAAGTGGAGATAGACTCTCTCTTTCAGAATTTTCTCCAATAGTTTCCCTGCCACTGACGTGAGACATACTGGCCTGTAGTTCCCTGGCTTCTCTCTACAACCCTTCTTAAATAGCGGAACCACATTAGCTGTTCTTCAGTCCTCTGGCACCTCCCCCGTGGCCAGAGAGGAATTAAAAATTTGGGTCAGAGACCCTGTGATCTCCTCCTTTGCCTCCCTCAGCAGTCTGGGACACAAATCATCTGGACTTGGAGATTTGTCCACTTTTAAGCCTGCCAACACCTCCAATACCTTGATAAAAACAAAAATCTGCGGATGCTGGAAATCCAAAACAAAAACAGAAATACCTGGAAAAACTCAGCAGGTCTGGCAGCATCAATACCTTGTCCCTCCCTATATCAATTTGCTCAAGAACCTCGCAGTCTCTCTCCCCCAGTTCTATACCTTCATCCTCATTCTCCTGGGTGAAGATGGATGTGAAGCATTCATTCAACACTCTACCAATGTCCTCTGGGTCCACCCATAGATTGCCCCCTTGGTCCCTAATAGGCCCTACTCTTTCCCTGGTTATCCTCTTCCCAGTGACATACTTATAGAATATTTTGGGATTTTCCCTACTTTTACCAGCCAGAGCTTTCTCATCTCCCCTCTTTGCTCTCCTAATTGCTTTCTTAAGCTCCACCCTGTACTTTCTGTACTCCACTAATGCCTCAGCTGATTTGCTTCCTTTGTACCTGCTAAAAGCCTCTCTTTACCTTCTCATCGTAACCTGAATATCCCTGGTCATCCTGGTCAGGGTGGCCCAGTTGTGAAGCGACCCAGATAAGCAATGTCCCCACAGTTGTGCCTTGTAGCAGGCCACTGTGAAAAATGCAATTGGTACACAGGTGCAAGTTCCAAGAACATCAGACTAGAAAAATTTCACCTCAAGCCCCCCCACCAAGGTGTAAATGATGCCATATAGACAGTTTTTCCTACCCTACTAGGATCCGGTGGAACAAACCAGATTGGAGTAGCCGGAAACCCTAGTAGCGAATGATATAGTACATGCGATGGTCTCGGAGTCATGCCCTGAAGGCCGCAGGGAAGTCACAGCAACTGTTAAAATGCTTACCTGTTATGATGAAGTTCAAGGGAGTTGGGAGTTGAAGAAAAGCGCAAGAGGAGCCAAGAGTTGAAAACGAGCGTGAGAGGAGTCGGGAGTTGAAAAGGAGCGTGAAAGGAGTCGGGAATTGAAAAGTAGTGTGCGAGAAGTCAGGAGTTGAAAAGGAGAGCGGGAGGATTCGGGAATTGAAAAGGAATGCGAGAGGAGATGGGAGTTGAAAAGGAGTGCGGGAGGAGTTGGGAGTTGAAGCGGAGTGTGAGAGGAGTCCGGAGTTAAAAAGGAGCACGGGAGGAGTTGTGAGTTGAACAGGAGCTAGGAGAGCTGGGGCAACTGAGGGAGTTCGATGAGGCGGGAACGAGGTGGCCCTTTGAGTGCCATGAGTACGGCCGGGTAAGTATTTATAACTTTTATCACTTATAGTTTTGAAGGCCTTATTTTGTGGTTCATTGTTTGTAAGGGCTGTATTCCGTAATGAGGAGCAGGGAAGAAGGGCCTGAGAGCAATTGATATTATTTGATATTAAGTGTCTTCTTAAAGGTTTAATTTAATTTAAAGCGGTAAGTCATGGCAGGAGAGCACAAAGCCGTGGTGTGCTCCTCCTGCTCTATGTGGGAAGCTGGGAACATTTCCAATGCCCGGGGCCAGCATGTATGTGGGAAATGTCTCCAGCTGCAGCTCTTGGAAGCCTGCGTTTCGGAGTTGGAGTGGCGGCTGGGGACACTGTGGAGCAGCCACAAGGTGGAGAGTATCATGGATAGCAGGTATAGAGGGGTGGGCACACTGCAGGCTAAGAGTCTACAGGTAGTAAGGGAATGAGTGACCACCAGGCAGAGCAAGAGAACTAGGCAGGCAGTACAGGAATCTCCTGTGGCTATTCCTTTGCAAAACAGATATACCACTTTAGATACTGTTGGGGGGAATGGTCTCTCAGGGGAAGGCAGCAACAGCCAAATTCGTTGCACCACGGTTGGCTCTGCTGCACAGGGAAGGAATAAAAAGTGTGGGAATGCAATAGTTATAGGGGATACAATTGTAAGGGGAATAGATAGACATTTCTGTGGCCACAAATGAGACTCTAGGATGGTATGTTGCCTCCCTGGTGCTAGGGTCAAGGATGTCTCAGAGCGGCTACAGGACATTCTGAAGAGAGAAGGTGAATAGCCAGTGATCGTGGTACACATTGGTACAAACGACATAGGCAAAAAAAAAGGGATGAGGTCCTAAAAGCAAAATAT
This sequence comes from Carcharodon carcharias, assembly GCF_017639515.1. Taxonomy (NCBI): domain Eukaryota; kingdom Metazoa; phylum Chordata; class Chondrichthyes; order Lamniformes; family Lamnidae; genus Carcharodon; species Carcharodon carcharias. The sequence goes on along the minus strand of NC_054476.1, from coordinate 138,194,494 downwards.
AGGGAGTTAGGAAGTAAGTTTAAAAGTAGGACCTCAAAGATAGTGATCTCAGGATTACTACCAGTGCCACATGCTAGTCAGAGCAGAAATATCAGGATATATTGGATGAATACATGGCTGAAGAGATGGTGTGAGTGGGAGGGTTTCAGATTCCTGGGACATTGGGACCAGTTCTGGGCGAGGTGGGACTAGTACAAACTGGATGGGTTACACCCGGGCAGGACCGGGACTGATGTCCTAGGGGGAATATTTGCTAGAGTGGTTGGGGATGGTTTAAACTAAAATGGCAGGGGGATGGGAACCTATGCAAGGAGTTGGAGGAAGGGGAATCAAGGACATGAACAAAAGACAGAAAAGGGAATAAAGAAAGTGATAGGCAGAGAAATCAAGAGCATGAATCAAACAGGGCCTCAGTGAAAAATAGTGGGAATGGGACATGCAATGTTAAAAAGACAAGCCTTAAGGCTTAGTACCATAACATGAGGAGCATTCACAATAAAGTGGATGAATTAGCTGTGCAAATAGATGTACACAGGTATGATATATTTGGGTTACGGAGACAGGCTGCCAGGTGACAAGGGATGGGAACTGAACATCCATGGGTATTCAGTATTTAGGAAGGACAGACAAAGAGGAAAAGGTGATGGAGTTGCATTGCTGGTTGAAGAGGAAATTAACACAATAATGAAAGATATTAGCTCTGATGAATCTGTAAGGTAGAGCTGAGAAACACTAAGGGGCAAAAACATTAGTGGGGGTGGTATATAGACCCCCAAACTGTAGTGGTGATGTTGGGAATGGCATTAAACAGGAAATTAGAGGCACATGTAATAAAGGAACATCTGTAATGATGGGTGACTTTAATCTGCATATAGATTGGGCAAATCAAATTAGTAACAATACCATAGAGGAGGAAATCCTGGAGTGCATTTGGGATGTTTTTCTGGACCAATACATTGAGGAACCAACTAGAGAACAGGCCATCCTAGGCTGGGTATTGTGTAACGAGTAAGGAATAATTGGCAATCTAGTTGTGCGATGTCCCTTGGGAATGAGCAACCATAATATGATAGAATTCTTCATCAAGATGGAGAGTGACATAGTTGTTTCTGAGACTAGGGTCCTGAATCTTAATTAAAGGATAAATGATGGTATGAGGCACGAGTTGGCTATGATGGATTGGGAAACGTTACTTAAAGGGATGACAGTGGATAGGTAATGGCAAACATTCAAAGAGTGCATGGGTGAACAACAACAATTGTTTATTCCTGTCTGGCACAAAAGTAAAACAGGAAAGGTGCCAAGCCATGTCTTACAAGGGAAATTAGAGATTGTATTAGATGCAAGGAAGAGGCATACAAATTGGCCAGAAAAAGCAATAGACCTGAGGACTGGGAACAGTTTAGAATTCAGCAAAGGAGGACAAAAGGATTGATTAAGAAAGAGAAAACAGAGTACGAGAATAAGCTTGTGGGAACATAAAAACTGACTGTAAAAGTTTCTATAGATATGTGAAGAGAAAAAGATTGATGAAGACAAATGTAGGTCCCTTACAGTCAGAAACAGGGGAATTTATAATGGGGAACAAAGAAATGGCTGACTAACTAAATACATACTTTGATTCTGTCTTCTCAAAGGAAGACACAAATAACAGACCAGAAATGTTGGGGAACACAGGGTTTAGTGAGAGGGAGGAACTGAAAGAAATCAATATTAGCAGGGAAATGGTGTTGGGGAAATTGATGGGATTGAAGGCCAATAAATCCCCAGGGCCTGATAATCTACATCCCAGAGTACTTAAGGAAGTGGCCCTAGAAATAATGGATGCATTGGTGGTCATCTTCTGAGATTCTATAGACTCTGGAACAGTTCCTACAGATTGGAGGGTAGCTTATGTAACCCCACTATTTAAAAAGGGAGGTAGAGAGAAAACAAGGAATTATAGACCAGACAGCTTGATGTCAGTAGTGGGGAAAATGCCAGAGTCCATTATAAAAGATTAAATGGCTGAGCATATGGAAAGCAATGGCAGAGTCGGACAGAGTCAGCATGGGTTTACAAAAGGGAAATCATGTTTGACAAATCTACTGAAATTTTTTGAGGATATAACTAGTAGAGTTGATGAGGGGGAGCCAGTGGATGTGGTTTATTTGGACTTTCAGAAGGCTTTTGACAAAGTCCCACATAAGAGATTGCCGCGTAAAATTAAAGCGCATGGGATTGGGGGTAGTGTGTTGAGATGGATTTAAAACTGGTTGGCAGACAGGAAACAAAGAGTAGGAATAAACGGGTCTTTTTCTGAATGGCAGGCAGTGACTAGTGGGGTATCGCAGGAATCGGTGCTGGGACCCCAGCTATTCACAATATATATTAATGATTTAGATGAGGGAATTAAATGTAATATCTCCAAATTTACAGATGACACAAAGCTGGGTGGGAGGGTGAGCTGTGAGGAGGATGCAGAGATGCTTCATTGTGATTTGGACAAGCTGAGTGAGTGGGCAAATGCATGGAAGATGCAGTATAATGTGGATACTTTGAAAGCAAAACAGGAAGGCAGGTTATTATTTGGATGGCTATAAATTGAGACAGGGGAATGTGCCATGAGTCCTGGGTGTCCTTGTACACCAGTCGCTGAAGGTAAGCATGCAGGTGCAGCAGGCAATAAAGAAGGCAAAATGGTATGTTGGCCTTCATAGCCAGAGGATTTGAATATAGGAACAGGGATGTCTTGCTGCAATTGTACAGGGCCTTTGTGAGACCACACCTGGAATATTGTGTGCAGCTTTGGTCTCCTTATCTGAGGAAGGATGTTCTTGCTATCAAGGGCATGCAGCAAAGGCTTACCAGACTGATACCTGGGATTGTGGGACTGACATATGAGGAGAGATTGAGTCGCTTAGGATTATATTCACTGAAGTTCAGAAGAATGAGGGGGGATCTCATAGAAATCTATAAAATTCTAACAGGACTAGACAGGGTAGATGCAGGAAGGATGTTCCCGATGATGGGGGAGTCCAGAACCAGGGGTCACAGTCTGAGGGTAAGGAGTGGACCATTTAGGACTGAGATGAGGGGAAATTTCTTCACCCAGGGAGTGGTGAGCCTGTGGAATTCGCTACCTCAGAAAGTAGCTGAGGCCAAAACATTGTATGTTTGCAAGGAGTTGGATATAGCTCTTGTGGCGAAAGGGATCAAAGGATATGGGGAGAAAGTGGGAACAGGCTTTTGAGTTGGATGATCAGCCATGATCATAATGAATGGTAGAGCAGGCTCGAAGGGCCAAATGGCCTACTCCTGCTCCTATTTTCTATGTTTCTATGTCACCTGCGGTCCCCCTGTGGTTGTGGCCACTCCTGGAGTTAATTGACAACGTGGACGAGCCACATAAATACTTTCAGATTGGATGCTACAAATTAGTGAATTTGTACATATTAAATAGCCAAATGCCTCGTCATCTAATTAGTGAGGCGCATGAATGGATGAATGAGATTCCCACTGTCCCTACCTACTATCTAGTGAAACCACAGCCAAGGGAACGGGCTTGGCAGAATCAACGGGGAAAGAAGACCCTGTTGAGCTTGACTCTAGTCTGGCATTGTGAAGAAACATGAGAGGTGTAGAATAAGTGGAAGGCCTTGGCCACTGGTGAAATACCACTACTCTTATTATTTCTTCACTTACAGGTGAGGCGGGGAGGCGAGCCCCGAGGGGCTCTCGCTTCTGGTTGGAAGTGCCCAGGCGGCCGGGCATGACCCACTCCGGTACACTGGCAGGTGGGGAGTTTGACTGGGGCGGTACACTGTCACTCCGTAAAGCAGGTGTCCTAAGGTGAGATCAGGCAGGACAGAAACCTCCCATGGAGCAGAAGGGCAAAAGCTCGCTTGATCTTGGTTTTCAGTACGCATGCAGACCATGAAAGTGGGGCCTCATGGTCCTTCTGTCCTTTTGGTTTTTGCCTAGGAGGTGTCAGAAACGTTACTACAGGACGAACTGGCGTGTGGCGGCCAAGCGTTCATAACAACGTGGCTATTTGATCCTTCGATGTTGGCTCTTCCTATCATTGTGAAGCAGAATTCACCAAGCATTGGATTGTTCACCCACTAATAGGGAAAGTGAGCTGGCTTTAGACCGTCGTGAGACAGGTTAGTTTTACCCTACTGATGATGGTTTTGTTGCAATAGTAATCCTGCTCAGTGCGAGAGGAACCACAGGTTCAGACATTTGGTGTAATGCTTGGCTAAGGAGCCAATGATGTGTAGCTACTATCTGTGGGATTATGACTAAACGCCTCTAAATCAGAATCTTGCCTAAAATTAATGACACCCTAGTGCCGTGGATCACCTGGGATAGCTGACTCCGGTCGGAGGGTAGTGCCGCTCGATTCAGGGCTAGAGCGCAGATGGATGGGCGCCGCCTCTCTCCTGTTAACGCACAGCATGTTCGTGGGGACCCTGGTGCTAAATTATTCACAGGCGACCTGTTTCCGGCTCAGGGTTTTGTACATACCAATCTGTGTCAAGCTGCCTGTTTTAAATTTCAAACAATGCTTGACAGGTAACTGTCAGTTACTAATTACTGGTGCCTTCTCTATGACAATGCCTCTACCAATCAGAGACCACTTGCCAACCAATCAGCACTCTCTTCTCATACAGTATAAGGCCGTTGCTTCCTCTGACATTGGTAGCCTTGCGATTGTCCTGATGAATGTCAGGTGAAAATCTTTGAAAGTCATCCCTCGAATCAAACCTTTGTCAGTACCAAGTGCGTGAATCCCTCTCTCTCTCGTTCTCTCACTCGCTGCACCACGCTGGACCTGCCCCTTTGCCTCCGTTCGAGGTCGCTCCTCGTCGGCAGGCTTGGGGGTGCTGTTGGTGGGGTGCTGTTGGGTGTCTGGGTGGGAGGGCAGGTGGGGGGGGGAGACAGAGGTGGACAATGGCACTCCTCATGGGAGGACCTGCGCTCACGCCCTTCCGGGCCACGCCACATGCTTCCTCAGAAGGCCCCGTCACCATGCAAAAAACCCTTTTCTGCTTCCTGGCCAGCTGCAGTTCAGGGTCTTCGCCAGTCAGCTGTGCTTCTTCTGTCTAAGGGCCGGAGTGGTATCTAGAGTCATCACGCTGGCCTGGTGTTCGGCTGCAGGTACTCACCTGTCACACACTCACCCTGCCTCCTTCTCCCCCTCCCGCCTTCCCAAGTTCGGATGGTTAATGATTTAGCACCACATATAGCAGGAGGGGGCGCTGTCTCCCTGGTTAACCATTTACCCCCCAGCCACTCTCTCTCCCCTTCCCCTCCATGGCCAATGAGTTTCCCTTGGCGGGGAGGCACGAGAAAATGACAAAGTGCCAGAGTTATCAGTTGCACTCTTGGCTGGTTCACTTAATGAGTTGGCCTATGAGAAGACGTGCTCAGTTAATCAATTATCCCCTCACCTGGCGGCGCCAGTTGCTTCCAACGGTTCATGATTTATCACCTCACATAGCGAAAGAGGTGTTGATTAACCATTTCTCACTTAACCATTGCACCCATCCCCCAGCTACTCATTCCCTCCCCTTCATGATCAATGAAGTCCCCTGGGCAGATGGGCGCGATGAAGAGACAAAGTGCTGGGATAACCAGTTGTCCTTCCCTCTGGTTCGGCCAAAGAGTTGGCCTTTCTGCAGGCACCAAACAGAGACTGGCAGAGCCACACAGATCCAAACAGAGTCTGGCAGAGCTAAAAAGAGACATATAGAGCCAAACAGAGCCAAAAAGAGCCAAACAGAGCAAAGCAGGGCTGAACAGAGCCTGGCAGAGCCAAACAGATCGAAACAGAGCCACACAGGTCGAAACAGAGCCAAACAGAGCAAAACAGGGCCGAACAGAGCCTGGCAGAGACAAACAGAGTCTGGCAGAGCCAAACAGATCCAAACAGAGCCAAACAGAGCAAAACAGGGCCAAAGAGAGACTGGCAGAGCCAAACAGAGCCAAGCAGAGGCAAACAGAACCAAACAGATCCAAAGAGAGCCTGGCAGAGCCAAACCGATCCAAACAGAGCCTGGCAGAGCCAAACAGAGGCAAACAAAGGCTGGCTGAGCAAAGCAGAGCCATACAGATTCTGACAGAGCCGAACAGAGCCAGACAGAGCCAAACAGAGCCTGGCAGAGACAAACAGAGCCAAACAGAGACAAACAGATTCTGTCAAGCCAGACAGAGTTGGCCAGAGCCAAACAGAGCTCGGCAGAGGCAAACAAAGCCAAAGAGAGCCACACAGAATCAAACAGAGCCTGGCAGAACCAGCCAGAGCCAATCTGAGACAAACAGAGCCAAACAGAGACTGGCAGAGCCAAACAGAGTCAAACAGAGCATGGCAGAGTTAGTCAGAGCCAATCAGTGTCAAAGAGAACTAAACAGTGCAAAGCAGAGCCAAACAGCACCAAACAGAGCCTGACAGAGCCAAACAGATTCAAACAGAACCTCAAAGAGCCAAACAGAGCCTGGCAGAGCCAAACAGAGCCAAACAGAGCCTGGCGGAACCTGGCAGATCCAAACCAGAGACTGGCAGAGCCAAATAGAGCCTGGCACAGCCAAACAGAGCCAAACAGATCTAAACAGAGCCGAACAGAGCCAAACAGAGCCTGGCAGATCAAAACAGAGCTAAACAAAGTCTGGCTGTGCGAAACAGAGCCAAACTGAGCCTGGTAAATCCAAAGTGAGCCAAATAGAGGTGAACAGAGACAAACAGTTTCTGACAAAGCTGAACAGAGCCGGCCAGAGCCAGCCAGAGCCAACCAGAGCCAAACAGAGATAAAACAAAACTGCGGATGCTGGAAATACAAAACAAAAACAGAATTACCTGGAAAAATTCAGCAGGTTTGGCAGCATTGGCGGAGAAGAAAAGAGTTGACGTTTCGAGTCCTCATGACCCTTCAACAGAACTGAGTAATATCAGGAGAAGGGCGAAATATAAGCTGGTTTAAGGTGAGGGGGGGAGTGGGGGAGAGAGGAGTGGGGGTGGCTGTGGTTGTAGGGACAAGCAAGCAGTGATAGGAGCAGATAATCAAAAGATGTTACAGACAAAAGAACAAAGAGGTGTTGAAGTTGGTGATATTATCTAAACGAATGTGCTAACTAAGAATGGATGGCAGGACACTCGAGGTACAGCTGTAGTGAGGGTGGGGTGGAAAGACTAACAGGGCATAAAAGGTATAGATTTAAAAATAATGGAAATAGGTGGGAAAAGAAAAATCTATATAAATTATTGGAAAAAACAAAAGGAAGGGGGAAGAAACGGAAAGGGGGTGGGGATGGAGGAGGAAGTTCAAGATCTAAAGTTGTTGAATTCAATATTCAGTCCAGAAGGCTGTAAAGTGCCTAGTCGGAAGATGAGGTGCTGTTCCTCCAGTTTGCGTTGGGCTTCACTGGAACAATGCAGCAGGCCAAGGACAGACATGTGGGCAAGAGAGCAGGGTGGAGTGTTAAAATGGCAAGTGACAGGGAGGTTTGGGTCTTTCTTGCGGACAGACCGCAGGTGTTCTGCAAAGCGGTCGCCCAGTTTATGTTTGGTCTCTCCAATGTAGAGGAGACCGCATTGGGAGCAACGAATGCAGTAGACTAAGTTGGGGGAAATGCAAGTGAAATGCTGCTTCACTTGAAAGGAGTGTTTGGGCCCATGGACAGTGAGGAGAGAGGAAGTGAAGGGGCAGGTGTTGCATCTTTTGCATGGGCATGGGGAGGTGCCATAGGTGGGGGTTGAGGAGTAGGGGGTGATGGAGGAGTGGACCAGGGTGTCCCGGAGGGAACGATCCCTACGGAATGCTGCCGGTGGGGGTGAAGGGAAGATGTGTTTGGTGGTGGCATCATGCTGGAGTTGGCGGAAATGGCAGAGGATGATCCTTTGAATTCGGAGGCTGGTGGGGTGATAAGTGAGGACAAGGGGGACCCTATCATGTTTCTGGGAGGGAGGGAGAAGGCGTGAGGGCGGATGCGCGGGAGATGGGCCGGACACGGTTGAGGGCCCTGTCAATGACCGTGGGTAGAAAACCTTGGTTAAGGAAAAAGGAGGACATGTCAGAGGAACTGTTTTTGAAGGTAGCATTATCAGAACAGATGCAATGGAGGCGAAGGAACTGAGAGAATGGGATGGAGTCCTTACAGGAAGCGGGATGTGAGGAGCTGTAGTCAAGGTAGCTGTGGGAGTCGATAGGCTTGTAATGGATATTGGTGGACAGTCCATCACCAGAAATTGAGACAGAGAGGTCAAGGAAGGGAAGGGAAGTGTCAGAGATGGACCATGTGAAAATGATGGAAGGATGGAGATTGGAAGCAAAATTAATACATTTTTCCAGGTCTCGACAAGAGCATGAAGCAGCACCGAAGTAATCATCGATGTACCAGAGAAAGAGTTGTGGGAGGGGGCAGGTGTAGGACTGGAACAAGGAATGCTCCACATACCCCATAAAGAGACAGGCATAGCTGGGGCCCATGCAGGTACCCATAGCCACACCTTTTATTTGGAAGAAGTGAAAGGAGTTAAAGGAGAAATTGTTCAGTGTGAGAACAAGTTCAGCCGGACGGAGGAGAGCAGTGGTGGATGGGGATTGTTCGGGCCTCTGTTTGAGGAAGAAGCTAAGGACCCTCAGACCATCCTGGTGGGGGAATGGAGGTGTAGAGGGATTGGACGTCCATGGTGAAGAGGAAGCAGTTGGGGCCAGGGAACTGGAAATTGTTGATGTGACATAAGGTGTCAGAGAAATCATGGATGTAGGTGGGAAGGGACTGGACAAGGGGAGAGAGAAGGGAGTCAAGATAACAAGAAATGAGTTCCGTGGGGCAGGAATAGGTTGACACGATCGGTCTGCCGGGACAGTCCTGTTTGTGGATTTTGGGTAGGAGGTAGAAGCGGGCCGTCTGAGGTTGGGCGACTATCAGATTGGAAGCTGTGGGAGGAAGATCTCCAGAGTAGATGAGGTCAGCGACAGTCCTGGAAACAATGGCTTAATGTTCAGTGGTGGGGTCATGGTCCAGGGAGAGGTAGGAGGAGGTGTTTGCGAGTTGACGCTCAGCCTCTGCGAGGTAGATGTCAGTGCACTAGACAACAACAGCACCACCCTTGTCAGCGGGTTTGATGACAATGTCAGGGTTGGACCTGAGAGAATGGAGTGCAGTAAGTTCAGAGAGAGACAGATTAGAATGGGTGAGAGGAGCAGAGAAATTGAGACGACTAATGTCAGGCCAACAGTTCTCAATGAAAAAATCAAGAGAAGGTAAGAATCCAGAGGGAGGGGTCCAGGTGGAGGGAGAATATTGGAGGTGGGTAAGAGGTTGAATGGGGAGAGGACACCTGCCCAAAGAAGTGAGCACGGAGATGAAGATGGCGGAAGAAGAGTTGAGCATCATGCCAAGCCAGAAATTCATTGAGATGAGGGCGTAAAGGTATGAAACTAAGTCCTTTGCTGAGCACTGAACATTCAGCGTCAGAGAGGGGAAGGTCAGGGGGTACAGTGAATACACGGCCAGGGCTGGGATTGGAAGATGGGGTGGGGACGGAGGGACAGGCAGGGGTGGAGTGTCCTGGATGGGTGTTGTTGTCGATGAGTTGTTGTCCCTACAACCACATCCCCCCCAACTTCTTCCCCCCCTACACCCCCCACCTTAAACCAGTTTATATTTCACCCCTCTCCTGATATTATTTAGTTCTGTTCAAGGGTCATGAGGACTCGAAACGTCAACTCTTTTCTTCTCCGCTGATGCTGCCAGACCTGCTGAGTTTTTCCAAGTAATTCTGTTTTTGTTTCAGAGCCAAACAGAGCCTGGCAGAGGCAAACAGAGCCAAACAGAGCCAAGCAGATCCAAACAGAGGCTGGCAGAGCCAGACAGAGCCAAACAGAGCATGGCAGGGCCAAACAGAGCCAAGCAGAGCCTGGCAGGGCCAAAGAGAGCCAATCAGATCCAAAGAGAGCCAAGGAGAGCCAAAAAGAGCCTGGCAGAACCCGGCATATCCAAACCAGTGCCTGGCAGAGCCAAACAGACCCAAACAGAGCCTGGCCCAGTCAAACAGAGCCAAACAGATCTAAACAGAACAAAACAGAACCAAACAGGTCTGAAGAGAGCCTGGCAGAGCCAAACAGAGCCAAGCAGAGGCAAACAGAGCCAAACAGATCCAAACAGAGACTGGCAGAGACAAACAGAGCCAAACAAAGCCTGGCTGCATGAAACAGAACCAAACAGAGTCTCCTGGCAGAGTGAAAGTGAGCCAAACAGAGACAAACAGATTCTGACAGAGCCAAACAGAGCTGGCCACAGTCAAACAGAACCAAACAGAGCCTGGCAAAGACAAACAGAGCCAAGCAGATCCAAACAGAGCCTGGCAGAGCCAAACAGAGCCAAACAGAGTCAAACAGAGCCTGGCAGATCCAAAGTGAGCTTGGCAGAGCCAAGCAGAACCTGGCAGCGAAAAGAGCATGCCAGAGCGCAACAGAGCCAAACAGATCCAAAACGAGTCAAATAGAGCCTGGCAGAGCCAAACAGATCCTGGCAGAGGCAAACAGAGCCAAACAGAGCTAAACAGCCAATAGCAGAGACAAACAGAGCCTGGCAGATCCAAGCAGAGCCAAAGAGAACCAATCAGAGCCTGGCAGAGCCAATCAGTGCTAAACTGAGCCAAACAGAGTCTGGCAGATCCAAAGTGAGCCTGGCAGAGCCAAGCAGAGTCTGGCAGCGCAACAGAGCATGGCATAGTCAAACAGAGTGTGGCAGATCCAAACAAATCCACACAGAGTCTGGCAGAGCCAGCAGGGCCAAACAGAGACAAACACAGCCAAACAGATCCAAACACAGTCATACAGATCCAAACAGAGCCTAGCAGAGCCTGGCAGAGCAAAACAGAGCCTGGCTGAACCAAACAGAGCCTGGCAGGGCAACAGAGTCTGGCAGATTCAATCAGAGCCTTGCAGGGTCAAAAAGAGCAAAACAGAGCCAAACCAAGTCAAACAGAGCCTGGCAGAGCAAGGCAGAACGAATCAGAGCCAAACAGATCCAAACAGAGCCAAGCAGAGCCTGGTAGTGCAACAGAGCCTTGCAGACCCAATCAGGGCCTGGCAGGGTCAAATAGAGCCAAACAGAGCCAAAAAGGGCCAAACAGAGTCTGACAGAGGCAAACAGATCCTGGCAGAGCTAAACAAAGCTAAACAGCCAATGGCAGAGCCAAACGGAGGCTGCCAGAGACAAAATGAGCCAAACAGAGCCTGGCAGAGGCAAGCAGAGTGAAACAGAACCTCACAGAGACAAACAGAGCCAAGCAGAGCCTGGCAGAGGCAAACTGAGGCAAACAGATCCTGACAGAGCCAAAAAGAACCTAACAGAGCCTGGCAGATTCAAACAGAGCCTGGCAGAGACATAATGAGCCACACAGAGTCTTGCAGAGCCAAACAGAGCCAAACAGATCCTGGCAGAGACAAACAGAGCCAAGCAGAGCCTGGCAGAAGCAAACAGAGCCTGGAAGATCCTGGCTGAGCCTGGTAGATCCAAACAGAGCCAAAGAGAACCAAACAGAGCCAAACAGAGCCTGACAGATCCAAGGTGAGTCTGGCAGAGCCAAGCAGAGCCTAGCAGCGCAACAGAGCATGGCAGAGCCAAACAGTGCCTGACAGATCCAAACAAAGCCACACAGACTCTGGCAGAGCCAGCAGGGCCAAACAGATCCAAACACAGCCAAACAGAGCCTGGGAGAGACAAACAGCCTGGCTGAGCAAATCAGAAGCCGGAAGAGGCCAACAAGTGCCAAACAGAGCCTGGCAGATTCAGACAGAGCAAAACAGAGCCTGGCAGAGCCTACAGAGCAAAACAGAGCCAAGCAGAGGCTGGCAGGGCCAAACAGAGCCAAACAGAACCAAACAGAGCCAAGCAGAGCCAAGCAGGTACAAACAAAGCCAAACAGAGTCTGGCAGAGGCAAGCAGAGGCAAGCAAAGCCTGGCAGAGCCTAACAGAGCCAAACAGAGCCAAACAGCACCTGGCAGACTAAATCAGAGGCTGTCAGAGCCAAACAGAGCCTGACAGAGCCAGACAGAGCCAAACTGAGCCTCACAGAGCCAAACAGAACCTGTCGGAACCAAACAAAGCCAAACAGAGCCTGTTCATCAGTTCTGATGAAGAGTCATACAGACTCGAAACGTTAACTGTATTCCTTTCCGCAGATGCTTTCAGACATGCTGAGTTTTTCCAGCTATTATTGTTTTTGTTTCATGAGGACCTTTGATATGTCCCGGGAACACTTGAATATCTCCCAGCCTGCTATGAAAAAGCAGGCACACAAACATGCCAGGGCCCAAACCTTTCAGCCAGGAGACAATCTCTTAGTGCTCCTACCAATACCAGGTGAGCCCTTAAAAGCCCTGTTCAGTGGCCCATACAGAGTAGCAAAGAATCTGGGGGAAGTAAACTGAGGCCCCAGATTGGGGAAAAAGCAAAAGCTGTGATATAGCAATATCACAGCTCAGAAGGGGACAAGCAGGCAGCAGTCTGTCCTATTGCCATCAACCTAGAGATGAGGGTAAATGAAGGGATGATTTGGAGCGAGACATGAGTAGGCCCACATTGAATCCCCTACTACCCAGCTAACCAACACAGTCTTTTGCACCCAGTGCGGGGGAACCCAGCAATCGCTGCAAACCCTGTGGCTTGCTCAGCCTGGCTGGCCTTGTCCGTTCGGAAATGAGTAAATGTCATTACCCACCTCAACAGATCATCAGTCACCAGCTTGTCACAACTGTGGACAGCTGATTGGGACACTGCACACAGATCCCTCACTGACCCCTGGAAAGAGACGGAGGCGTAGAAGTTGAGGGCCACTATGACCTTCAGAGTTACTGGCATGGGGTTTCCACCCACACAGTTGGAGGAGATTTCAGGGTCTATCATCTGGTAGACGTCATGGCCTCCCTGGAGAGGCAGAGTCTCCTTCGGCATTGCACCTCGGACACATTGAGGTAGCTGCATCATCCCCTGTAAACGCTGGCAGCAGGACAGTGGCATCTTCTGTGGCCCCTTCTGCCTCGGACTACCTGCTGGCCCTGCGCCCCTTGTGCCTGCACCTCTCCTCCTCCCACAGGTCACTCCCTGGAAGCTGCATTGGGACACCTGGCCTCCCCTCGCTTCTGCCCCTTTCTTCCATCTCAGAGGAGGTGCCAGCAGTGGAGACCACAATCCCCATTACCAGGGTAACAGAAGGCTGTCTGATACCTGGAAGGGTCCACATGGTCAAAATCCTCCGGGGACATTGGAGACACCGAGAGCTGGAATGAAACCTAGAAATGCTAAGAATGAAGCTCAGAATGGAGATGAAGCTGTAAAGTTCAAATACGCAGCCAGCAGCAAACTATCTCCAAAACTCCTCACTACTCACACAGGCAACGCTGCTGAACCTTCTTATCCCACCCTGGATGAGGTTTTGCAAAATGTGGGCTGCCCGCCTGCCCATTTTGCCTGTGCAACGAGTGCAAAGTCACATGGGCAACATAAAATCAGCTTCAATTGAGTTTTTAATGACCTTAAGAGGCCTTTTGTTGGTGTTGAGTGGGTCTTCAACTCCCACACGTGCGCGCACCAACCTGAAGATTGCGCTGGTGTGGGATGATGTCAGGGCGCTCGCCTGATGTCTTCTCGTGCTGTTTGATGCCCGATCGGGTCAGGCGCGTGCCTGCCTGTGAGACGTAAAATTCTGCCCATGGCAAACAAATAAAACGCTGCTCTGAACCAGGAGGTGTAGCTGAAGATCAAAAACTGGAATGCACCAATGAACCAACAGGTAACCAGACAAAGCCTGAGTGTAGTGAAAACTATCGAAGGAGTGATAGCAACACAAAGCTGGAGAAGGCCCCTTCGCCTTAAAAATCACCTCTGCCACCATTCATAGCTTCCAGTGGAAGAATGGTGAAAAAAACTACAGAGATAAATAAAAGACAAAACAGACTGATCAAAACAGTGAGAAAGAATAGATAAGAGACTCTGCATACTTATGTTACATAAAAGATTTTTTAAAATAGGAAATGTCATGATAATAGCTGATTGTGGTTGTGGACTCCAGTATTAGATACTATGCGGTACTCTGTACTATACATGGGGTCACCTGACCTGGGAGTTGAAGGTCAGATAGCACATATTCGAGCCTATCTTGATAGAGTTCAGACAATGCAGATATGTGTTCATGTAAGGAAAATGTGTTATGAATAAAGTTAGCTCAACTACAAAAGGTGATCATTAAAAAAAGAAAGAAACAAGACAGAGCCTAGCAGCCGTAGTTGGAGCTCCCCAATTATGCTTGTGCCCAAGCTGGATGGCTCCACAAGGTTTTGTATTGACTATGAAAAGTTAATGCAGTGACCAGAGCAGACTCCTACTTGATACTTCGGCTGGAAGACTGCATAGTTGGGTAGGAGAAGTAGCCGAAATTACAAAGATTGATTTACTCAAGGGATACTGGCATGTACCCTTAACTTCCCACGCAAAGGAAATCTCAGCCTTCGGATGGGTTATGCCAGTGTCCAGTCATGCCATTTTGACTTCGAAATGCCCAGCCACCTTTCAAAGGCTGATGATCCAGATAGTGGTAGGCTTATGCAATTGCATAGTGTACCTAGACAACCCCCTAGTGTACAGCAACACCTGGGAAACTCACTTGTAGCATCTGGAAGCCCTCTTCCAGAAAATACAATCAGCTGACCTAGCAGTCAATCTCAAGTTTGCTAAAACTCAAGTGACCTTTCTAGGACATGTTGTAGGTCAAGGACAAGAACTGCCCAGGGCTGCAAAAGTACAAGCAGTAGCACAGTTCCCCATTCACACAACAAAACAGGAAATCATGAGGTTCTTGAGGATGTGTGAGTTCTACCGCAAGTTCATCCCAAACTTCAGCACAGAGCTGCCCCACTGACCTGTTACAGAATAAAGCAAAGGTAGTATGGACTGAGAAATGCCAGACAGCTTTCAAAAAGCCAGATCCTCCTGCACATCTTGCTGGACATCCAGCATCTGCCACCTAACGGACGACTCCAGAGGCTCATCATCAGCCTTCAACTGAGCATCATCCTGGTTCCCAGCAGTCTTCCGACTGCTAGTGCCCTGGGCACTCACTGCAAGATCCTAACAAATTGGGGAACCTCGCTCACGAACTAGTTGTAACAATCTGAAAGTCAGTGTGTCCGTGCTACAGAAGGTTATCATTTCCATAGAGGGAGCGCCACAAAGGTTAACCAGACTGTTCCCTGTCATGGCAGGATTGTCCAATGAGGAGACTGGGTCTATATTTTCTAGAGTTTAGAAGAATGAGAAGAGATCTCATTGAAGCACAATAAAATTCTTACAGGGCTCGACAGGGTGGATGCAGGAAGGATGTTTCCCCTGGCTGGTGGGTCTAGAACCAGGGGTCACAGTCTCAGAATAAGAGGCAGGTCATTTAGGACTGAGATGAGGAGGAATTTCTTCACTCAGAGGGTGGTGACTCTGCAATTTTCTGCCCCAGAGGTCTGTGGAGGCTCAGTCATTGAGTGTGTTCAAGACAGAGATCAATAGATTTCTAGATATTAAAGACATCAAGGGATAGGGGATAGTGCAGGAAAATGGCTTTCAGGGAGAACATCAGCCATGATCTAGTTGAATGGCAGAGCAGGCTCGAGTGGCTAAATGGCCTACTCCTGCTCCTATTTTCTCTGTTCCTCAAAGCCCAGAAATCTAAAATAGCAGCTGAAATGTTTCCTGTCGCGTATGGTACAGCCATCCTTTTATGGACACAAATGTGGGGATGCCATGCCTGCTTTTCAAGCATGCAGAGTTGGCAAATCATGACATCAGTCAGCGTCTAACACTGACTTGGCATCAGACCTCTCAGGAACCTTTCATGCACCCTCTTGAACCCTTTCACCTGAACTATGCACAAAGGACTTCCCCTAGCTCCCCCACCCCCAAAGGCATTATTTAAAGGCATCAGCGCAGAACTTTCAGGTGAGGTGCTTTTAACCTTTATTTGTTGGGACAAAGTAAGAGGAAGTACTGTTCTCTGTGCAGTTGGAGGAGCTCTGAAAAGTGGTTGCAGTAAGAAGGGAGTGGTGCTGAACTTTTCCAAGGAGTTCAGAGGAGTTTGAAAGCCTGTTGGCAGAATTCCTGCTATCACTCATGGAAGATCTAGCTGCAGTTGTTCTTTGACAGCAGCATGACAGGGAGATGGAGCAGACAGGGTAATCTGTGCACAGGATGAGGACAGTGTTAAAGAGAAGGCCCCACACACCCAAGTCATTCAGGCAGAGCTTCTGCTACCTTCACCTCAGCCAGTCTGAGGTGGCAGGGGACAAACTGTGACATATCTTCCAATCGGACCTGCAGCTGCAAAGCAGGATGAGGACAGTGCTGCCCGTAGCCTTATGCAAGCGGATCCTCGCAGGTTAAACAATTCATCGCTCGTCATGCAATGCTGAGCACAGTAGCCATAAGTGATAAAGCACATTGACCATCAGGGTCAGAGCACATCAGCCTCAGTGACAGAGCACACTGCCCACTAGAGCACTCCCACCCCATAATGCAACCCCACGCCTGCCATGCATTCAGCCTTATCCATTATACATCACTCTACTTTCTGGGAGGTGCAAGTTTCTGACCATTTCCAATTTGCCTGTGATCTGTGAAAAAATAATTTCCTTCTAGGGGCAGCAACCTGCCACACTCAATCTGAGAACTTCTTTTTGAACTTTTATTATTGTTGAGAAGCTTGCCCCTTTAAGCTTGCTTGTCATTCATGTGCTGCATTGTTTAGTTCCAATTTGATAACTGGCACTGTTTACTATTCTAGACTTCATGTATACTCAAGACTTGGTGATGTTTCCTCAAAGCTGATTCTGTCCTAGCAGGAATATCTTTGGAATTCTGCTGTCTGGGTACTGAAATATTTTGAGTATTACAATGGTGTTCAGTGGTCAGTATCTCACTTAGATTTCTTTCTGCATTTTTCTTTCCCCCTCACACATTCTAGCTTGGGAGCACAGCCTGAGAATCCACGTCACATTTATAATCCCTGGGAAGAGAGACTAACTGGGAATGACCAAAGCGGAAATTTTGTGAATTTTGCCTCTTGTGCACAGTAGGTTGCATTCCCTGAATTTTTAAAAAGTGAGTTGCATGTTGTTTGATTGCTTCATTGGGCTCTGTTCTGAGGCACTGTAGTGTGTGGGGTGGGAGTAAAAATTTCTAACAAGAGTCAAAATAAGACTAAGCCAATTCCATCATGTGGATCTTCAACCAGAGGTGCCAAGTGGATGATTCATCTCAGTGAGCCCCTGAGCTCTCCGACATCACAGAAACCAGTCTTCAGCCAATTCAATTCATTCCACATGATGCCAAAAAACAGCTGAGTGCACAGGATCCATCAAAGATTCGAGGCCCTGATAAAATACAGACTGTAGTGCTGAAGACTTTTACTCCAGAACCAGCCATGCCTCTAGCCAAGCTACAAAACTGGCATCTACCGACAATGTGGAAAACTGCCCAGGCATGTCCTGTTCGCAAAAAGGAGGACAAATCCAATTCGGCCCATCACCACTAGATCACACTACTCTCTATCAACAGCAAGCAATGGAAGGTGCCGCCAGCAGTGTTATTTAATAGTGCTCAGGTCCATTCACAACACCTCAGATAATGAAACAGTTTGTGCCTATGTGCATCAAGAGCTGAACAACTTTCAGGCTTGGGCTAACAAGTGACAAATAACATTTGTGCCACACAAGTGCCAGGCAATGACCATCTCCATCAAGGGAGAATCTAACCATATCCTCTTGACATTCAATCACATTATTTTTGGCAGATCCCTCAACATCAACATCTTGAGGATCATCTTTGGCCAGAAACTGAACTGGACCAGCCATATAAATACTGTGGCTTCAAGAGCGAGTAAAAATCTGGGTGTTCTAATGTAAATAATCCACCTTCTGAATCCCAAAAGCTTGTCCATCAACTACAAGCCACAAGTCAGGAGTGTGACAGAATACTCTCCACTTGCCTGGATGAGTGCAGCTCCCACAACACTCAAGAAGCTTGACACCATCCAGGACAAAGCAGCCCGCTTGATCGGCACCACCTTAAAGATTCACTCGCTCCATCATCAGCTGCACTATGGCTGCAATCTATCATTTACAAGATACACTGCAGCAACTTGCCAAGGCTTCTCTGACAGCACCTTCCAAAGCATGACCTCCCTAACAGCATCCAGGGTGTACCTACAAGTGCATGTTGACTTGGGAAGAGATATATCAACTTCATTGTCCCTGCAATGCAATCTCTGATTGAGGCTTTTGCTGAGATTGTATTAATTGAAGGCACCCATAACATAAACAAACACAGCCACCCTCTCCCCTCAAACACGGCCATCCCCTCAAACACGTCCATCCAGGACAAAGCAGCCTGCCTGATCGGCATCACATCCACAAACATTCACTCTCTCCACCACCGACGCACAGTTGCAGCAGTGTGCACCATCTACAAGATGCACTACAGGAATTCACCAAGGCTCCTTAGACCGCACCTTCCAAACCTATGACTACTAGCATTTAGAAGGACAAGGGCAGCAGATAAATGGGAACACCACCACTTGGAAGTTCCCCTCCAAGCCACTTACCATCCTGACTTGGAAATATATCACCGATCTTTCACTGTCATGGGGTCAAATTCCTGGAACTCCCTCTCTAACAGCACTGTGGGTGTGCCTACACCGCATGGACTGCAGCGGCTCAAGAAGGCAGCTCACCAACACCTTCTCAAAGGCAACTAGGGATGGGCAATAAATGCTGGCCCAGCCAGTGAAGCCGACATCTCATGAATCAATAAAAAAAAATCCCCCTCAAATGCAGCCACCCCCCTGGGCCAAATCATGCTGTATGTAGGACAACTGTGGCAGGGATACAGCATTGAAAATACAATAGGAGCAGCAGGTGAATTCGCCCTCGAAACCCACAAGTAGCCTGCAAAACAAGTAAAGACAAGGGCAAAAAATTCAAGAAAGATTACGCCTGTAAATATCTCACATCATGGCTCCTCCATGATCCAGGGCTAAACAACTGCTGGTGGAAAACAATGCAGAGTCTGATTGGAGGATCAGCGAGAGTGGACAAGGCTCCTCCTCCAATCACAGATCCTGTCTTCCTCTATGGCTACTCCAGCTCCTCCAATCACAGGTTCCCTCCCATCCAATTTTACTGCTCCTCCAGAAGCATGATCTAGGATTGGAGCAGCAGCAAGAGCAGGAGAGAGGAACCCTGTGATTGGAGGAGCTTGAGCAAAAGCAGGGGAGAGAAATGAGAGCGGGAGACCAAGGTGACGATGGATCTAGTTCTGGTAAAGCACCTCTGCCTGTGTCTGTGTGAGTGACAGAGTGAAGGAGAGAATGTTGAAAGGGGGAAGAAGAGAGGGACACTGAGGAAGGCGAGAGGGGTTTTTTTGGGAAAAGGAGGCCTCTCAGGCCAAGAGAGGGTCAGAGGGTGTGGTCACAGACAACATTGCCCATTTTCACACTTACAGGTTATTTTATTTATTGATGCATTTGATTTCCCAACTCTGTGTAAAAAAGGAATCAATATTTTTCCTTCTAAACCCTTCCAAGATTACAAATTACTGATAGAACAATAAAAACTAAACCAAGAGAAAAATTAAATCCTTGTCAATATGGCTTCTTCCTCATCTCTATTTGTCCAATAAATTATTTTGGGAGTAAAATTTAAATTAGATCTGGGGTTGAGGGAGAAAAATATTGTGGGAGAAATCCAGTTATTTCTGTTCCTCTTAATTTTTTCTTTAAATGCTTTTGTCTGTACCAGCTTTATTGGCCTTTATTGTTAGTGTTTTCTTTTTTAAAAATAATAGTTTTGATGTGTAGAAAAGGCTGAGAGCCCAGTCAATCCAGAAAAGCATGATCGTCCAGGCCTTGAGTTTGCTTTAAATACTGACACTGGAGGGGTGGTAGTGGTTGAATGAAGAGAAACTGTTTAATCGTTGCTAGATTCTTGGCCACCTACCCATCACTGAGACGCTTGTTCCTTTGATATCCTTTGATGAAGGTGTAGTGAATTTGCAAATATAAATGAAATAGAAGAAGAAGAAAGATAAGATTTAATTTCTTTCATTTTTTTTTGGTTATTGTTGCTCCAGATGCCGTTTGCAAAACTGAAAGCCAGGCCCAGGGAACAGAGTTTTTTTTAAAAAAGCTTTACTTTTCCTTTTAAAAAAGAACTGCTTTGAGATCAATTTGGTTTCTAACTTAAATCTTTAGATCTAAGGAGCCCCTGAAAATCAAAAAGCAGTCCTTGAGAAAATCTCAAAAAGAGCCCTCGAATAAAAGAATCATGATGTTCAGGGGCAGGACTGTCTTCCACAAAACACCTGTTGTAGAGAATGAGACATTTAAGATGCTGAGTAATATTGCTGATGTGTTGACAAAACTAATTGGATTCAACATCAATTTTGTGGAAACCACGGTTAAGGACATGAAGGAGGTTAAAGCATTCAGGAAGAATTTGCCAGGGTGCTCAGTTCTGCTATGTTGGTTCCATATTAGGACAAACCTAAAGAAGAAGATCGACAGCTTTCTTATGACAATACTTCATTGAGGAGGTGAACTTGCAAGGAAATGGTTTATTCATGTTCTGAGGAGAGTCTGCACAGTTTGTGTGGAAAGAATTGGGCAGCTGCACTGATCGCTCCAGATGGGTCTGTGCTTATTACTAGGTTATAGAGCTGCACACACAAGGGTGAGCCTGCTGAATCCAGTTCTCCAACTTCTTCCTTTCTCCAACTTCGAGAGCTGGCGAAAAGAGAACCCAGGGGCAGTAACCTCTGCCTAAAAGACCCATCCGATCCAGTCCGGTCTGTGACCCCAGAGCGGAGTGGCCGCATTCTGAGAAATATTGAAGTGTGACCTCACAGGAAAACAGGTAAATGATTGGTTTGTGAATATTTTGCTCATTTATCTTCAAAATTTGTGTGACTTATTAGCAAATTGTAAGTTTTTATTAGTTGTAGTAAAGTTTACTAGTAGCAGTATTGGGAGTATCAGTGTTTATTAATTATAAATTAATTAAAAGTAAATTCATTAACACAAAATAAAGATTGCAGGGCAGATGATGTGTTGCGAGTGCAGAATGTGGGGCTTCCTACACACCAGGTTGATCCAGGGCAAATATGTCTGCAGTAAGTGCCTGTGACTTGAGGAGCTTTGGCTCAGAGCCATGGAGCTAGAAGCTGAGCTGCAGACATTGTGATGCATCAGGGAGTGGACACTAGGAGGAAGTTATACCCCTTAAGATAGAGTCTTCTGATTTGTTCATTGGTCAGGGAAAGGAGGGTGTGACTGCAAGTGAGGCAGGCATGGAAACCGAGAAGGTAGAAGTGGAAGAGCCTTAGCCTTTGCAATTGCCCAACATGTTCAAGGTTATTTGGATGAAAACAGTGGCTGCAGGGTGGATGAGCAAACTGACCATGACACTGAGGTACAGAAAGCTATTCAAGCAGGGGGAGTTAATAGTTATGTAGTGGCAGTTGGGAAAAGTATAGTCAAGGGAATGGACACAGTTGTCTGTAACCAAGGGTGGGTGTCTGGACATCTGTGTTGCCTGCCTTGTTCCAGTGCTTGGAACATCTGCTTTGGGCTGGAGAGGAAGTTGCAATGGGAGGGGGAGGATCCAATGGTCATAATCCACATGGGTACCAGCAACATAGATAGATCTAGGAAAGGGTTCAGCTGCAAATGTATGAGCAGCTAGGGGTTAAATTAAAAAGCAGAACATCAAAGGTAATAATCTCTCAATTACTCCCTGAGCCACAAGCAAATTGGTGTAGGGTTCAATCAGATTAGAGAGGTAAATATGTGGCTCAAAGATTGTTGTGGGAGAAATGGGTTTCGGTTCATGAGGCACTGGCACCCGTACTGGGGACAGTGGGGGCTGTACTGCTTGTATGGGCTTTACCTGAACCTTGCTGGGACAGGTGTTCTAGTGAGTTGTATAACTAGAGTGGTAGCATGGGCTTTAACCTAAATAGTGGGAGCAAAGGATCAAGTTTTGGAAGTTGTGATAAATTAAGTAGAGAAGACAAGCGCAAAATAGGAATAAGGGAAATGATGATCAGAGCATGGCAGGAAGGGAACAGAGTGTTCAACCCTAAGGGTGCACCAGCAGATAAGGCTAGAGGTTACAAAAATAGTAAAAAGACAGAACTTATCTGACTGCATGTAGCATTTATAACAAAATGGATGAATTGACAGCACAAATAGATATAAACATGTATGATCTGATAGCCATTTCAGAGACATGACTGCAGGATGACGAAGACATGGACCTGAATATTGAGGGTACATAAAATTTAGGAAGGATAGGAAGCTAAGAAAAGGGAGAGGGGGTAGCTTTGTTAATCAGGGATGACATTGTTACAATAGAGAGAGATGACCTTAGTTCTGGAGATCAAGTTGTAGAATCGGTTTGGATAGAGATGAGAAATGGTAAAAATAAGAAGTCACTTGTGGGAGTGACTTATAGGCCCATGAACAGTAGCCACACTATAGGGACGGAGTATACAGGAAAAAATAATGTGAACTTGTGAGAAATGTATGGCAATAATCATGGATGATTTTAATCTACCCATAGGTTGGACAAATCAAATTGGCAAAGGTAGCCTGGATGATGAGATCATAGTATTTTCATGACACCTTCTCACAGCAGCACATTTTAGCACCAACCAGAGAGCAGGCTACTCTAGATCTGGTAATGTGCAGTGTGACAGGATTAATTAATGACTTCATAGTGAAAGTGCACTTAGGTAGCAGTGATCATAATATGATTGAATTTCACTTTCAGTTTGAGGGAGAGAAGAGTGGATGTAAGACTGGTGTTTTAAACTTAAATAAGGGCAATAATGAGGGCATGAAGTCAGAGCTGGCTGAAGTGAACTGCGAAATTAGGTTATGTCTGCAGTTTAAGGAGCTATTTCCGAATACTGAGAAAAGATATATTCCAGTGAGAAAAAATTCCTGAGGGAAGGACACATCTTCTGTGATTAACTAAAGGAGTTAAAGGTAGTATCAAATTGAAAGAAAAGGTGTATAATTTTGCAAAGATGGGTGGGATTTTACAGCCCTGACAGTGCACATCGTCATGGATAGGTCTGGGAAATTTGGAGAGCTTTTCACAACCTGCTACAACGATGACTACCAATATTGGTGCCGGAAAATCCCACTCAATGAGTGACAGGTTGAAAGATTGGACAGAATATAAAGAACGACTAAAAGATTACTAATGAGGGAGAAATTCGAGTATGAGAGAAAGCTAGCCAGAAATATAAAAACAGATGGTAAGAGTTTCCACAGGTATTTAAAAAGGAAAAGAATAAGTAAAGTGAGCATTGGTTCTCTAGGAAGTGAGAACAGGGCATTAATAATGAAAATTAAGGAAATGGCAGTTGAACAGATATTTTGTATCCCTCTTCACTGTAGAGGATACAAATAACATCCTAGAATTAATTGTGAGTCAGGAGGTGAAAGAAAGAGAGGAACTTAAAACAATTACAATTGCCAGCGAAAAGGGACTGTGAAAATTGTTAGAACGAAGAGCTGACAGATCCCCAGGTCATGATAGACTTCATATTAGGGTCTTAAAATAACTGCTTGCTGAGACAGCAGATGCTTTTAATTTTCCAAAATTCCCTAGATTCTGGAAAGGTCCCGCAAGATTGGAAAATAACAAATGTGACTTCTCTATTCGAGAGAGAAGGAAGGTAAAAAAACAGGAAACTTCACAGCCACTTAGCTTAACATCTGTCATAGGGAAAATGCTGGAATCTATTATTAAAGAGGTTGTAGAGGAGCACTTAAAAAATCTCAGTGCAATCAGGCAGAGTCAACAGGGTTTTGTTAAAGGGAAATCATGTTTAATTAATTTATTGGAATGCTTTGAGGAAGTAAAAGCAACCTGGATAAAGGAGAATCTGTGGATGCAATTGACTAAGATTTCCAAGGTGCCACATCAAAGGTTATTACACAAAATAAGAGCTCATAGCGTAGGGGATTAAATGAGTATGGTGTCGGGGGTAACATTTTAGTATGGATAGACAAACAATCCTCTAGCAGGAAACACAGAATAGACATAAATGGGTCACTTTCAGGTCAGCAAGATATGACAAGTGGAGTGCCATAGGGATTGGTGCTGGACCTGAACTGTTGGATGAAGAGACTGAATGTATGGTTGCTAAACTTGCTGATGACACAATGATAGGTAGAAAAGTAAGTTGTGAAAAGGACATAAAGAGTCTCAAAGGGATATAGATACATTAAGTGAGTGGACAAAAATCGTGAGATGGAGCATAATGTGGTAAAATGTGAACTTGTCTGCTTTGGCAGGAAGAATAGAAAAGTACAATATTATTTAAATGGAGACAGAATACAGAACTCTGAGGCAGAGAGGGATCTGGGTGTCCCAGTACATGAATCACAAAAAATACAGCAAGTGGTTAGGAAGATAAATGGAATGTTGTTAATTGTTGCAGGGGGAATGAAATATAAAAGTAGGAATGCTTTGCTACAGTTGTAAGGGCATTGGTGAGACCACGTCTAGAGTACTGTGTACAGCTTGGTTTCATTATTTAAGAAAGGATATAATTGCATTAGAAGCAGGTTTGAAAAGTTCACTCAACTGATACGTGGGATGGGAACAGTAGGTGGGGGAAATTGGTCAGGCTAGACCTGTATCCACTGGAATTTAACAGATTGAGAGGTGATCTTATTGAAACATATAACATCCTGAGGAGCTTGACAAGATGGATGTGGAAAGTATGTTTCCCCTGGTGGGAGATTCTAGAATTGGGGCACACTGTTTAAAAATACAATGTCTCCCATTTAATTCAGGGATGAGAAGAATTTTTTTCTCTGAGGGTCATGAATCTTTGGAACATTCTTCCCTGGAGACTGGTGGAGGCAGGATCAATGAATATTTTTAAGGCAGGGTAGATAGATTCTTAACTAACTAGGGTGTCAAAGGTTATCAAAGGTCAGCGGAATGTGGAGTTAAGGCCACAGTCAGATCAGCTAGGATCTTGTTGAATGGTGGAGCAGGCTTGAGTGGTCAAATGATGTGGGCATCGCTGGTCAGGCCAGCTTTTATTTCCCAATCCTAGTTGCCCTTGAGAAGATGATGGTGAGCTGCCTTCTTGAAATGCTACATCCCATGTGGCGTAGGGAGTGCTGTTAGGGAGGGAGTTACAGGATTTTGACCCAGCGACAGTGAATGAATGGCGATATATTTCCAACTCAGGATGACGAGTGGTTTGGAGGGGAACTTCCAGGTGATGGTGGTCCCATGCACCCGCTGCTCTTGTCCTTCTAGATGGCAGTGGTTGTGTGTTTGGATGGTGCTGTACAAGGAGCTTCAGTGAGTTCCTGCAGTTCACCTTGTAGTTGGTACACACTGGTGCCACAGTGTGTCGGTGGTGGAGGAAGTGAATGTTTGTGTAAGGAGTGCCATTCAAGTGGGCTGCTTTGTCCTGGATGGTGTCAAGCTTCTTAAGTGTTGTTGGAGCTGCACTCATCCAAGCAAGTATTCCACTACTCCTGACTTGTGCCTTGTAGATGGTGGACAGGCTTTGGGGAGTCAGGAGATGACTTTCTTGCCACAGGATTCCCAGCCTCTGACCTGCTCTTGTAGCCACAGTATTTATATGGCTAGTCCAGTTCAGTTTCTGGTCAATAGTAACCCCCAGGATGTTGATAGTTTGGAATTCAGCAATGGTAATGCTATTGAACATCAGGGGGTGATGGTTGGATTCTCTCTTGTTGGAGATGATCATTGCCTGGCACTTGTGTGGCGCAAATGTTACTTGCCACTTGTCAGCCCAAGCCTGGATATTATCCAGGTCTTGCATTTAGCCATGGACTGCTCCTGTATCTGAGGAGTCACGAATGATGCTGAACTTTGTACAATCATCAGTGAACATCCTCACTTCTGACCTTATGATGGAAGGAAGGTCATTGATGAAGTAGCTGAAGATGGTTGGGCTGAGGACACTACCCTGAGGAACTACTGCAGTGATGTCCTGGAGCTGAGATGACTGACCACCAACAACCACAACCATCTTCCTTTGTGCTAGCTATGATGCCAATCATTGGAGAGTTTTCCCCCGATTCCTACTGATTTCAGTTTTGCTGGGGATCCTTGATGCCACACTCAGTCAAATGTGGCCTTGATGTCAAGGGCAGTCGCTGTTACCTCACCATGGGAGTTCAGCTGTTTTGTCCATGTCTGAACCAAGGCTGTAGTGAGGTCAGGAGCTGAGTGGCCCTGGCAGAGCCCAAACTGGGCATCAGTGAGCAGGTTATTGCTAAGCAAGTGCCGCTTGATGGCATTATTGATGATCCCAGCTATTACTTTACTGATGATCGAGAGTAGACTAATGGGGCGGTAATTGGCTGGATTGGATTTGTCCTATTTTTTGTGTACAGGACATCCTGGGAAATTTTCCACATAACTGGGTAGATGCCAGTGTTGTAGCTGTACTGGAACAGCTTGGCTAGGGGTGTGGCACGTTCTGGAGCTCAAGTCTTCAGTTCTATTGCTGGAATATTGTCAGGGCCCATAGCCTTTGCAGTATCCAGTGCCTTCAGCCATTTCTTGATGTCACGTGCAGTGAATTGAATTGGCTGAAGGCTGACATCTGTGATGCTGGAGACCTCTCGAGGAGGCCAAGATGGATCATCCACTCGGCACTTCTGGCTGAAGATTGTAGCAAATGCTTCAACTTTATCTTTTGCACTGATGTGTTGGGCTCCTCCATCATTGAGGATGGAGATATTTGTTGAGCCTCCTCCTCCAGTGAGTTGTTTAATAGTCCACCACCATTCACGACTGGATATGGCAGGACTGCAGAGCTTAGATCTGATCCGTTGGTTGTGGGAGTGCTTAATTCTGCCTATCACTTGCTGCTTTCACTGTTTGGCATGCAAGTAGTCTTGTGTTGTAGCTTCCTGTGTTGACACCTCATTTTTAGGTGCGCCTAGTGCTGCTCCTGACTTGCCCTCCTGCACTTTTCAGTTGTAACCTAACCAGAGCTGCTTTAAGGTTCAGGATTAAGCAGCAAGAGACCAATACAGCACAGTGATATCTAGTGTCAAGCAGTTATGTAATACATTTGCTGGCTTCAGCAATCACTGCGCTACTCTTTCACTTGGTCCATTGACTGGCCAGGTTGTAGCCCTTGTATGCCTGAAAAGAGAAAGATGGAAGATAAGGTTGTGGTGAAAGGAGGAGAGAAAGCAAATGGTGCACATTGAAACCATCTGCAGCTTTGTAAGTTGGAGAGATGAGTGGGTAAGTGGAATGTGAGGATGCCAATTGGGTTTGAGCATGCCATCATTTTCAATCATCACCACTTGCCATAGCCATAGTTATGACTGCTTCACTGGTGGCTATGCCCGTCTCCTGCCAGTTAAGTGCTGCTGTCCTGCAAGAGAGAGGGAAATGAATCAGTGAGTGTGCAACGTGTTAGGAAGTTGTAGTTGACATGATTGGATAGTTTATTCAAGCTAAGAAATGTGGTTTTGAGGCTTGCAGCAATGTGTGAGGGTGAAGTGAAGCTATGAATGTTAGTATGAGTGTTCAATGATGGAGATTTTTTGGTAGGTAAGAGATGTGGGTGTGTTTGAGCAGAGTTTGGGAAGTGATGCAGTGGATGGGATATAGCGTTTTAAAATTAATTCACTTGACCTTGACCATTCGTGTGAGGTCATTTGAGCTTCTAGCAGCACTGCATCCAGATTCTTGGGGCTAGACTCCTATCACTGACTGCCATAGCTATCTGCTCTCACTGCCTCAGCACAGTTTTGTCTGGAAAGCC
Source organism: Carcharodon carcharias (assembly GCF_017639515.1). NCBI lineage: Eukaryota > Metazoa > Chordata > Chondrichthyes > Lamniformes > Lamnidae > Carcharodon > Carcharodon carcharias. Next base: position 138,166,608 of record NC_054476.1, on the reverse strand, counting down.
TACTGGACTCCTGTGGATCAAGACTTTCTCTCCCCCTGTCCACCTACATCACCTTGACATCCAAGCACAGCTCAGAGAACCATGAAGCATGCTCTCTGCCCTGTTGTGCCATAATTCAATGTTGCAGCCAGAATACACTTACCCTTTAAGTAGTGTAAACTAGCTTTAAATTGCGCTAGCATCACACAATCTTGGGCTTCCTACTGAGGCAGGCAGTCATCCAGCAGTTCATTTAGCACAGCCTGCAAACTATCATGTAAATCTACAGGAGGCACCAAGTTTGCGTGCTGCAAGCATTGGAAGCAATGGGACATGTTTATCACACAATGCCATACCTGCGCCTATTATCGGGCTCTGTCAAATTTTACAGTCATTGAATTTCTGCTACTCTAAGATAGTTTCTAGAAAGTTAACTTATGGCATAGGAACAGGTTCTTTGTGAGAGCAATCCAAAAATAACTCTATGGCCCTGATCTCTCTCCATAAAGATAGTCCTGTCATTATTTCAGCTTCAAAAATAAAACCAATCCTTTGTTTTATTAATCTGGCTGTGAAAGATTTGGGAAAAAAAATGATTGAATTTTAACAGAAGTTTTCTTTTTTATAGTTATATAAGCTCTGGGTCAATAAACAAAGTCACTCCTGTAATGAAGTGTAGCGTGTTACATAAGATTAGCTGGATTCCCACAGTAAAACCTTGCAGCAGAGCTCACTGACTGTCAGCTGACAGGCTGGTTCTGCTTGTTGGCTGCTGGTCAAGTGTTTTTCTCTCTGGTAAACATGGAGCTCTCGGCTTTCCCCAAGTTCCTGTTCGTGGTGTTTGACAGGTTCACTGTGCTGGCCTTGTTCTTTGCTGTGTTTGCCCTGGCCTTTGACTTCATGAAGAGACGGAAGAAGTGTCAGAACTACCCTCCTGGGCCCTGGGGTTTGCCTTTCATTGGAAACATTCTTCACTTCGATTTGAGCAACCCTCACTTATCGTTTGCAAAGGTAAAGTACAAATGGTAAGATAAGAGAGTGAATTGGGCTGGCTGAAGGCGAGGGGCCCTGTTCTGTGGATCACCTTTAACCCTCTCAGTTTCCCTTTCAGTTTCCCTTTCTCTCTCTTGATGTTTGCTTTTTCATAGCTTCCTCCATTTCTCTCCCCTTAGTGCCTTACTTTCTCTCTTTTGTTTATTTTTTTAACTCATTCTTCATGATTACTTTCTCTATATCCTCCTTTCTTTAATGGGATCAAGTATAAATTTTTGTGCTTATGATGTTGCTTCAGGTTTAGATTACATGAAGATCCCAATAATGGAGTAATTTCTTATCAAGCACTTTATTCACCTTATATAGTATGTGTAATGGTTCATTTCAGTTTCAGGTTTCAGTGAAAGTTTCAGGCCTACATTATTGCAGTCAGGAGATAATGAGAAGGAGCAGTACAGAGCTGATCCAGGCTAAAATATAGTGAAGTGAGAATTCACTAAGTGCTGCTTTGTTGTAATCCTGTTTTGATCCCAGTCAATGAGGCATAATGGCATTGTCACTAGACTGACCCAGAGACCCAGGGTAATGCTGTGGGAACCTGGGTTCGAATCCTGCCATGGCAGATGGTGGAATATGAAATCAATATAAATCTGGAATTAAAAGTCTAATGATGACCATGAAACCATTGCTGATTGTTGTAAGATCCCAGCTGGTTCACTAATGTCCTTTTAGGGAAGGAAATCTGCCGACCTGACCTGGTCTGGCCTACATATGACTCCAGACCCACAGCAATGTGATGCCTTTTGAAATGGCTTAGCGAGACACTCAGTTGTAACAAAACGCTGCAAAGTCTCAAAAAAGGAGTGAAACTGGACAGACCACCCGACATCGACCTAGGCACCAGAAACAACAATGGAAAACTCAGCCCTGTTGACCTTGCAAAGTCCTCCTTACTAATATCTGGGGGTTAGTGCCAAAATTGCGAGAGTTGTCTCACAGAGTAGTCAAGCAACCGTTTGACATAGTCACCCTCACAGAATCATATCTTATAGATTATGTCCCAGACACCACCACCACCATCACCATCCCTGTGTATGTCCCGTCCACCAGCAGGACAGGCCCAGCAGAGGTGGTGGCACAGTGGTGTATAGTTGGGAGGGAGTTGCTCTGGGGGTGCTCAACATTGACTCTGGACACCATGAAGTCTAATGGCATCAGGTCAAACAAGAGCAAGGAAACCTCCTGCTGATTACCAGGTACCGCCCTCCCTCAACTAATGAATCAGTACTCCTCCAAGTTGAACACCACTTGGAGGAAGCACTGAGGATGGCAAGGGCACAGAATGTTCTTCGGGTGGGTGACTTCAATGTCCATCACCAAGAGTGGCTCAGTAGCACCACTACTGACCAAGTCCGAAAGGACATAGCTGCTAGACTGGGTCTGTGGCAGGAAGTGAGGGAACCAACAGGAGAGAAAAACATACTTTGACCTCATCCTCACCAACCTGTCTGCCACAGATGCATGTGTGCATGACACTATTGATAGGAGTGACGGCCGCACAGTTGTTGTGGAGGCGAAGTCCCGTCTTCACATGAGGCTACCCTCCATTGTGTTGTGTAGCACTACCACCGTGCTAAATGGGATAGATTTTGAACAAATATACCAACTCAAGACTCGGCATCCATGAGGCGCTGTGGGCCATCAGCAGCAGCAGAATTGTACTCAAACACAATCTGTAACTTCATGGCCCGGCATACCCTCCACTCTACCATTGCCATCAAGCCAAGGGATCACCCTGGTTCAATGAAGAGTGCATGAGAGCGTGCCAGGAGCAGCACCAGACATAAATAAAATTGAGGTGTCAACCTGGTGAAGCTATAACACAGGACTACTTGCATTCCAAACTTCATAAGCAGTAAGTGATAGGCAGAGCTAAGCCATCCCACAACCAATGGATCAGGTCTAAGCTCTGCAGCCCTGCCACATCCAGTCGTGAATGGTAGTGGACAATTAAACAAATCACTGGAGGGGAAGTCTCCACAAATATCCCCATTCTCAATGTTGGGGGAGCCCAGCACATCAGTGCAAAAGATAAGGCTGACGCATTTGCAAAGGCTATGGGCCCTGACAATATTTTCGCAATAGTACTGATGACTTGCGCTCCAAAACTTGACACACCCCTAGCTAAGCTGTTCCAGCGCAGCTACAACACTGGCATCTACCTGGCTGTGTGGAAAATTGCCCAGGTATGTCCTGTACACAAAAAGCAGGACAAATCCAATCCAGCCAGTAGCCACCTATACTCTCGATCATCAGTAAAGTAATGGAAGAGGTCATCAACAGTGCTATCAAACAGCACCTGCTTCGCAATAACCTGCTCACTGATACCCAGTTTGGGTTCTGCCAGGGCCACTCAGCTCCTGACCTCATTACAGCCCTGGTTCAAGCATGGACAAAGAGCTGAAATCTCGAGGTGAGGTGAAGGTGACTGCGCTTGATATCAAGGCCGCATTTGACAGAGTGTGGCATCAAGGATCCCCAGCAAAACTGAAATCAATGGGAATCGGGGGAAAACTCTCCACTGGGGAGTCATACCTAGCACAAAGGAAGATGGTTGTGTTCGTTGGAGATCAGCAATCTCAGTTCCAGGGTATCACTGCAGGAGTTCTAGATGGTAGTGTCTTAGGCCCAACCATCTTCAGCTGTTTCATCAATGACCTTTCCTCCATCATAAGGTCAGAAGTGGGGATATTCGCTGATGATTACACAATGTTCAGCACCATTCGTGACACAGATACTGAAGCAGTCCATGTCCAAATGCAGCAAGACCTGGACAATATCCAGGCTGGGCTGACAAGTGGCAAGTAACATTCATGCTGCACAAGCCCCAGACAATTCCATCTCCAACAAGACAGAATCTAACCATCGGCCCTTGATGTTTGATGGCATTACCATCACTGAATCCGCCACTATCAACATCCTGCGGATTACCATTGACCAGAAATTGAACTTGACAAGCCATGTAAATACTGTGGCTACAAGAGCAGGTCAGAGGCTGGGAATTCTGCATTGAGTAACTCACTTCCTGACTCCCCAAAGCCTGTCCATCATCTACAAGGCACAAGTCAGGAGTGTGATGGAATACTCCCCACTTGCCTGGATGAGTGCAGTTCCCACAACACTCAAAAGCTCGACACCATCCAAAGCAGCCCCTTGATTGGCACCACATCCACAAGCATTCACTTCTTCCATCACCAACACACAGTAGCAGCAGTGTATACCAGCCTGAAGATGTACTGCAGGAATTCAGCAAGGCTTCTTAGACAGCACCTTCCAAAACCCAGAACCATCAAGAAGGACAAGGGTAGCAGATATATGGGAACACCACTACCTGGAAGTTCCCCTCCAAGTCACTCACCATCCTGACTTGAAAATGTATCGCCGTTCCTTCACTGTCGCTGGGTCAAAATCCTGAAACCCCCCTTCCTAACAGCACTGTGGGTGTACCTACACCGCATGGACTGCAGCGGTTCAAGAAGGCAGCTCTCAAGGGCAGTTAGGGATGGGCAATAAATGCTGGCCTAGCCAGCAAAGCCCACATGCCCTGAATGAATATATTTTTAAAAATCAGTGTAAACAATGTCTAGAACCATCAAAATAAATAAAGGAGTGTATTTGAAGGCCCTCCTGCTGGCTTATTTGAAGGTGAAGGATTGTTTCTCCAGGGACTGTTTGTAATCCTAATTAGATTGGCCGGCAGCTTTCAGGGGCGGGACCCCCTCCCAGTGGGGGTGGAATACCCGCTCTGACCCAATTAAGGCTGCCCCCAGCATAATATTGCTGTGGAACTGCTGGGTTTCTCAGTCAGCATAACGTCAACAGACTTTTCAGTCAGGGAGGCAAGTAATTCATCTTTCCATAAAATCCAGCTCAAGAGCAACTAAACTCGCCACATCTCTGTGGAATGTTTAACAGCTATAGGCTGAATTTTACCCAGAGGTGGTGGCCCCGCCCACTGGCTGAAAAGTTGAAGGAGAGCTCACGTCCTCAGGCCCTGGAAGTCGGACTGGATTTTACGGCTGTCGGACATTTAGTTGCATGAGTTTGTGGCTCCCGCCCCCATGAGGAAGGATGTCCTGTCCCCAAGAACTGCTAGCCAATCAGAGAGCTGGCAGCTTTTCCATTCCAGCAGAGCCACTGGGAGCAGTGGCCACTACGGGACTTGCAGTCAGCCACCAAACAGGAGCATGGCTGGAGACCGGACATATGTTTTTTCTTATTGGTATTCTTGCGAGTGTCCTGATGAGTGAAAGACAGTAAGAGGCGTGCAGTGAGTGGAGACTTTGGCCTGAGTGCGACAGAGACCAAGTGAGTATATTTGGGAATTTGGTTTAAGAGGGAATTTGGTGAACAGGGGGAAAGAAGAGCTGTAAGTAAGGTTTACTGCAAGAAGTGAGACTTAGAATAGAGTGCTGGTAGTTGGGTAATTAAGAGAGTTAGGGAAGGAAGGGAAATAGATGCTCTTTTGCTTTCTGCTTTCTGCTTTCTAGCTTTCTCAGCCTTCAGGAAGTGGTCTTACTTTGCCACAGGAGCAGAAGCTAGTTATGTGGTGAGTATCTGGTAAGCGACTAAGTTTTATTCTCTTCCTAAGTTCAAAATAGACTAGCTACCAATGATAAGGTTAATAAAATATATAAAAACAAAAGTAAAATATATTATTGAATTAAATAATTAAGGATGTCAGGACAGGTGATGTGTCACAGCTGCAACATGTGGGAGCTCCTGATGCCAGTTTGATCCAGGGCAAACACGACTGCAGCAAGTGTTTAAAGTTTGAGCAGCTTCAGCTCAGGGTTTATGAGGTTGAGGCTGAACTACAGACACTGTGATGCATCAGGAAGGGGACAGTTACCTAGATTCTTTGTACCAGGAGGCAGTCACACCTCTTGGGACAGGGTCTTCTGATTTGGTCAGTGGTCAGGGACAGGAGAGTGTGACTGTGAGTGAGGCAGGTAAGGGGACTCAGAGGGCAGGAACACAGGAGTGTGCACCTCTGCAATTGTCCAACAGGTTTGAGGTCCTCTCAGCTTGTTTGGATGAGAGTGGAGGCTGCAGAGTGGATGAACAAACTGACCATGGTACCATGGTACAGGAAGCCATCAAAGTGGGAAGAGCAAAAAAAAATGTAGTGGTAGTAGGGGATAGTATAGTCAGAAGAATTGACACTGTTCTCTTCAGCAAAGACCGTGAGTCCAGACGACTGTGTTGCCTGCCTGATGCCAGGGTGCAGGACATATGCTCGGGACTGGAGAGGAACTTGCAGTGGGAGGGGGAGAACCCAGTAGCCGTGGTCCATGTAGGTACCAATAACATCAGCAGGACAAAGAAGGAGGTTCTGCGTAGTCAGTACAATGACCTAGGCAACAAATTAAGAAGCAGAACCTCAAAGGTCATAATCTCTGGATTATTACCTGACTCCGGTGTAAATTGGCATAGGGCAAATCAGATTAGGGAGATAAATGTGTGGCTCAAAGATTGGTATAGGAGAATTGATTTCTGGTTCATGGGCACTGGCACCGATACTGGGGAAAGTGGGATATGTACCATTGGGATGGTCTACACTCAAGCTGTGCTGGGACCAGTGTCCTTGCGAACCACACAAATGGGGAAGTAGAGAGCAATTTAAACTAAATAGTAGGGGAAAGGGATCAAATTTAGGAAAATGTGGTAAATCAAAGAGTAGAGACAAGACAAAAGAGAAAGGTATTGTTACGGGAAATGAAAAACAGTCCATGACAGGAAGGGAGAGAGAGTACAAATCTAATGGTAAATCAACAGATGAAACTAGAGGTTATAAAAAGAATAAAAGGATAAAACTAAAATCTCTGTCTGAATACACGTAGCATTCGAAACAAAACAGATGAACTGAGAGCGCACATAGAAATAAATAATTACGATTTGATAGCCATTACAGAGGTATGACTGCAGGAGGACATGGATTTTTTGTGATTAGTTTTGACTGCTGTTCCGCTATGAACTTTGTAATGGAGTCCGCAGTTCCCCAGTCTAGTTCCATAGCACTATTCTGTTTCCCTGACGGCATTCTGCTCTTATTCTCTTCTATCTCTGTGCAGTACGTTCGCACGGCCCTTATAGCTTAGATATTTGCGGTATGTGCGGTTTCACTTATTTCACTGGGGTCTGGCCTCTCTGCGCAGCTTCGGCTAAGTTGATTTCAAACCATAACCGGCTAGCACAGCTCCGCCTCCTCTTAACTGGGGCCTGGCCTTCCTGCGCAGCTTCGGTTATGGTTATATTTCAAACCATAACCTGCCAGCCCGGCTCTGCCTCCTCTTAACTGGGGTCTAGCCTTCCTGCGCGGCTTCGGTTATGGTTATATTTCAAACCGTTACCCACCAGCATGGCTCTGCCTCCTCTCTTTGGTAGTGCTCTGGCCTTCCTGCGCAGCTTTGGCACCGCTAGCCCAGCTGCACGGCTCTGCCTCTTACCCCTGGCGCCTCCTATCTCCTGCCCTGAGTCCTCCTCCCGATTCTTTGATACTTGACCGGACCGTTCTCGGGTAGGCTTACTGCACTAACTACGGGTGGTAAGTAAATATACTCACCCACTTTGCAGAGCCGTCCCAAGGATCCGATCCAAGTATCCTGCCGACTACGCCAAATTGTTGTGGTCAATTTGACAAACAGACCACAGGAGTCTCAGGTACAGGTCACGATCATTTACTCAAGCAATTGCAAGGGGAGAATCATCTCAATGCAGCTTGAGATAGCACTCTGCTAAATTACAAGTGTTCAACATATTTATACGTTATTGGTCACATACAAGAACAGTTTCCAGATTCCAATCTCGTCAATATATATGTTTACATTAAACAGACATCTCTGGCAACAGGTACATACATCGTATGTCCCTATTTTTCACCCAGGTAGAGACCTTCCCTCCTGCCTAAACTAGGACCATCTGTTCTTCCCCTATCTGTTGAAGAGCACACTTAATCTTAGTTGTTATTGCCAATGCTCTGACTGCAGTCCAGCTCCCAAGGCCTTTCTGTTGTTTGCAGGCCCTAAGGTTGTGCAAGGTTCATCTGGTAACCTTTAACTGCTAATGTGCTTGGTAGCCCTGGTTGCTTGGAGGTTTTAAGTAATTCATTCCTTTTCAATAAATTCTCCCTTACCATAAATTCTTACTTAATTTCTTCCCCCTAACAGTTTTCTTGGACATGCAGGTCCCTTTGTACATCAACATTCCCCAATTTATCACCATTTAAATAATACTCTGTCATTCTGTTTTTCCTACCAAAGTGGGTAACTTCACACGTATCCACTTTTTACTGCATCTGCCTTGTATTTGCCCACTCACTCAACTTGTCTAAATCGTCTTGAAGCCTCTTAACATCCTCCTCATCACTCAAATTCCCACCTAGTTTGTATTGTCAGCAAGACTGGAAATATTACATTTGGTTCCCTCGTCCAAATCATTATATATTGTGAACAGCTGTTAACAAATTGAGCATTGGCCCTATAGAAAGTGAGTCTAGAATATGGATAATGGAAAACAAGGAGATGGCAGATGAATTGAACAGATATTTTGCATCAGTTTTCACTTTCGAGGATACAAGTAACATCCCAGAAGCAGCTATAAACCAGGAAATGGAAGTGGGGAAGGAAGTCAGGAAAATTACAGCCACCAGAGAAGTGGTACTGAGTAAATTGTTGGAGCTGCAGGCTGACAAGAGCCCGGGTCCTGATGGTCTTCATCCTAGGATCTCTAAAAAGTATCTCGTGAGATAATTGCTGCATTGGTCTTAATTTTCCAAAACTCCCTAGATTCAGGGAAGGTCCCATTAGATTGGAAGATAGCAAATGTAACGTCATTATTCAAAAAGGGAGGAAGACAGATAGCAGGAAACTACAGGCCAGTTAGTTTAACACCTGTCATAGGGAAAATGTTAGAAGCTATTATTAAAGAAGTTATAGCAGGGCACTTGGATAAGCTCAAGGTCATCAGGCAGAGTCAACATGGTTTTTTGAAAGGGAAATCATGTTACTTCCTCAAAGAATTCCAATAAGTTGGTTAAACATGTGCTGGGGATTAGGAGGGCTGGTAGATGTACTGTATTTAGATTCCCAGAAGGCATTAGATAAAGTGCCACATCAAAGGTTATTGCAGAAAATAAAAGCTCATGATATAAGGGGTAATATATTGGCATTTATGGAAGATTGGCTGGCTAACAGGAAGCAGAGAGTAGGCATAAATGGGTCTTTTTCAGGTTGGCAAGATGTAACAAGTGGCATGCCACAGGGATCAGTGCTGGGACCTGAACTGTTTACAATTTATATAAATGACTTGGATGAAGGGATGGTTGCCAAATTTGCTGATTGCATAAAGATAGTTAGGAAAGTAAGATGTGAAGAGGACACAATGAGGCTACAAATATAGATAGGTTAAGTGAGTGGGCAGATGGAGTATAATGTGGGAAAATGTGAAATTGGCAGGAAGAATAAAAGAGAAACATATTATCTAAATGGTGAGAGATTGCAGATCTCTGAAGTGCAGAAGGATCTGGGTATCCTGATGCATGAACCACAAAAGGCTAGTATGCAGGTACAGCAAGTAATTAGGAAAGCTAATAGAATGTTATCATTTTTTGCGAGGGGAATTGAATACATAAGTAGGGAGGTTTTGCTTCAGTTGTACAGGGCACTAGTGAGACCACATTTGGAGTACTGTATACAGACTCGGTCACATTATATAAGGAAGGATGTAAATGGAAGTAGTTCAGAGAAAGTTTGCCAGGGTAATACCTGGAATGGCTGGGTCATCTTATGAGGAAAGGTTGGACAGACTAGGCTTGTATCTGCTGGAGTTTAGAAGAGTAAGAGGTGACTTGATTGAAACATATAAGATCCTGAGGGGTCTTGACAGGGTGGACATGGAGAGAATGTTTCCTGTTGTGGAAGAATCTAGAACTAGGGGTCACTGTTTAAAAATAAGGGGTCGCCCATTTAAAACAGATGAGGTGAAATGTTTTTCACTCTGAGGGTCGTGAGTCTTTGGAGCTCTCTTCCTAAAAAGGTGGTGGAAGCAGAGCCTTTGAATATTTTTAAGGCAGAGGTGGGTAGAGTCTTGGTAAGCAAGAGGGTTATCGGCAGTAGGTGGGATGCAGATTTCAGGTTACTATCAGATCAGCCAAGATCTTATAAAATGGTGGAGCAGGCTCGATAGGCTGAATGGCCTACTGCTCCTTGTTTGGATGTTAGACGTGTCTCTATTTTTTAGCAACACTAAAAGACAATAGTGAACCAGATGGGCTTTTGCGACAATTGATGATAGTTTCATAGCCGCCATTACTAAGACTAGCTTTATATTCCAGATTTAATTAATTGAATTTTAATTACACCAGCTGCCATGGTTGGATTTGAACCCATATCCCCAGAGCATTCTGGAGACATGAAGAATCCTGGAAAGTGAACATGGCACAGCAATCCAGTTATTAGCTGCACCATCATTTTGCTTAAGAGTGCACCCACTTATGATATGCAATAATACGTATCTATCCATATATCTATATATCATTTTAATTTAGCCTACTCCTATTCATTCATTTATTATTTATGTACACCAGATTTTTATTGAATGCAATTCAGATCCCTTTAAGAGTGGTATCCTCTATTTAATTCATTTTCATTTTATAGCCTTAGATCTCACTAATTATCTTGATTATTTATATATTGCTTATTTGTTATTGCCTCTTGGTTTCAATTATACCCAGCATCTGCTCCAAATTCCCATCGCCTGCTTGTACAGCACATGAGAGCTGCGATCTTTTGCTCATCAGGAGACAGGCCTGGAGATTCTGTGCATCGAGTAGCCTACAGAATAGGGAAGGAATGTTGAGGCTTTCTTTGCAGGTTCATGTTCTTTACTATGCTCTCCTTATCTCCTTATTCACCCACTCACACATTATGCCACTGTAGCACAATAAACCAAAATGTTTTACCAATTTCAAGGGATATTTTATTTCATGATTTTAAAATATGTTACTCTTTTTCTTCTCTAAATGTCCAAGGGGATGCCTGGGATGTGACTGAGGTCAATCTGCATCATCCACTTCTGTAGTGACTAGCAGCAGCACTTGTATCCAGCCCAGCGACAGGGACAGTTAGTTATTGAGATGCAAGAGGAAGCAATTAGTCAGAACCCATAGATGTGGAGGGCAAGCACAAGTGGAATTGCAGGAGTTAATTTCTACTGGGTGAGGAACCTGCTGTTCATGCAACTGTTTGTGGATGTGTATAATTACTGTATTGTAACATTTCAGTATTAGAACCACAGTCAGTTGGATGGGTAATTGCATTAGTCAAGGCAAACTTTCGCTGTACATAAAGAAGCCAACACCAACTTTACGTGCATTGGAATATGGAGTAGAATGGCAAACATATTGGAGCCCAGCACCAATTGGGCTAGGGGTATGGAAGAAGTCCATATTGGGTAATTTGCTGAATCTGTTTGAAATCATTCCAAACTGAACAATTTGCATCTGACCTATAAGTGAGCAATGTCAAACCTACAATATTAGACTCATGTTTTCCCCCAGTTAATTATTTTCTTTATTTTTAAGCTGTGGAAGAAATACGGCAATGTGGTCAGTGTACAGTTTGGATGGACAAACATAGTGATACTGAGTGGTTATGAAACTCTAAAAGAGGCACTGGTGAAGAAATCAGAGGATTTTGCTGATCGGCCACACTTTCCAGTATATGAAGATTTGTTTAAACTCATGGGAGAAGGTAAATATACCAGGTTTCAGAGACAGTCTCACAAACCAGGGGACTGGATTGGGATAGACTTTAGCTGTTTCTGTTGGTAATCAATGAACTTTACATCCCTCAATCTGCAGGACTTTCAATCGCAGTATGGAGGAGCTGGTTTCAGTGTGTCCAGGAGAGCTGGTCTCAGTGTGTCCAGGGGAGCTGGTCTCAGTGTGTCCAGGGGAACTGGCCTTGGTGTGCCCAAGGGAGCTGGACTCAGTATGTCCAGGTGCACAGTTCCCCCAGACACATTGATATTGGTTTCTATGTGAATACTTATGTCCTGGTTCTCTGCAATTGATTTCTCCTGAAGTATGATGTCCTGTGTCTCTTTGGATCATCTCTATGTCACCATCTATAAACTCTGCACTCACTGCATATGGGAAAAGAGATCAGATGAGTGCTGACTGGTTTGAGGCTTATTGGATTGAAATGGAGCCAGTTACTGCAAACAAGAGGAGACGACTCATGAGCTACAAGCAAATCCCCAGCAAACAAAATTGAGATGATCTCAGAGCTTCCAGAATCAAGTCTCAGCAAACTGCTCAGCATTGCGCCAATCAATGCTGGTTGAAAATCTGCAGCAGGATACAACCTGTTGTTGAACCTGGGGATGTTAGAGGGCTATATGAAGGAATCAAGAAAGCAACAGGCCCAGCAGCAACCAAATCAGCCCTCTTGAAGACAAAGACAGGAATGATCATCACTAAACCGAGCAATCAGATGGAAAAGGCGGATGGAGCACTTATCTCAACCTCTACGCAACGGAGAACATTGTCACCGAAGAAGCTCTCAGTGCCATTCCAAACATTCCTGTCAGGGGGATGCTGGACAAGGAGCCCACTATAGTAGAGGTCAACAGGGCCTTTGACTGTCTTACTACAAGCTCAGGAAATGATGGCTGTACCCGAAATCAGCATCTCCATGAACTTTTGTGTCTTTGCTGGAAGGAGAGATTTGTGCCTCAAGGCAGGGATGATGCAAAGTCACCTTGTACAAAAACAAAGGAGATCACAGTGACTGCAACAACTACTGAGACATCTTCTTATTAAGTATTGTGGGGAAGAACCCTGGCATCACGTATACACCCTATCTCAGTGCAGCTTCAGAGCTGGTAGATCGCTGCTGAACAAGGTTTTCTCACTTCGGCTGTTATAGGACATGTGCTACAAGTAGTACAGAGCACTCTTCATTGCCTTCATAGACCTTACCAAGGCCTTTGATCTCATCAGCGAGGCGGACTCTTCAAACTGCTGCAGTAAATAGGCTGCCCACCTGGACTCTGGGCATCATTTATTCTTTCCGTCAGTTACAATGGGGTATCATCAGATTCTTTCAAGATCAGCAGTGGGGTAAAGCAGGGCTGTGTACTAATGCCAATTCTCTTTGGCATTTCTTCTCCATGTTGTTGTTGTACACTTTTGGGGGTGATTCAAATGAAGGTGCCCACCTGCATGCCAGAGCTGATGGTAAGACTGCACACCAAGAACCAAGTGTGGTATGTCCTAGTCTGTGAGCTACTGTTTGCTAATGCTTTGACATCCCATACTGAAGTTCACTCTCAATAGCTTGTAGATCAGTTCTCCTGGGACTGTAAAGAGTTTGGACTAACAATGAGCACTAGGAACTCCAAAGTTATGGGCCAGGACATAGAGACTCCACCTCCATCAACATTGACAACCTTGTTCTGGAGGTTGTTGATAGCTTCACATACCTTGGATTAACAATTACCAGCAACTTGTCCCTTGATGCTGAAATCAGCACCAGAGTTGCCAAGGCTGCAGCTGTCATGTCAAAGTTGAGAAGTCAATTGTGGACCAACAACAAGCTAACCAAAAATACAAAGCTCTGTATGTACCAGCCTTGTGTTCTCAGCACCCTCCTTTACAGTAGCAAGGCATAGACAACTTGTGCAAGCCAAGAAAAACAATGAATAGCTTCCACCTCTGCTGCCTCAGGTGAACCTTGGGCATCTCCTGGAAGAAGAGAGTGCCAAATACAGAAGTACACCAGCATGCAGAGATCCCCAGCATGTTTGCCCTCTTTGAGTCAGTGGCAATTCCATTGGCTGGGTCGTGTGAGCTGAATGGATGACGACCGCATCCCCAAAGACATGGTGGTCTATGGCAAACTTGCTATTAGAAGGAGACCCACCAGGTCACCCACATCTGCAATACAAGGAGTCCACAGGAGAGACTTCAAGTTGATCAGGATTGGAGTCTATGCAAGTGAAGTCTTCACTGCTGACCAGAGCGACTGGAATCAACAGTCAGGAAGGGTGTGGCAAATGCAGAGGGCAAAAGAAATGACCAGATGGCAGAAAGGAGAGCCTGAGGGAAGGGAAAAACATCAGTCAACTTCAGGCCATCTGTGCCAGCAATGGAAGGGGCTGACACACACGAGTCAGCCTCTACAGACACAACAAACATTGTTCAATCCAGAAGTGACATACACCCTGGGCACAGTCCATCATCTCCCAAGACAAACAGGTGCCTCCTGCTATCCATAATCCTTCTTTGGGAAAGGTAAACTTAACCAGTTCCCAAGGTGAATAGAATACCTTCAGCTGCCTATTATTTACCTCTTCTAATTTTAATTTCCTCTGATATTTGAATTAATATTGTCCATTTTACAATAACATTCAAAGTCAAAAATAGCAAGTTTCTATTATACCCCTATAGGTATTATCTTTGCAAGATATGGCCATTGGTGGAGAGAGCAGAGAAGATTTTCACTTTTGACACTGAGAAATTTTGGGCTTGGGAAGAAATCTCTGGAGATGAGAATCATGGAAGAAGCTGGATTTTTAAACAAAAAATTTGAACGTGCAAAGGGTAAGGAAAGGAAATGGAATGGAAATGTAAATGCATTAGCTGCTGTGAAGGTGAATTGATAGTTTACGTAGACCTTAAAATATAATAAGGATTTATGAGGCATTCCACTTCATTCTAATATGAAGCTAAGGTTTTTGATCATCAGGAATATCAATGATCTTAGTCTTAGAGTGTATTATAGACTGCGTGACCATCTGTTGAAGCTTCTCAGACACTGCCTGTTGCCAATGACATTGTTTCTAAGCCCTAGTCTTGGTGGATGTGTGCACTCGTTCAGTCTGTGGTTATTTGAAGGGTGTCATTAATGGTGGTGAGGACATTGGAAGTAGAGACGATGGAATAACTCAGGTCACTGGTAGCAGAGGTGTCTCTGAGTTGGGAACTCACAAGAGAGAGTTGGAAGTTTGAAAATGAATTTGTGAGAGAGGTGGGGAGAGCTTTTTCCACAAGCAGCTGATGAGGTTGTTGAGATTGGGGTAAAGTAGTTCAATGTTCTCTTCCGCAGAGGGCAGTGGAGGCTGGGTCATTGAATATATTCAAGACTGAGGTAAGCAGATTTTTGATCTACAAGGGAGTCCAGGGAAATGGGGGTAGGTAGGAAAGTGGAGTTAAGGCCACAAATCAGATCATCCATGATCTTATTTAATGATGAAGCAGGCTCAATGAGCTAAATGGCCTGCACCATCCCCTATTTCTAATGATCTCATATGACCTTCAAAAGAGAATTGGATAATCATCTAATGGGAAAAAATTTGCCAGGCTATGGGGAAAAGGTGTGGGAGAGGGAATAGTTGAGTTCCTCTTGAAGACAGCTGGCAAGGGCATGATGGGGCCAAATAGCTGCCTACTTTGCTGTTACCATTCTAGTTTCAGACTCGCCCCTTTCTCTAATGGGAGAAACAGTGGTTGGGTGTGAATAAGTCCAAATGGAGTGAGTTGAATCTGAATTGAATGTCCAGCCCTCAGCAATTATTAAAAGCCCTCAGTACAATCAGTACATTTAAGATTTTCAGAATGTTTGTTGCTAGGATCTTTTCTTGGGAACATTCACAATCTGCTGTCATTTCTTCAGGTGCCCCCTTTGATCCACACTTCAGTATAAGCAATGCAACTTCAAATATTATCTGCTCAATCATCTTTGGAGAACGGTTTGAATATGAAGATAAAAAATTCCTTGAATTTCTTCACATAATCAGGGAAAATTTTTCCTTGGAAGGTGGATTTTGGGGCCAGGTAAGACAAATGCACAAAACACCCGAAGTGTATGTATTGTAGGGTTTGAACATCAGTTTCAGTCTCATGAGAAGCAAAGCCCAGGGTGAGTCACATTTTGTGACGGTAATAAATGTGAGTTTAGAGAAAATACTCGAACAACTTGAGAGTTCAGGGAGATGCAAAGCCCATTTTTGTTGCCATCATAAACTGGTCAATGTGAGGTTTTATACATATATATGTATGTGTGTATATATATATGTTTTATATTTTTATTTTAAAAGTGGATAAGGCTTTACCCTGACTAGCCATGGCTCATTCCAAAGGAATTTCTAGCCTTCAGAAACCAGCAGGGACCTTGTTACCTTTAAAGAGGTGCTAATGCCTTCTGCTACTGCCGACAAACAAATCCCAAAGAAATGCACCAATCCCCTTTACACTTCTAAGGCAGAGCTCTGGCCAATGGAGACAGTATGACTGCAAAGGACAAAAGGGACCCTGACTCCTCTATTAAACACCTGAAGATTCCAGACCTGGGGAAATTACATCCTTTGTTCAACACCCAGGAGAAGAAGTGGAAGGTATGTCATATGACCTCCCCCAAGCTGCTAGAACCTGAAATATCTCTGTGCAGAACTGAACCCAGGCAGTCTACCATTTTATCAACTAACAGGCAGTAGCAGAAAGAGTTCTGTCCGGGTAAAGTGCCTAGCCCTCATCTGCTCTGTGAACTACTGGAACATTGTAACTCTTGTATTTGAGCCTTTAAGGCTGACTCATCTCTAGGTGCTTTCGCCCATCGTGGAAGTGCTCACTTCTGGAAAGTCAGATCACCCTCCAATAGTTTCAGCCTACTAACCTCTGAAGGAATACGCCACTGGTCTTTTGATTCTGGACTCTGGACTCACGAGAAACCATAACTCTTATTTTTATCATGATTTTATCCTGTACCGCTTTCTTTTCCTTATCTCTTTTTTATTGTATGAATGCAAAATGGGTGGACATTCCGAAAGCTCTTCCTGTGTTTTTTGTGTGCGTAAAATAAACTACCGCTCTTAAGTTACCTTATCTCGAGCTTGTTGTAGGGTTATTAATGGAGGATTGGATAACTCCAAAACTGAAGGGTTGGGGAAAATCAAAAACACCTTTCTGTTTACACATGTGTAGTGAGTGGAGGAATCAGGTGCTGTTCAAATTAATTCCCCCTCCAGTCCGTACCAAAAATTGGGAACTCGCATCCGCGATTGAACCAATTTAAATTTGACCTGAGTGCAAGTTAAGTCCACTGTGTCCTGTTGGTGGAGTGAGTGATTCAGTTGGTGGGTGGAGTGCTAATTAAGCAGGCTGCTTTGTCCTGGGCGGTGTCAAGCTTCTTGAGTGTTTTGGGAGCTGCACTCACCAAGGCAAGTGGAGAGTATTCCATCACACTCCTGACTTAAGCCTTGTAGATGGTGGACAGGCTGTGGGGAGTCAGGAGGTGAGTTACTCACCACAGGATTCCTTGCCTCTGACTTGCTCTTGTGGCCACAGTATTTATACGGTTAATCCAGTTTAATTTCTGGTCGATGGTAAGCCTCGCAGGATGTTGATGGCGAGGGATTCAGTGGTGATAATGTCATTGAATGTCAAGGGGCAGATTAGATTCTCTCTTGCTGAAGATGGTCATTACTTGCCACTTGTGTGGCATGAATGTTACTTGTCAATTATCAACCCAAACATGAATGTAGACAATATGTAGATATGCCCATATGTAGATAATAGCAGCATTATTGAAGTTTTTGTGACCAACCATATATGTACTTCACCAGAAAGAGAGAATGATTTACTTTTAAATAGTCAGAAGGTCATGGGTTCATATTCCACTCCAAAGACTTGAGCACATAATTCAGCCTGACATTTCAAGTGCAATACTGAGGGCATGTTGTACTGCTGGAAGTGCCATCTTTCAGTTGAGATATTAAACTAAGGACCTGTCTACACTTTCAAGTGGATATAAAAAGTCTCGTGGAAGAAGAGGGAAGTTGTCCTGCATAACATTTATCTCTTGACCAATGCCACAGAAAACACATTGGCCTGTAAATTCCGAGCTTCTGGAAGTTGTAACTGGGCGATACCCCATAGATGCACTGGGGAAGCCCCCACCCCGCCCCCTGGAAGTCCCCAGGTAAGGATTGCCCAGGAACTGCAAACATCCAGATAAAAGAAAAATACCGTGGATGCTGGAAATCTGAAATAAAAACATTCTGAAGAAGAGTCATACGGACTCGAGACGTTAACTCTGTCTTTCTCTCCACGGATGCTGTCAGACCTGCTGAGTTTTTCCAGCAACTTTTGTTTTTGTAACTGCAAACATCCATTGGCCAATTGTCCTACAATCGGAACCATAGGATGGTTCTGACTGTCTTATGGTAATAGTTAAGCAGGAAAGGTTAGCAGAATTAAAACCACTTCTAACTGGGTAACTATCATGCTGACACCACCACCCCATGCCCCCCCCATCCTCCCGACCCCACTGACCACCTGACCCCCGTTCCGACTGGCACCCAACCAACACCCCCCCACCCCCTCCACCTCCAATCTTACCCATTTCCCTTACAAACCTGCCTTCTTCCTGGCTTGGATCTGGCTGGATCTTCAAACTTATCTGCTTTATGACAGCTAGTGTTGTAAAAAAGGCAAGTGGCCTTCTTACTCCTGACTGTGCAGCCCTCGACTGAAAGCCTCAGGAGCACGCTGCCCTACACAGTTCTCACCCGGCCTGAATCGGAAGGCTGTGCGAGAAAAGAGCGGCTGAATTTTCAGGTAGGAAACTAGGAGCGGAATGGTAATCTGGTTCTGCCGCTCCGTGGAAGCTCAGCCCATTAGCCATTTATCTAATGACTGTCAGTGGGATCATGCTCTGTGAAAATTGACTGCCTTGTTCCCCACAAAACAACAATGGCTGCACTTCAGAAGTGTTCAATTGGCCGCAAAACATTTTGAGAAGCCTTAAGAAAGTACAAGTTCTTTCTTTGGCTGCAGTAAAGCTAGTGGAATGAATTTCTGTGTCTGACATTTGCAGCAAAATCAGCAACATGTTGCAAAAAAAAAAAATCATTTAATTTTAAACCCTATGTTTGTTACAGCTGCTGAATCTGTTCCCCTGTATTCGTCACCTCCCAGGTCCGCACAATAAAATATTCAAAAATCATCTGCTGATTATCCAATTCGTACAGAAAATAGTCTTGGAGCATAAAAAATCATGGGATCCCAATGAGCCTGGGGACTTCATTGATGCTTTCTTAGCAAAGCAGGAGAAGGTATGTGGTGGAAACTGCAGCATATTCCAAACAGTGGCTCGATGTGTTTTAAATCCATTGTTTTTAAATCCATTGGTGCATTAACCATGGGGAGGAATCACTTGTCAGATATCAGCACCAGATACTTTGACAGATTTCCCTCCTCTCTATGTATTATTGAGGGGATTTTTTTATCTCCTTTCTGCTGATAGAAGTACTGTCCATGGCATAGGCCAATGATTGTATGTGAAATGTGCCTCTGCAGGGCTCAGTACACACTAGGCAGTGCAATAACCCACCGGGCTGCCAGAGGAACTTGCAATCCTCCTCAAATCAGATTAAGCTCAGAGAAGTCCTGAAATTCGGAAAACGCAGTGGAACAGCTGAAATAAGAGAGCTAGCCTTGCCTGGCAGCTGGGGGCCGGTGTGGGGGAAAGCTTCATTCCCTTTGGACAGTCTCAAACCCACGATCCAGTGTGACAGAAAACATGAGTCATTTTGGAAACTGCAAAAAAAAATGTCCAATGACCCCGGTTGGCAGGAAAATCATTTCAACTCTATAATTCATTTACAATGTAATACTCTTCCTGATATTTGAATCCATGTGTTTCATATTTAGATGAAGGGCGATCCCAAGACAAGTTTTCTGGAAATCAATTTGTTAGGGACGGTTATTGATCTCTTTGCGGCTGGTACAGAGACCACCTCCACCACCCTACGCTGGGCCCTGCTCTTCATGGTGCTGCATCCAGATCTGCAGTGTAAGTATGACAGCATGTCTCCATGTTAGAATCAAATCTCAGGCCACACAGTCATAGAGAGACTCTATTACTCAACCCAGTTTTTACAGGCAGATTACCCATTACCTTCCTGTTGGATTCATCCAAAACAGAACACGCAAATTACTTGTCCTCCGCATAACTCCTTCATGAGCTTGGGGGATCTGCCAGAGGTTTTAGCATGAATGGGAATGTGAATTTTGGGGAACCACTTAGTGATACCCACCAGACATCTATAAATGTGAAGACCTCCCATTGACTGCATAAACTGCACCAATGCTGGAAAGTGCCAGTGTTTGGAGTTTGAGTGTTTTCTGGGTCAGAATTTCTTGGAGAGGGATCATGAACCTAGACCTGGTGAGAGAATAATTCTTGTAATTTCCATGGTGCAGTTAATGTACTTAGCGCAGGGACAGTGGGTTCATTCAGAGCTTTAGATCAAAGCCAATGTCTCAATGCATTTTCCGTGTAATTGTGTTTGCTATCACATTTCTTCTGTTCAGGGTAGATCTTGTATTTGGGTTTATATCAATTATTTTCAAAGCTGTTCGCCGGCTTTGATTTGCTGTCTACTTTGACACATATGAAACTAATGTTTGGACTTGTGTCATGCAGGTGAGCATGGCAGATGCCTTCCAGCTTCATAACACGGCTGTGCTGTATTCTTTTGCAAAGCTTACAGTTTTCCTCGCTCGAAATAAAATGAACATTCAATTTAGCAAGATCCAATCTGCCACCTTGGATCTTGTGATTAATGTAAAAGATTCCATGGCAATATGAAAGAAAAGCAGGAGAATTCTTCTGGCCAATATTCATCCATCAACTAACATCGCTAAAGCATGTTATCAAGCCGTTCATCACATTTTTATTTGTGCGATGTTATCGCTCACATATTGGTTGCTTGCATTTTCCACGTTACATGAGTGATTACACCTCAAAGATGATATTCAAAATTTGTTCTTCTTTTGCTTCTGTAGTTAAAGTCCATGAAGAGATTGACAGAGTAGTTGGGAAGGAGAGAAAGACAGCGTTGGAAGACCGTGAGGAAATGCCATACACTAATGCTGTTATCCATGAAACCCAACGCTTAGGGAATATTGCTCCGATTTCACTTCCTCATCAAACATATAGAGATACAGAGGTCATGGCATACAGAATCCCTAAGGTACAGAATGGAATTAATCTTGGATATGCAGCTCCCAACCCCACCCCGAAGACCTGTCCTTCTTGGAAAGTACAATTCCTCCCCAATTATAAGTGTTAATTATGAACATTGACTGCTGTACTGAGAGCTTAATAATGGGAAAGATAAAGATTCTGAATTAGCATAAAGAGCTGAGCATCTCTGAAAGAGATACTTTTGATGGGGTGATGAGCATAGAATCATAGAACAGAAGGAGACTATTCAGACCAATGTGTCCATGGGGAAGAGCAACTCAGTCCCACTCCTGGGTCCTTTCCCAATAGCCTTGCAAATTTTTTTCTGGTCAGATGCTTACCTGACTCCCTTTTGAAGGCCATGATTGAAACCTCCTCTAGTACGCTATCAGGCAGTGCCTGGTCATTCACTGCATTGTAAAAACAATTCTTCATCTCAGCAATGGCTCCTTTGCCAATCTACAACTGGGGATTATGGTCTTCAAACCAGAAGGATCAATAATCTACTCCCAGAGCTCAAGTATTGGGCTCCACCTTATTGTTCTGATGGCCGATTACAAATAGGTTCTTGGCTAATGTGTCTCATTATTTAAATACCTTATAGGGAACAATGATCATTCCAAATCTTTCCTCCACCATGTTTGATGAGAACATTTGGTCGACTCCACATCAGTTTAATCCGGGTCACTTCCTCAACTCGGAGGGGAAGTTTGTGAAACCTGAAGCTTTCATTCCATTCTCTGCAGGTAATGTAGAATTCAAGGAATCATTACATATACTGAAATATATAGCTGTAGATAAGTAATTGATGTCCAGCCACATCTCTATGTAGGGTTTGGGTTCTTAGTCTGTTCTTCGTCCTCAAATAGGATGTGTCACACTCCATAAATTACAATCTAAACTAATGTCACCTCTCTAAGTCCCTAGGGGTAACCAAGAATGAAGTAAGGTAACATTTGCTTAAGGTTGAAAAACATTGAAATTGATTCAGCAAGAGATTAAATGCTGTGGGATGCTGCTAGAGTGATATTAGGTATTTAAGACTATGAGGGAAACAGTTGTGTTTAATCACTGTTGACTCCACAGTGACCTTCTGGCCTGTCTCCTGCTGACTCTAACTCCTGTTGCTCCTCCCCCGGCAGGTCGCCGTGTGTGCCTGGGGGAGCAGCTGGCAAAGACCGAACTCTTCCTGTTCTTCACGTCCATGCTCCAGCAGTTCACATTCCATCTCCCAGAAAATGAACCAAGACCAAGCTACACAGAAGCCCAATATGGAATTACCCTTAGTCCACTTCCTTATCGACTGTGTGTTAAGCTCAGATAATGTGTATTGAGGATGTTCAGGAGCAGTGAGGAGAAATGCACCCATGTGAAGAGTCTATTTTTTATTTTCTTGGGCTGTGGCTTTAAAAATTGGGCTGTGACTTTAAAAAAAATATAGCGGCTGCAGTTGAAAGACATGATCACTGGAATAGGTTGAGGAATATCTACAATGTTGCTATCCTGGAACATGGAGTGCCATAAGAGAACAGGATGGTGCCGGAAAAGAGTTCTGGACTAAGGGGAGCTGCCCGATGACAGCATTTTAAGAGGCTGCTGACCAGAGTTCTGTGTGGCAACAGTGTAGGCAGAGCAGCTCCTATCTTGCAAAGAGGGAAGACCTGAAACCTCTCTCTGTATTTGTAAAATTCCAGCAATTCTGCTATAATAGCTAGCTGGCTATCCTTCATATCTCTGTAACCTGCTTTCTCTGAAAACCCCTATCAAGAGGAAAAGGGGAAAAATCACCAGTAGAGACATTGAAAAGCAAACTTTTTGACCAGTGAACTACAGACTGAAAGTGCCGGGAAACCACCTTGTGTCACCGACAACAAACTGCAAGGAATTTGGAAGACATCAATCAAAATCAACCCATCTAATTCTATACTTTGAATTGGTGCTGTTGAACTGTTTTATCTCACCCTTAAAATCCATGTTTTGTGTGTTTTATGTGTGTGTGTTTGTGTGTAGGGGTTTATAAGAATGGGTAGAGTTTAAGTTATAGAGTTAGAAGTTTGCAGTTCATATTTCTTTCTATCACTACTAATTAAAGACAATTTGTTCAACGAACAGTTATTTACTTATTAAGTTTACAAACCTGGTGCTTGTATTTTGTTAACCTAAATTAAACAGCTAGGTAGAATTAGGGCAATCCGGTGGTTTGGTCAAACTTTTCACATTTTTTGCGGCTTGGGGAACAGGAGCTTGATATTACAGCGCATTATCCCCAGTGAGTCATAACAGATAACATTTGCTTAAGGTTGAAAAACATTGAAATTGATTCAGCAACAGATTAGATGCTGTAGGATGCTGCTAGAGTGACGTTAGATATTTAAGACTATGAGGGAAACAGTTGCTGTTCAATCAGTGTTGACTTCACAGTGACCTTCTGGCCTCTCTCCTGCTGACTCTAACTCCTGTTGTTCCTCCCCCGGCAGGTCACCATGCGTGCCTGGGGAGCAGCTGGCAAAGACCAAACTTTTCCTGTCCTTCATGTCCATGCTCCAACATTTCACATTCCATCTTCCAGTAAATGAACTAAGACCAAGCTACACAGAAGCCAAATATGGAATTACCCGTAGTCCACCCCCTTATTGACTGTGTGTTAAACTCAGATAATGTGTATGGAGGATGTTCAGGAGCGATGAGAAGAGATACACCTTCTTCAATTTGAAACTGATTCGCTCACTAATTGTTGCTCTGTCTTATGTATGAAATTCTAACAGATGTATCTTGTTATGGAGTATACTTTCCCAGGAACATGTCTATGTGTACTGGAACATGGCCCCCTTTGTTTCTGGGATCTAAATTCTGATCCAGCAAAGACATGATTACAGTCTCCTCCTGTTAACGGTGAAATCTCTCTTGTGTTATTGGTCACCTGAACCCATTTAAATCCCAGTGAACAAGAGTTCTCAGTGAAAGTTGCGCAAATATTTTGCACTGTTTGGTTGCTTTGCAACAATGTGGAGAAATTGACCTTTAATAATAGTGAAATACAAAAAATAGTGATTCAGAAGCCTGATTTAGTCCCTGTTGAAGTCAGGTTACTAATTCACACTTATTTTGTCCTATCACCAAAATCCAATTTCACTCCCTTGAACAATTATTGAGCAACTGTTCATGTCTGTTTGAATAATCATCATTTCTTCTCAGTCTCTCTGTGAAAGTGTTCACTAATTTACAGATTTAAACTTGCACAAAAAATCACTTTCACACAAATAAATCAAACAAATGTTGCCCAAGGTTTAAACTGTAATTTTTAAAAAATTATTTCAATCAAAGAGCAATGCTTGCAAAATGACAAACCAACATAGAAGTAATCTTGGGAAATTGTAAGTTGGAGAATCACATGCGCAGTGCCTATCCTGTGTCCAGTCTGTCCCAGTGTTAACTGTGGCTTGGTTAACTCTTGCCTCTAAGTCAAAAAGGCTATAAGTTCAAACCCCACTCCAGAGACTTGAAGGCCAAATCTAGGCTAACACTTCTGTGCAGTGGTAAGAGAGTGCTATGCAGTACTGTTGAAGGTTGTTTCTTTTGGTTAAAATTAAAACCATCCTCACAGGTGGATGTAAGAGATCTCATGGTATTATTTGAAGAAAAGCCTTGGTGTCCTAGACATTGTTTACACCTGAATCAACAGATCATCTAGTCATGGTGACGTGACTATTTATGTGACCTTGCTGTGCATAAATTAACTTTCCTACGTTTCAGCAGTGACTTCATTGGTTGCAAAGTGCTTCAGCGTAATCTGGTATTGCGAAAGGGGCTATATAAATGCAAGTTTTCTTTTTCTTTTGTGTGCTAGTGAGTGATCATGCATTATGCTGCCTGGTTGTGCTCAAATGATATGTCGTTGAAGCCTTTGGAGATGTGTGTGTGCAAAAGCTGACATATGTAAGCTGCACCTAGAATATGTGCTCTTTCAGAGGAAAGCTCTGCAGGGTCGGCAATGTAAGATAATATGTGAGAATGTAGGTCATCAATAAATTGGCAGCAGCTTGACAGGCAGCACTTTGTGGTGCATAAAAACTGGGACATCTGTGTGATCGGATAATGTCTTTTCTCTGACGTAACTAAATGAATGTGGAAAATGTACTGAGCCTATTGCTGAGGTAACGTCAGATACTTGCCATCCATTTTATCTCTCTTTCCTTTGTCTGGATCAGACAAATGACTTGAACTTGGAATCAATGGAAAGGGGTGAGGAAAGGCCTCATGTAGATGCACTATCATGCACTGTTCACACCAAATCAGGAATATGCACTTTGTACAGGGTAGTCAGTGAGCTAAAGGAGAATGATTCAGGAAGCTCAGGAGCTGGTAACTGTAGTAAAGGAAAAAAGGAACTGATGCTTGGAGGGCCAGATTATGCTCTGTGTGCTGAAGAGGACAGGAGTGTGGCACTCGGGGCCAGCTTTTGAAAAACCCAAATGCTTTCAATGCAGGGAAAACCACTGGAGCCATTAAACTACTGTTACGATCCCAGCTGATGTTAGTACTGGACAAGTGACATCCCAGAGTGAAACCTTTCTTGACAGATCCTAACCCTTTTTTTTTGTTGAAACCATGAAGGAAAGTTACTGAACAAATTCACAGAAGCCTGCTGATGAAATTTTAACACACAGAGTAAAATTCTTGTTAAACAAGAAAAATAAATGATATTAATCATGCAAAAAATGTTGGAAAGATCTCAATAAAAACAGAAGAAAATGATTCAAATCACACTATTCCTTTTACCTCCGCAATGCCTTTACAGACGCATACTAATTCAGAAAGATAAAACAATTTACAATATCTATCCTATGCTCTAAATATTCAGGGTAAGTGAGGTACATGGGAATTAATTGATGAGCTGTGATCAGACACACAATACTCCAAAGTAGCTGGCAGATGCAACCCAAGCAGATTCAATGGATTTCTCAAGAACCCAGCCGGATGCTTGTCACACCGTGAGCCAACTGGTCTCACAGACACTTTGCCTTTCTCACAAGGGTTTCCAATCACCACATTTGAAGAACTCGCCTTGGAATTCTCTCCAAACGTCACTCCCACTTGGACAGTTTCAACAAGGATCCACCTCCAGAGGTTCAATCTCGCCTTCCGTGATTTTTTTCTCCTGGATTTCTGAGTACACTCACACTTCACCTTCCAAGCACAATTTCAGAGCTTTGGCCGTGCCAAGCAGAACACCTGCTTCAAAGTAGTACGTTTGCCCCTACGGCTCACAGCTCAGAGTCACCAACCTTCGGCTGCTCTTTCAGCTCTTCTGGCCTTCTCTTGGGCCCATTTTGCTTCAAGTCTGCTCCATGCAGCTCTCTGTTTAAGTTGAAGCCTATTTCCCTGTTCCTTTCTTTCAACTTTACATATCGGGACCTATTTCTGATCCCTCTCTCCGTCCCTGCCTGGGACTTTCTTCTGGGCCCTCTATCTGTCCCAGCCCCGAGTTTGGGACCTTCTCCCTGTCCCCCTTCCTATGCCTTGCTCCCTGGGACACCTTCCTTCTAACAGCTCCCCATTTCCAGGTCACCTGATCTGCTTTTTATTGCCATTTGACAATTTTTCTTCTGCGCAAATGTACTGGGCCAGTTCCCAGCCAAAGAACATAAAACCCACTAACTCCATCTCCCGGCCAGTGCATGTGCAGAAGGTCCATGATCCACCTAGAACTAGAGTCTTGACCTCTGACTCCAGTTTAAGGTAAGGATTCACATTTTATCACACTTTGCACTTGGGAGCTTCCAAAATGTATCGGCTAGTTGCTGAAAAGAGAGACACGTTGCCAAAGCTTTTCCTCTTACACTCATCAGGAAAAATGCAAGAATGTCAAATTTCAGATGATCCCAACAATTTTTACCACAGGAGGAAAGGGAGTTTATTGGTTGGCAAGTCAACTCTGATTAGTTGAGGCATGGCCATGGAGAAAGCAACAGAGAACTATTGTGTCCCCAAGCTCCTGGGTCATTCAAATAAAGGGGTCAGGTTTGAACATATTCCTTTCATTTATAGAAAATGGTTCCCTGCATATGAATATATGTCTCTTCCAGCTAGCATAAGTGAGTAACGTTACAAGTTTGATTGATTATCTTAAACTGGTTGTTAGTGTAGCTATCAAGTAATGTTACAGAAATAAGCAGCCTGATTTATGGCATGGATATTATGGTCAAAAGTTTTGTCTCGGGGTCAAATATGAAACCACAGTTACAAACAGTCTGGTTCGGCCTCAGATGATTACCAGGCAGAGGGATGGAGCTGATAGCTAGGGAACAGAGATAGTGGTGAAGATCAAAGAAAATTACTTTGGCCTTCTAGATATCTGGCTTCAACAATGTTTCTAAATCCTTTGTTTCATTAACCTGGCTGTGAGGATTTATGAAGATTGGAAAATGAATAGAGGAGAAAGATTAAACTTTAACAAAAGTTTTTTATAGTTATACAAAGAGTGGATCAATCAACAAAGTCACAGGGTGCTGTAATAGAGTGTTGTGTGTCATATAAGATTGGATAGTCACTCCCAGTAAAACTTTGCAGCAGACCTCACTGACACTCAGCTGACAGACTGAGTGGAATTTGTTCCCTGCTCGTTGGCTGCTGGTCAAGTGTTTGTCTCTGTGGTAAACATGGAGCTCTCGGCTTTCCCTGAGTTCAAGTTCATTGTATTTGACTTTCACTGTGTTGACTGTGGTTTGCCCTGGCCTCTTTTTTTTGCAAAAATATACTTTATTCATAAAATATCTAAAAGGACATTACAAAATGGCCATAACAGAAAGTATAATGATATTCAAATATTCTGCATAGATCATGTTGCACTCTGAGGTGCTTCAATACAATAAAAAGAACGTTACAAACATTTCAAAATGGTCATTATCTTTGACATCATGAAGAGACGGAAGAAGCGTGAGAACTACCCTCCCGGGCCCTAGGTATGCCTTTTACTGGGAACATTCTTCAGGTAGACTTGAGAAACCCCCAACTGTGATTTGCAAAAGCAAAGTACAGGCGGTGAGATAACAGAGAGTGAATGGGGCTGGCTGAAGGTGATGTGTGCAATGTTTCATTACAGTTTCAGGTTTCAGTGAAGTTTCCGGCCTACATTTATTGCAATCAGTCAGGATAAGACATGCTGATTTCAGGGATAGTGAGAGGGAGCATGACAGAACTGACCTAGGCTAAAATATAGAGGAGGAGAGATAGTGAAGTGAGAGTTCGCTAAACTTCTGGCTTGTTGTAATTCTGCTTTGATCCCATCAATGAAGTTGATTAACGTGTAACCTCACCTTAATCATCAGTGTAAACAATGTCTGGAATCATCAAAATAAACAAGGGCAAATATACTTGCTATGCCTAACTGCTGTCAAATACAAATTATGAGATTAATGTTTTAGACACTTAGCAATTGCAATGTATTTTATGTAACGGCAACTTTCTTTATCTTCCCGCTGCATTTGTTTTACCTCCCATCACCGTTCTATTCCATATAATAATAGACATTACAGTAGGAAGCTATTCGGCCCCATCTGCTGCAGTCCATGTGGTGTAGGTACACCCACAGTGCTGTCAGGAAGGAGGTCCAAGATTTTGACCCTGTGACAATGAAGGAACAACGATTAGTTCCAGGTCAGGATGGTATGTGGCTTGGAGGGGAACTAGCAGGTGGTGCTGTTCCCATGTCCTTTTAGGTGGTAGAGGTCTCAGGTTTAAAAGGTGGTGTCAAAGGAGCCTTTGAGTTGCTGCACTGCATCTTGTAGATGGCACACACTGCTGCAATTGTGTCGGTGGTGGAGGGACTGAATGTTTAAGGTATTAGATGGGGTGCCGATCATGCAGGCTGCTTTGTCCTGGATGGTGTCGAGCTTTGTGAGTGTTGTTTAAGCTGCATTCACCCAAGTTAGTGGGGAGTATTCCATCACGCTCCTGACTTGTACCTTTATAGATGGTGGACAGGTTTAGGGATGTCAGGAAATTAGTTTCTCTCTGCAGGATTCCCAGCCTCTGATTTCTCTTGTAGCCACTGTATTTATATGGCTAGTCCAGTTCAGTTTCTGGTCAATGGTAACCCCCAGGATGTTGTTAGTAGGGAATTCAGTGATTGAATATCAAAGGGAGTTAGTTAGATTCTCTCTTGTTAGAGATTGCTGCCTCTCTTGTTGCCTGGTACTTGTGTGGCATGAATGTTACTTGCCACTTATCAACCCAAGCCTGAATGTTGTCCAGATCTTGCTACACATGGGCGTGGACTGTTTCAGTATCAGGCATCGCAAATGGTGCTGAACATTGTGTAGTCATAACCATATAACCCAGCCTGACCTTATGATGGAAGGAAGGTCATTGATGAAGCAGCTGAAGATTGTTGGGCCTAGGACACATCCCTGAAGAACTCCTGTAGTGATGCCCTGGAACTGAGATGATAGGCCTCCAACAAGCATAGCCATCTTCCTTTGTCCTAGGTATGACTCAAATATTGGAGAGTTTTCCCCTGATCCCTATTTGCTTCTGTTTTGCCAGGGCTCCTTGATGCTACAGTCAGTCAAATGCTGCCTTGTTGTCAAGGGCAGTCACTATCACCTCCCCGCTTGAGTTCAGCTCTTTTGTCCATGTTTGGACCAAGGCTGTAATGAGGTCAGGAGCTGAGTGGCTCTGGCTAAACCCAAGCAGAGCGTCAGTGAGCAGGTTATTGATACATAAGTGTTGCTTGATAGCACTTCAATGACACCATCCTTCACTTTGCTGATGATCAAGAGGAGGCTGATGGTGTGGTAATTGGCCCAATTGGATTTGTCCTGGTTCTTGTGGGCAGGACGTACCAGGGCAGTTCTCCACACTGCCGGGTAGATGCCAGTGTTGTAGCTGTACTGGAACAGCTTGGCTAGGGGCGCAGCTAATTCTGGAGCTCATGTCTTCAGTATTATTGCCAGAATATTGCCAGGGCCCATAGTCTTTGCAGTATCCAGTGCCTTGAGCCATTTCTTGATATCAAGTGTTGTGAACTGACTTGGCTGAAGACTGGCATCTGTAATGCTAGGAACCAAGGTGGAAGTCAAGATGGGATCATCCACTCAGCACTTCTGGCTGAAGATAGCTGCAAATGCTTCAGCTTTGTCTTTTGCACTGAGGTGCTGGGCTCATTAAGGGCGGGGATATTTATGGTGTCTTCTCCAGTTAGTTGTTTAATTTGTCCACCACCATTCATGACTGGATGTGCGAGGAGTACAGAGTTTTGATCTGATCCGTTGATTGTGGGATCACTTAGCTCTGTCTATCGCATGTTGCTTCCACTGTTTGGCATGCAAGTAGCCCTGTTTTGTAACTTCACCAGGTTGACACCTCATTTTTAGGTATGCCTGGTGCTGATCCTGGCATGGCCCCCCGCACTCTTCATTGAACCAGGGTTGGTCTCCTGGCTTGATTGTAATGGTAGAGTGGGTGATATGCCGGGCTAAGAGGTTACAGATTGTGGTTGTCTACAATACTGCTGTTGATGATGGTCCACAGAACCTCATGGATGCTCAATTTTGAGCTGCTAGATCTGTTCAAAATCCATTGTTTAGCATGGTGGTAGCACCACAAAACATGATGGATGGCACCGTCAATGTTAAGACAGGACTTTGTCTCCACAAGGACTGTGTGGTGGTCACTCCTACCAATACTGATATGGACAGGTGCTTTTGCAACAGGTAGATTGGTGAGGATGAGGTCCAATAGGTCAAGTAGGTTTTTCCCTGTAGTTAGTTTTTCCCTCTAGTTGGCTTTCTCACCACCTACCACAGGCCCAGTCTGGCAGATATGTCCTTCCAGTCTCGGCCAGTTCAATCAGCAGTGGTGCTACTAAGCCACTCTTGGCAATGGACTTTGAAGTTCCCCACACAGAATACGTTCTGTGCATCCCCCACGTGCTGTTCAACATGGAGGAATGCTGATTCATCAGCTGAGCAGGTGACAGTACCTGGTAATCATAAGGGAGTTTCCTTGTTTGATCTGATCCCATTAGACTTCATGGGGCTCATAGTCAATGTGGAGGACTCTCAGGGCCACTCTGCTGCTGCCTCTGTCCTGCCGGTGGGACAGGACATACCCAGCAATGGTGATGATTTCTTGGACATCGGCTGTAAGGTATGATTCAGTGAGTATCATTGTGTCAGGTTTTTGCTTGACTAGTTTGTGAGACAGCTCTCCCAATTTTGGCACAAGTCCCTAGATGCTAGTAAAGAGGACTTTGCAGGGTCAACAGGGCAGGATGTGCGTTGTTGGTTCTGGTGCCTAAGTTGATGCAGATGGCCCACCTGGTTTCATTCCTTTTTGACTTTTCTGTAACCATCATGGTGTATCTAAATGGCTTGCTAGGCCATTTCAAAGGGCATTTTAAGAGTCAACCACATGCAGACTGCACTAAGTAAGGACAGCAGATCTCCTTCCCTAAAGGGCATTAGTGAGCCAGATGGGCTTTTTCAACAATCATTCATAACTTAAAGCCACCATATTGAATTTAAATTCAATTGAATTTAAATTCCACCAGTTGCCTGTATCCTCAGAGCATTAGCCTTAGCCTCTAGATCACTAGCCCAGTGACATTTCCACTTCACCACTGTCTCCCTTTTTGCAGTGAGTAACTCATCTCCTAACGCCCCAAGCCCGTCTACAAGCCACAAGTCAGAAATATGATGAAATACTCTCCACTTGCCTGGATGATTGCCCCTCCAACAACACCCAAGTCACTCAACACAATCCAGGACAAAGCAGCCCGCTTGATTGGACCCCCATTTATCACTTCAAACAGTCAGTCTCTTCACCAATAGTGCACTGTGGCAGTAATGTGTACCACCTGCAAGATGCATTGCACCAACTCACCAGTTCTCCTCCAACAGTATCTTCCAGACCCATGACCTCTACTATCTAGAAGAAAAAGGCCACCAGACAAATGGGAACACCACCACCTCCAATTTCTCCTCCAAGCTGCAGACTATCCTGACTTGGAACTATATCATTGTTGCTTCACTGTAGCTGGGTCATAATCTTGGAACTCCCTTCCTAACAGCACTGTGGGTTTATCTACACCACAAAGCCTGGAGCAATTCAAGAAGGTGGCTCATCATCACCTTCTCAAGGGCAATTAGGGATGGGTAATAAATGCTGGACTTGCCATTTGTTAATGGTATATTAATGGTATTATCAAGTTACACAAATGAAGCGCATTGATAGATTAAGCATCTTGAGCACATATAAAGAAAGAGTTCTGGGACACTGGTTGGTAGGTCGGAGGGAGAGATATGTTACACTGCATTCTGTAGATAAGCCTATCAATAAAAGAATTTGTGTCTGGTTTCAGACTTCACAATCTTGGCTTGGGACCCATTTAACACCATTGATTTCCAAATCCCATGAACAGATTTTAAAAAGCAGCAGTTCCCCAACCAGGAGCTCATGAATCTTCATCCCAAAAACAATGCTTTTTATCAAATACAACTAACAGCTGAGCACTGTGACCTTAGCTTTGTTGAGAGGTAAATGGTCAATAGGTATGCAGTCAATGGTGTCATATTCAATACAACAGATTCATAATCCATAATCAGCAAACCAGAAATCCAACAAACCACTCTTTGTTCTCAATCCTTTGTAATACTTCCTTGTTTATACAATGGAAGCAGTGAGCATTTTGCCTTCAGTTCATCGTGTTGAACAAATGAAATTTTATTGTATTCTCTCCTGTGCATTTATCAAGCTTGTTTTGGTAGGATCTCTGATGAGTACAATCTGCATGACTGCACAAAAAAACTGGGAATTACATCTGCTTCTTGTTTTCCATTCACAGCATAAGGTTATTGTTGGGGTCTTTAGACCGTGTAGAATCCATCTCTCTATCTTTCTGTCTGCCCATGTTTCAGTGGGTTTCACACAGAGTGAGCAGTCTATGCATTCCCAGGCCTCGGGCAGTGCTGCTTCTGAACTCATTTCTGCACATTGACCCGCTGATGAATTCTTTCATTCCTTAATCCTCCCCTTTTCTTTGGTCTCCAACCTTCCCACTGTTACAAAGGAAGAGTCTTGCATTTATATAGCACCTTTCACCATCTCAGAATGTTCCAAAGTGCTTTACAGCCAATCAAGCACAGTGTAGCCACTGTTGCAATGCATAAAACTTGGCAGACAATTTACACACAGCAAGTTCCCACAAATAGCAATGTGGTAATGACCACATGACATGTTTTTTCCATGTTGCTTGAGGGATAAATATTGGACAGTACTCTGAGGAGAGCTTTGCTGTCCTGCTTTGAAATATAGCCTTGGGAATTTTGCATGCACCTGAGAGGGCAAGTGGGGCCTCAGATTTCTCCTCAGTAAGGAGAAATGCACACACTCAATAGTGTGGAGCTCCCTCCATATTTGCACTAAAGTGTCAGCCTACATATTGTACTCCTGTCCCTGGAGTGGGACTTTAACATAAAACCTGCTGACTCAAGGGAGAGAGTGCTCCCACCAAGCAAAGACTGATACTTGACACACCTGCCACAGTTACAAGGCTGAGATCACAAACTCCTGTGGAAAAATGCTACAGTACTTTATTCCCTCACAATTCACTTCTGTAATGTTTTAATTTGCTTTAAGGGTCCCTCACCTTTCTGAGTATACTTCCATTTCTGTACCTGGCCACCTATGTGAAGTATTTCTTATATTCTTGGAATATGGACATGGTTGCAAAGCATGTTATTGCCATTGCTAATTGCTCTTGAACAGGTGATGGTGGGACTTAGACTCATAGACGTTTACAACACAGTAGGAAGCCATTCGGCCCATCGTGCTTGCGCTGGTCAGCAAAGATCTGACAACACTAATCCCATTTTCCAGTGCTTGGCCCATTGCCCTGGAGGCTATGGCAACGCAAGTGAATATCTAAATAATTGTTAAATGTTACAAGAGTTTGTGACTTAATCACCCTTTCAGGCAGTGAGTTCCAGACTCGCACCACCCTTTGGGTGAAAATATTTCTCCGCAACTCCCCTCTTAGCCTTCTACCTCTTACCTTAAATCTATGCCCCCTGGTTATTGACCCCTCTACTAATGGAAAAAGTGCCTTCCTATCCACCCTATCTGTGCCCCTCATAGTCTTATACACCTCTATCAGGTCCCCTCTCATCCTTCGCTGCTCTGAGGAAAACAACCCCAGCCTATCCAATCTTTCCTCATAGCTCAGACCCTCCAGCCCAGGCAGCCCTGGTAAATTTCCTCTGCACCCTCTTCAGTGCAATCACATCCTTCCTATAATGTGGTGACCAGAACTGTGCACAGTACTCCACTTGTGGCCTAACCAGTGTTCATGCAGTTCCAGTGAAACCTCCCTGCCCTTGTATTCTATGCCTTAGCTAATAAAGGCAATTATCCCATATGCCTTCTTAACCACCTTATCTACCCGCCCTGCTACCTTCAGGGATCTGTGTATATGCACTCCAAGGTCCCTTTGATCTTCAGTGCTTTCCAGGGTCCTACCATTCACAGTGTAATCCCTTGCCTTGTTAGCCCTGCCCAAGTGCATTACCTCAAACTTTTCAACATTGAATTCCATTGCCACTGCTGTTGCCCACCTGACCAGTCTATTGATATCCTCCTGCAGTTTATGGCTATCTTCCTCAATATTTGCCACCCAACCAATTTTCATGTCATCCACGAACTTCATGATCATACCCCCTACATTTCAGTCCAAATCATTTATATGTACCACAAGCAGCAAGGACTCCAGCACTGACCCTGTGGAAACAGACTTCCAGACACAGAAACATTCCTCTACCTTCAACCTCTGCTTCCTGCTTCTCAACCAATTTTGGATCCAATGTGCCACTTTGCCTTGCATCCCATGGACCCTTACTTTCTTGCCCAGTCTGCCATGAGGGACCTTATCAGAAGCCTTGCTAAAGTCCATGTAGACCACATCAAATATATTACCCTCATCAACACTCCTGGTTATCTCCTCGAAAAACTCGATCAAATTTGTCAAACATGACATTCCCTTAACAAATACATGTTGACTATCCCTGATTAATCCGTGTCTCTCCAAGTGCAGATATATTCTGTCCCTCAGAATTCTTTCTAATAACATCCCCACCACCGAGGTTAGACTGACTGACCTGTAATTTCCTGGTCTACCTCTTCCTCCCTTTTTTAATAATGGGACAACATTTGCAGTACTGTGGCACCTCACTTATGGCCAGACAGGATTTGAAAATTACTGTCAGGACCCCTTATGTCTCTTTCCTGGCCTCCCTCAACAGCCTGGGATACATCTTATCTGGGCCTGCGGATCTATCTATTTTAAGGCTGCTAAACCCGTTAGTACCTCCTTTCTCTGTGTT
Organism: Carcharodon carcharias; assembly: GCF_017639515.1. Taxonomy (NCBI): domain Eukaryota; kingdom Metazoa; phylum Chordata; class Chondrichthyes; order Lamniformes; family Lamnidae; genus Carcharodon; species Carcharodon carcharias. The sequence goes on along the minus strand of NC_054476.1, from coordinate 138,131,165 downwards.
AATTTCCTCTAATGTTTCTCAGTCCTCCACCCTGATGTCTATACTTGTGTTGTCCTTTTCCATTGTGAAGACCGATGCAAAGTATTCATTGAGACCTGTACCCATGTCTTCCGGGTCCACACACAGATGACCTCTATGGTCCCTAATTGGCCCTACTCTTTCCCTAGTTATTATCTTGCTTTTTATATATTTAAAAAACCCCTTTGGGTTTTCCTTTATTCTACCCACCAATGCTTTCTCATGCACTCGCTTAGCTTTCCTAATTTCCTTTTTAAGTTCCCCCTGCACTTTTTATACTCCTCTAAGGACTCTGCCGTATTGAACCCTCGGTATCTGCATAAACGTCTCTTTTTTTCTTAATCCTAATCTTTATGATCCTTGGCATCCAAGGATCTCCAGACTTGGTCCCCCCTTTGTCTTTACAGGAATATATTTGCCCTGTACTCTTGCTATTTCCTCCTTGAATGCCTCCCACTGCTCTGACACAGTTTTATCTGCAAGTAGCTGCTCCCAGTCCACTTGGGCCAAATCATATCTTAGTAAAATTTGCCTTTCCCCAGTTTAGAACTTTTATTCCCAGCCCAACCTTATCCTTTTCCATAACTATCCTAAATCTAACTGAGTTATGGTCACTACCTCCAAAATGCTCCCCTACTGATATGCCTTCCACCTACCTGGGCTCATATCCGAATATTAGGCCCAGAACTGGCCCTCCCTTGTTGGGCTTTCTATGTACTGGCTAAGATAGTTCTGCTGGATGCAACTTTAGAATTTTGCTCCCTCCCTACCTTGCATACTGAAACCATCCCAGTTAATATTTGGGTAGTTGAAATCCCCTATTACTGCCTTATTATTCTTACACTTCTCTGAAATTTGATTACATATTTGATTCTCTATCTCTCCCTGATTGTTTGGGGGTCTATAGTACACACCAAACAGCGTGTTTGTTCCTTTGTGTTTTTTACTTCTAACCATATGGCTTCATTTGATGATCCTTCCATGAATCATCCCTCTTCACTGCTATAATTGATTCCTCTATCAATATTGCGACCCGCCCCCACTTCCATCCCCCTCTCTATCTTGTCTGAATACCCTATAACCAGCAATGTTGAGCTGCCAATCCTGCCCTTTTAGCCAAGTCTCAGTCATAGCTATGATATCACATTCCCAGGTGCCTATTGGTGCCCTCAGCTTGTCTGTCTTATTCCTCAGGCTCCTTGCATTAAAATATATCCCATTTAGCCTTGCTAAACTTACTCCTTTCTTATCTAGCCTATGTTTCCTCACTTTCCAAACTCACTAACTAGTATTTTAACTTCTAATTCCATCTCAGCTTCTGTCCCCTCTGAACTACTTTTCGGGATTCCATCCCCCTGCCAATTTAGTTTAAATCCCCCCCAATAGCATTAGCAATCTTCCCTGCGAGGATGGTGATCGCGATCCTGTTCAGATGTAATCAATCCAACTTGTACCGGTCCCACCTCCCCGAGAAATGGTCCCAGTGACCCAGAAATCTAAAGCCCTCCCTCCTGCACCATCTCTGCAGCCACGCATTAATCTGCTCTATCCTTCTGTTCCTATACTCACTACTGTGTAGCACCGGGAATAATCTGGAGATTACTACCTTTGAACTCCTGCTTTTCAATTTCCTGACTAACTCCCTAAAGTCTGCTGACAGGACCTCATTTTTCTTTTTTCCTATGTTATTGGTCCCATCATGGACCATGACCTCTGGCTGTTCACCCTCTCACTTCAGAATGCCCTGCAGCCATTCTATGTCATCCTTGACCCTGGCATCTTGGAGGCAACATACCATCCTGGAGTCACGTCCATGGCCACTGAAGGGCCTGTCTACTCCCCTCATGAATGAATCCCATACCACTATTGCCCTTCCACACTTCTTCCTCCCACCGAGTAGCTGGACCACCCACAGTGCCATGGTCTTGGTTCTGGTTGGCCTCCATAAAAGAACCATCACTCTCAGCGTCTTCCAAGGCTGAAAAATGCACTCGGGGGATTCCCTCACCACTTGCCTGGTCCCCTTCTGTCTGGTGGTCACCCATTCCCTCTCTGCTTGAACTTGCTTAAGCTGCAGGCTGACCACGCTGTGAAACGTGCTATCCACGAACCTCTCAGTCTCGTGAATGCACTGTAGTGCCCCCAGCTGTCACTCATGCTCCAAAACCTGGCGCTCAAGTTGCTCCAGTTGGAGACACCTTCTGCACATATAGTCATTCAGACCACCAGGAAAACAAGATACACAAATTACGGGACCGAGCTCCCCAGATATATCTTAACGAAATAGGATATGGATCCTTGATTTTATTTTACCCTTACTCCTACTCGAGTATAGACTAGGTGCTAGATCCTCTAGGTGCTGCTGACTGCATGTCCCAGGGTCCTCCTCTCGCACTGTCCTCTAGGTGCTGCTGACTGCCTGAACCAGGGTCCTCCTCTCGCACTGTCCTCTAGGTGCTGCTGACTGCATGTCCCAGGGTCCTCCTCTCGCACTGTCCTCTAGGTGCTGCTGACTGCATGTCCCAGGGTCCTCCTCTCGCACTGTCCTCTAGGTGCTGCTGACTGCCTGAACCAGGGTCCTCCTCTCGCACTGTCCTCTAGGTGCTGCTGACTGCATGTCCCAGGGTCCTCCTCTCGCACTGTCCTCTAGGTGCTGCTGACTGCATGTCCCAGGGTCCTCCTCTCGCACTGTCCTCTAGGTGCTGCTGACTGCCTGAACCAGGGTCCTCCTCTCGCACTGTCCTCTAGCTGCTGCTGACTGCCTGTCCCAGGGTTGTCCTCTCACACTCTCCCCTGGCTGTTGCTGACTGCCTGTGCCAGGGTTGTCCTCTCACACTCTCCCCTGGCTGTTGCTGACTGCCTGTGCCAGGGTTGTCCTCTTGCACTGTCCTCTAGCTGTTGCTGACTGCCTGTCTCAGGGTCCCCCTTGTGCACTCTCCTGTAGGTGCTGCCGACTGCCTGTCCCAAGGTCCTCCTCTCGCACTCCCCTCTAGAACTGCTGCTTCTTCAACTGCTGCAAGTCGTGTGGCAAAAGTCAACCCACAGTGTTGTTCAGGAGGGAATTCCAGGATCTTTCTCTAATGACGATGAAGCAATAAAGATGTGTGTGCAAGTTGGGATGTTGTGTGACTTGGAGGGGCATTTGGAGGGGATGGTGTTCCCATGCATCTCTTGCCCTTGCCCTACAAGGTGGTAGAGGTCGTGAGTTTGGGAGATGCCGCCCAAAAAGCCTTGGCGACTTAACATAATTCGCCTTGTGAATAGTACATACTGCAGCCGTGGTCCACAGGTGGTGTACGCATGTGGATGTGTATGTTTGTGTGCACATGGAAGTAGTTTGTGTTATTTTTGTGTGTATATGTGAACCACAGAGTGACAGAGGGAGGTCTGAATAGTCTGAGAATTCTGTTTCCCTAGTTCTGTAATGCAACAATGGGGTAATTACAATGATGAAAAATAACAAAACTAATCCGGACTCCACGGAGAGAGTAAGGTGTATAATCTAATGGTTCGTGAAGGGTTGATAAAAATCACTTTAAACCCTATCTCTATTGTGCATGTTTATCACAGAAATGAAGGTGTATACAAAACACTGTAAGAGCAACATATACAACATAAGCATTGATGCCCAGTGTGTTATATTCAGATATACTTTGTTACATTGAATTATGTTCAGAGTAATATTATTCAGCTGATCACACATGTCACAAAAAGATTTGCCTTTAAAACTCATTAATTTGCCACACTGGAATGCATAATAGGGAAGCTAAGCTTTTTTAAAAGTAACTAGTTATCATACACAAACAAATATTGATGCACGTTAATACAAAGAATATAAGGGAAGATTTTTGTTTCAGGCTTCTCTGGGAGAGGATGTTGGGAAACTGCACACACCAGCATGTGAGCTCCTGCTCAAGCTGAGGAATGGGGTTCTACATTCCCCTGGCTGTCCTTCCAGCAGCCATACCAATATTGAAGCAGAAGACCTCCCCCAGAATGTTTACTTTTTTACCACATGTTTATATTAACTTACATCCTCTGGGATATGATTAATACTTCCCCAATGTCAAACTGAAAACTGATAAACAGTAACTTCGGCTCTGCAGGAAGTGGAATTAATATACAATGTACTTGATAATAATTGTCAGTGGGAATGTTTTCTCTAATTGACTGGACAGTGATGTGGTGGACTGTCTGCCCCTGGTAGACATTGATTGTTCTCCTATTAAATTATTCCCTATACTTCCTACATGCATATGCACACAATCACAGTTACAGATACCCACACAAATACACACTCGCATACACACTCATATAAACACAGACACTAATTTGTAAATTCTACAAGAGTAGCCGCTTGTTGGTCAAATTTTTAATGGATTAAACTGTTCTTCGATTGTTGTAATTCTCAAATTGCCACGGTGGGATTTCAACTCTCACTTTGTGGTTTACTAGTCCGGTGATATATGCGGGGAGTACAGGAGCATTGTAACACTATGTTGCTGGACTATAAACCAGGTGCCTGGAGTATACTTTCTAGCAAAAGTTTTACCAAACATTATAAGATAATGAGGAGCAACACACATTCAGATTTAACCATTTACATGTTGTTATTGATGTATTTTTTTTATTAATGACAGGGAATTAGTGATTCTTCTGTAATTGTTGGTATACTTCCAGCATCTACCCCTCACTGCTGTGAGGACCCAGATCTTCCTTCCTTTGAAGCACATTAAGCGATCTGTAACAAGTTATGAAAACAAGGATAAATCATGCTTATTGGACTGTAACAGAAGGATTGTTTCTCATTGAGAAACATAGAACTATGTTTTACAAGGTAGTACACCAACACAGGATAACTATAGTAGGAGAGAGGACGAGACAAGTCAAGATGTAAGGCTCAGAACAAAAACAGAATTACCTGGAAAAACTCAGCAGGTCTGGCAGCATCGGCGGAGAAGAAAAGAGTTGACGTTTCGAGTCCTCATGACCCTTCGACAGAACTTGAGTTCGAGTCCAGGAAAGAGCTGAAATATAAGCTGGTTTAAGGTGTGTGTGTGGGGGGCGGAGAGATAGAGAGACAGAGAGGTGGAGGGGGTTGGTGTGGTTGTAGCGACAAACAAGCAGTGATAGAAGCAGATCATCAAAAGATGTCAACAACAATAGTACAATAGAACACATAGGTGTTAAAGTTAAAGTTGGTGATATTATCTAAACGAATGTGCTAATTAAGAATGGATGGTAGGGCACTCAAGGTATAGCTCTAGTGGGTTTTTTTTTTATTTTATATAATGGAAATAGGTGGGAAAAGGAAAATCTTTATAATTTATTGGGAAAAAAAAAAGAAGGGGGAAACAGAAAGGGGGTGGGGATGGGGGAGGGGACTCACGACCTAAAGTTGTTGAATTCAATATTCAGTCCGGAAGGCTGTAAAGTCCCTAGTCGGAAGATGAGGTGTTGTTCCTCCAGTTTGCGTTGGGCTTCACTGGAACAATGCAGCAAGCCAAGGACAGACATGTGGGCAAGAGAGCAGGGTGGAGTGTTAAAATGGCAAGCGACAGGGAGGTTTGGGTCATTCTTGCGGACAGACCGCAGGTGTTCTGCAAAGCGGTCGCCCAGTTTACGTTTGGTCTCTCCAATGTAGAGGAGACCACATTGGGAGCAACGAATGCAGTAGACTAAGTTGGGGGAAATGCAAGTGAAATGCTGCTTCACTTGAAAGGAGTGTTTGGGTCCTTGGACGGTGAGGAGAGAGGAAGTGAAGGGGCAGGTGTTGCATCTTTTGCGTGGGCAAGGGGTTGTGCCATAGGAGGGGGTTGAGGAGTAGGGGGTGATGGAGGAGTGGACCAGGGTGTCCCGGAGGGAGCGATCCCTACGGAATGCCGATAAGGGGGGTGAAGGGAAGATGTGTTTGGTAGTGGCATCATGCTGGAGTTGGCGGAAATGGCGGAGGATGATCCTTTGAATGTGGAGGCTGGTGGGGTGATAAGTGAGGACAAGGGGGACCCTATCATGTTTCTGGGAGGGAGGAGAAGGAGTCACTTATCACCCCACCAGCCTCCGCATTCAAAGGATCATCCTCCGCCATTTCCGCCAACTCCAGCATGATGCCACTACCAAACACATCTTCCCTTCACCCCCCTTATCGGCATTCCGCAGGGATCGCTCCCTCCGGGACACCCTGGTCCACTCCTCCATCACCCCCTACTCCTCAACCCCCTCCTATGGCACAACCCCTTGCCCACGCAAAAGATGCAACACCTGCCCCTTCACTTCCTCTCTCCTCACCGTCCAAGGACCCAAACACTCCTTTCAAGTGAAGCAGCATTTCACTTGCATTTCCCCCAACTTAGTCTACTGCATTCGTTGCTCCCAATGTGGTCTCCTCTACATTGGAGAGACCAAACGTAAACTGGGCGACCGCTTTGCAGAACACCTGCGGTCTGTCCGCAAGAATGACCCAAACCTCCCTGTCGCTTGCCATTTTAACACTCCACCCTGCTCTCTTGCCCACATGTCTGTCCTTGGCTTGCTGCATTGTTCCAGTGAAGCCCAACGCAAACTGGAGGAACAACACCTCATCTTCCGACTAGGGACTTTACAGCCTTCCGGACTGAATATTGAATTCAACAACTTTAGGTCGTGAGTCCCCTCCCCCATCCCCACCCCCTTTCTGTTTCCCCCTTCTTTTTTTTTTTCCCAATAAATTATAAAGATTTTCCTTTTCCCACCTATTTCCATTATATAAAATAAAAAAAAAACCCACTAGAGCTATACCTTGAGTGCCCTACCATCCATTCTTAATTAGCACATTCGTTTAGATAATATCACCAACTTTAACTTTAACACCTATGTGTTCTATTGTACTATTGTTGTTGACATCTTTTGATGATCTGCTTCTATCACTGCTTGTTTGTCGCTACAACCACACCAACCCCCTCCACCTCTCTGTCTCTCTATCTCTCCGCCCCCCACACACACACCTTAAACCAGCTTATATTTCAGCTCTTTCCTGGACTTGAACTCAAGTTCTGTCGAAGGGTCATGAGGACTCGAAACGTCAACTCTTTTCTTCTCCGCCGATGCTGCCAGACCTGCTGAGTTTTTCCAGGTAATTCTGTTTTTGTTTTGGATTTCCAGCATCCGCAGTTTTTTTGTTTTTATGTAAGGCTCAGATCTTGCCAAGCATAGGGGTTAATATCCTGTAGATTGCAGGAAGCAGGGACAGCTGAGGACATGAGAAGTTCCAAAGATTTGAGATGCTGGGAGAGAATGAATGACAGTACAATAAGATACAGGTAGTTTTGATTTGAACACAATGAAGATGCAGGAAAAGCATGCACAACAGTGTATTTTAGCGAAAGAGGAACAAAAGTTGAACGTTGAATGTCGGCAAAATGGAGAAAGACAAGGGTTGCAACATAGATGTAGGAGCTATAAATGAGAGAAAAATTCCTGTCAGATCAAAGCTGATTCTCATTAGAAAATAAATATAGATGCAGGTATACGATAAAAACTGGTATACTCTAACTGCGAGGCATACACAGTGTATGCTCTCAGCAGGTGATATATTGCTGTGCCGAACTAGATAGACAAATATTGGTTCCTGCATTACAGAAATATCCTGCCCCATTCTTAATTATCAATCCCTCTATTGAGAGCACACTGACTCTGTGATGGAGTTAACCTTGCGACTTCTAACAAGTTTTGGACAAATATTTTGCACCCTCTTCAAAGATTCTTTTTTGTTACCTCTACACTTGACTATTCCAACCACACTCCTGGCTGGTCTCCCACATTCTACCCTCTGTAAACTTGAGGTCATCCAAAACTCTGCTGCCCGTGACTTAACTGGCAACAAGTCTTGTTTGCCTATCACCCATCTGCTCCCTGACCTACATTGGCTCCCAGTCAAGAAAAGTTGATTTTAAAATTATCATCCTTGTTTTCAAATCCCTTCAAAGTCTTGCCCACCCATATCCCCACCACCCCCTCCCTCCCCATCTCTGTAACCTCTCTAGCCTCACAACGCTCCAAGATATCTAATTCTGGCCTCCTATGCATCCCCAATTACAATCGTTCCACCACTGGTGACCATGCCTCCAGTTGCCTAGGTCCCAGGCTCTGGAATTCCTACACTACATCTCTCTAACTCACTTTCCTCATTTAAGAACACTTCTTAAAACCTACCTCTTTGATCAAGCTTTTGGTCACCTGATCTAATATCTCCTTATGTGGCTTGGTGTCATACTTTATTTTATAATGCTCATGTTTCATTACATGAAAGTTGCTATATAAATATGTTATTGCTGTTGTCTACTGATTGCACATGCCACAAGATTGATCAGTCCTACTTGTGGAGCATATGCCACCACATGAAGGTGGGCAGAACACGTAGTCATGAATTCCCTCTACTCCTAAACCCCAATATAGTGAGGTATAAATGTACCTGGCAACTTTTGAGCTTCTGAAAATCTTTGCTCACTGTAATTATTCGCCCATCAGAAGCAATCACATGCCATTTACCTATCAGAAGAAGCAGAAATGGAAGGTTAGCTTCAACAAGCTCACCAACTGAGACACTGAAGCAAAGGTTTTAACAAATGCCAGTTACTGATGGGCAGCTTCATGCATCAGAAAGCCATATCAAGAATTCAGGGATACTCCTACAATGACTTTTTATCTATTATACAGAGCAAACCTGGGATCGATCACACACAGGTTTCCTCCAAATGTTCCCGGGGTTGGGTGGGGTGGTGGTGGCGGGGGGGGGGGGGGGGGGGGGGGGGGGGGGGGGGGGGGGGGGGGGGGGGGGGGGGTTACAGGTAGCCTCCCTGCTAGCAGCATAATATTGCTAAATTTGGAGGGGTGAAATTATCACGAGCAGTAGCAAATTGACTGTCCGTGCTCCAGGAATTGACTGTCCATAATCCAGGAATTGACTATCCCTATTATAGGAATTGACTGTATTGCACTCTGTAAATTGACTGTCCCTAGTACAGGAACTGACTGTCTGTATCACAGGAAGTGACTGCCTGTATTACAAGAATTGAGTGGCCGCATTACAGGGATTGACTGTCTGTACTATGCTATGCAAATAGATGGTCTGTGTTCCAGGAATTGACTGTCTGTATTACTGGAATCGACTGTTTGTGTTACTCTCTGCAAATCAACTGTCCATTTTATAGAAATTGACGTATTACAGGAATTTACTGTTTGTATTAAAGGAATCAACTGGCTGTATTGCAGGAATTGGCTGTATTACAGGAATTGACTGTTTGTATTACACTCTGGGAACAGACTACATTACAGGAATTGACTGTATTACAGGAATTTACTGTCTGTATTACGCACTGTGAATTGACTGTCCCTACTACAGGAATTGACTGTCAGTTATACAGGAATTAAATGTCTGTAATAGACTCTGGAAATTACTGTCCCTTTTATAGGAATTGACTGTCTCAGTTACAGGAATTGACCATCTGTATTACACTCTGCAAATCGACTGTCCAAATTACAAGAACAAACTGCCTTTATTATAGGAATTAAATGGTCTGTATTACACTCTGCAGATTGACTGTCTACATTACAGGAATTGCCTGTCTGTAATTATATTCTGTGAATCGACTGTCCAAATTACAAGAATCGATTGCCTGTATTACAGGAGTTAACTGTCTATATTACACTCTGCAAATTGACTATCCCATATTGCAGGAATTGACTGTATTACAGGAATTGACTGTATTGCACTCTGCAAATCGGCTGCCCATATTACAGGAATTGACCTCATTTATTACAGGAATTGACTGTCTGTATTACACTCTACGACTTGACTGTCCACATTACAGGAATTGATTGTATTACATTCTTCAAATCAACTGTCTGTATTACAGGAATCAGATGTCTGTATTAAAGGAATCGACTGGCTGTATTACAGGAATTGACTGTATTAAAGAAATTGACTGTCTGTCTTACAATCTTGGAACCGACTCTCTGCATTACAGGAAATGACTGTTTGTATTACCTGCTGTGAATTGACTGTCCGTACTACAGGAATTCACTGTCGGTATTACAGGAATTGAATGTCTGTATTGCACTCAGGAAATCACTGTCCCTAATACAGGAATTGACTGTCTGCATTACACTCTACAAATTGACTGTCCGCATTACAGGAATTGACAGTCTGTATTAAACTCTGCAAATTGACTGTCTGTATTACAGGAATCGACTGGCTGTATTACTGGAATTGACTGTATTAAAGGAATTGACAGTCTGTATTACACTCTGGGAACTGACTATAATGGGAGCTGACTGTCGGTATTACAGGAATTGAATATCTGTATTGCACTCTGGAAATCACTGTCCCTATTCCAGGAATTGACTGTCTGCATTACAGGAATTGACTGTCTGTATTGCACTCTGCGAATTGACTGTCCGTAATACAGGAATTGACTGTCTGTATTACGCTCTTTGAATCGGCTGTGTGTGTACATAGCTGGAGTTTTATAAAACAATGTCAACTGAAGTTCTGGTGGCATGGTAGGAGGATACTGAGGTTATTCCTGGCCTGTGCCAGGAAATCCAGTGAAACTGTAAAGGGCAACTTCTTCAACTTGCGGCCATCACCAGGTCTATCTTAAGGCATGATGCAATGAGGAGCACTAATGCCAGACAAACTATTAAGTTGCCAGTCCGTAATAACCCAGGGAAATTGGATAGCTGTTTCAATGATCTGGGAGAGGGCTGAATGGAATCTTTATCTTCTGCCTGATTCTATTAAATATTTCATATATGGGATGTTAATGGATACAGTCTTACCTTGATGTGTTAAGCTCCTTTGCGTGGCGACTCTACAGGTGGTTTGAGCTGTTTCAGTTAGATTAACAGAATTGGGCAGGGGGATCGGCTGAAAGAGCTCAAAATTCACTGGTGTGTCCAGATAACATAACGCAATGCCTTCACCTTGCCAGTCCACAATGTAACACTCAATGATATTGTGTTTCTCTGGGCTGGGAGAGCCCGTTGTGCAAACTCCTGAAAAGGAACTGGAACGGACAACACAAGTACAAGTCTTCACCACCTCAAAAGCACAAAACAATACCATAGTACATAAGAAATAAAGCAAAAAGCTGACATTGGGCCAATAATCATTTATTTGGTAAGCTGGGAAAAGAGAGATAAATAGACAGAAAGAGAGTAAAAATATTGGAGTGTAAATAGGACTGTGTATATTGGGGATATTATTTGAATGATGTGTTAATTGGGACAAGGGGTAAATCAGGATGAGGTGTAAATCAGATAAAGGGCAAGATTTTCATTCCCGGGTCGGGTTCATAGAGACGGAAGAACTCCCAGCTCTGTGAATCTGACCTTCAAAATGACAGCCTGGAAGTTCAACTTTCATTTCAGAGGAGAGCTGGATTGGAAGTCCAGGCCCACCGCCCCCCAGAACAAATGCAAAGGCTGCTGGGTGCGGAGCCAGGCTGGGTGTGAGGCCTGCCTCTGTGTCCCAGCACATTAAGCTATTTAAAAAAAGATTAAAAACCAAAAACAGCCCTCCAGTCCTCACTCCACCCCTCTTACCCTCCCTAGCACACCTCATGCCCCATACCCCCTATGCCAACCCATGTCCCTCTACCTGCCCTCCATGGCTCCTCATACCCTCTATGGCCCACACATCCCAATGGCCCTTCGCCAAATTAATGCCAACTCATGCTAACCCACTCCACCACCCACCACCCTGTTCCCTTACCCCTCCATGCCAACTTACCTAGTGAGCGGAATCGTTCCAGATTTGCATTAAGTGCGGGAGCAGGGAAGTAAAATGATGTTTTACCCGCCGGTCACGATGGCACGTTTTCACGTCATATCATCACAAACCCATCACATTAATTATGCATTCCTGGGATACACGCCGTTTCGATAGTGGGTAGGCTCCAATTCGCCTGCCACACCATCACCTCGTTACTTCATCACGCTAGGCACCAAATTAAAGTACAGCCGGACTCAGTGCTTCCAGCCCAGGACTGCAGCAAAGAGGACATGGCCCCAAAAGGCAAGAAGACTGCAGCCCCCAAGCACCTTTTTGGGCAGTGTGGAGGCCTGCTGTGATGTCTCAGTCCCTGCCCTGGCCGCAGGAGGGGCAGCTACATTACCACTCCGGCTTAGTAAGCGATGGCAGTGGTGATCAGTGCCAATGCTGCACAGAAGAGGTCGGACATCCAGTGCCGATAGAGGATGAATGATCTCATCCCTGCAGCCAACGTATAGCAACCATCTCATCACTCTAAACTCACACATAGAAACATAGAAAATAGGAGCAGGATTAGGCCAATCGGCCTTTGAGCCTGCTCTGCCATTCATTATGATCATTGCTGATCATCCAACTCAAGAGCCTGCTCCCGCTTTCTCCCCATATCCTTTGATCTCTTTCACCCCAAGATGTATATCTAACTCTTTCTTGAAAACATACAATGTTTTGGCCTCAACTACTTTCTGTAGTAGCGAATTCCACAGGCTCACCACTCTCTGGGTGAAGAAATTTCTCCTCACCTCAATGGTCTATCCCGTATTCTCAGGCTGTGACCCCTGGTTCTGGACTCCCCCACCATCAGGAACATCCTTCCTGCATCTACCCTGTCTAGCCCTGTTAGAATTTTATAGGTTTCTATGAGATTCCCCTCTCATCCTTCTGAACTTCAGTGAATATAATCTCTCCTCATATGTCAGTCCTGCCATCCCAGGAATCAGTCTGGTAAACCTTCGCTGCACTCCCTCTATAGCAAGAGTATCCTTCCTCAGATAAGGAGACCAAATCTGCACACAATATTCCAGGTGTGGTCTCACAAAGGCCCTGTATAATTGCAGCAAGACATCCCAGCTCCTGAACTCAAATCGTCTCGCCATGAACGCCAACATACCATTTGCCACCTTTACCACCTGCTGCACCTGCATGCTTACCTTCAGCGACTGGTGTATGAGGACACACAGGTCTCGTTGCACATTCCCCTTTCTCAATTTATAGCCATTCAGATCATAATCTGCCTTCTTGTTTTTGCTACCAAAGTGGATAACCTCACATTTATCCACGTTATACTGTATCTGCCATGCATTTGCCCACTCACTCAGCTGTCCAAATTGCCCTGAAGCATCTCTGCATCCTCCTCACAGCTCACCCTCCCACCCAGCTTTGTGTCATCTGAAAATTTGGAGTTATTACATTTAGGTCCCTCATCTAAATCATTAATATATATCGTGGATGTATGTCACAATATCACAATATATATATCACGGTATATATACCCCACTAGTCACTGCCTGCTATTCGGAAAAAGACCTATTTATTCCTACTCATTGTTTCCTGTCTGCCAACCAGTTTTCTATCCATCTCAATACACTACCCCCAGTCCCATGCGCTTTAATTTTACACGCTAATCTCTTATATGGGACTTTGTTGAAAGCCTTCTGAAGTCCAAATAAACCACATCCACTAGCTCCCCCTCATTAACTCTACTAGTTACATTCTCGAAAAATTCCAGTAGATTTGTCAAGCATGATTTCTCTTTCGTAAATCCATGCTGACTCTGTTTGATTCTGCCACTGTTTTCCAAGTGCTCAGCTATTAAATCTTTTATAATGGACTCTAAAATTTTCCCCACTATTGACGTCAGGCTGACTGGTCTATAATTCCTTGTTTTCTCTCTACCTCCCTTTTTAAATAGTGGGGCTACATTAACTACCCTCCAATCTGTAGGAACTGTTCCAGAGTCTATAGAATTTTGGAAGATGATCACCAATGGATCCACTATTTCTAGGGCCACTTCCTTGAATAATCTGGGATGTAGATTATCAAGCCCTGGGGATTTATCGGCCTTCAATCCCATCAATTTCTCCAACACCATTCCCCTACTAATACTGATTTCTTTCAGTTCCTCCATCTCACTAAAACCCTGTGTTCCCCAACATTTCTGGTATGTTATTTGTGTCCTCCTTTGTGAAGACAGAACCAAAGTATGTATTTAGTTGGTCAGCCATTTCTTTGTTTCCCATTATAAATTCCGCTGTTTCTGACGGTAAGGGACCTACATTTGTCTTCATCAATCTTTTTCTCTTCACATATCTATAGAAACTTTTACAGTCAGTTTTTATGTTCCCCACAAGCTTACTCTCATACTCTATTTTCCCCTTCTTAATCAATTCCTTGGTCCTCCTTTGCTGAATTCTAAACTGCTCCAAATCCTCAGATCTGTTGTTTTTTCTGGCCAATTTGTATGCCTCTTCCTTGAATCTAATACTGTCTCTAATTTCCCTTGTAAGTCATGGTTTGGCCACCTTTCCTGTTTTACTTTTGCACCAGACAGGAATAAATAATTGTTGCAGTTCACCCATGTGCTCTTTGAACGTTTGCCTTTGCCTATCCACTGTCATCCCTTTAAGTAACGTTTCCCAATCCATCATAGCCAACTTGTACCTCATACCATTGTAGTTTCCTTTATTAAGATTCAGGAACCTAGTCTCAGAATCAATGACATCACTTTCCACCTTTATGAAGGATTCTATCATATTATGGTCGCTCATCCCCAAGGGGTCTCACACAACTAGATTGCCAATTATTCCTTCCTCATTACACAATAACCAGTCTAGGATGGCCTGTTCTCTAGTTGGTTCCTCAATGTATTGGCCCAGAAAACCATCCCGTATACACTTCAGGAATTCCTCCTCTACGGTATTGTTACTAATTTGATTTGCCCAATTTATATGCAGATTAAAGTCACCCATCATTACAGATGTTCATTTATTGCCTGCATCTCTAATTTCTTGTTTAATGTCATTCCCAATAACACACACTCAAGCCCATCACATATTCACTGGCATCTCACTCACTGCAGCTCAAGGGACATCACCACCCATTCTCACACACATACCCTCTCATATGTCCATCTGGCCTCATCTCCTCTGGAGACTGCTTCCTCAACCCTCACCATCTTGAGGCCACTTGCAGAGATGAACATACCCTGGGATACCCTCCTTCCCCAGTACAGCCCTGGTCCTGCAGCCTCTTCCCTTGCCTGAGGCCACTTCTCCCCCTTCCCCAAGCAAGACCTTGCCCCGCAGCCATTGAAAAGCCCCCCCATATATGGCTAAGCTGGTAGGTAGAGACCTACGCGTGCGCCCCCTAAAAGTGATGAGCTGCTGTTTGTGAAGCCTAGCACTGATGACTGAGTGCTGACCAAAGCAAGGTAGGCAAACAAACCTTGAAGTTCCAAGTGAAGTGCAGCCCGCCAAGTGCATCCCTTACAGATGTTGTTGTGAAACACTTCAGCACATTTTCCTGCCTATGTGGGCAGACAATCCAGTGGGTGGGAGTCCAGTGGGTTGGCCTTGTAATGGTATGCTGATGTATTACAATGAGGTTCCCGGCTTCCGAAGGCAGCGAACACAGCCTGCCATCGGCAGGCAGAATGGACAATCACAAATTGGTTTCACAACACTTTGAAACTGATTATTCACCTTTTCACCATATTGTCCGCGCACGAACATGCCCAATGCCCAGCCAGTATCTTTTGACAGTTCCTTGACAGCTTGACAGTTCCAATGACTGTATGCACTTTTTACAAACAATTATAATTACTCTTGTCAATCCCAAAAGGGTGTCTTACCTCTCCTAAAGGTGTCCTAAGGCCATATCCAAAGGGGTGTCTTACCTCTCCAAAGGGATACCCTGGCTATCCAAATGAATCCACCAAGTTCAGACCAGCTCTTACCTGGTCTAATCTGTACATTCCGGGTTTCACACTTCTGGCCTACCAAAATCCCATTTCAGTGGAGATAGCTGAAGATTTAAATGGCCGGTAAACTCTGCATGCGTGAACCCCAACCCGATTCCAGTCATGTAGCTTTCTGTTTTGCCCATTCTTCCAACTCATATTCCAACATGGCAGACTTAGAAAGAATGTGCAGTGAGGTAGCACCTTGTCACAGACTCAGGACCAACAGTGACGTTCAATTAGTGAAGTGTGGTCTCTATTGTGCAGGTAAAGGTTGCAGCCATTTTGTACGCCGCAAGATCCCACAAACAGTAAGTAAATTAATGACCAATTGGTCTGCTTCTAATGACATTGGTCAGGGGAGGACTGTTGTGAGGACACTCTTACTATAGGTGACTGTAGTGTTGTGGATATTTTTGGGTACGCAGTTGTTACAAAGAATCCAGTGAATTGGAATTCAATTTCCACCTTAGCATTTTGATCATTTGAATTCAATTTTGAATTTAAAATTTGGAAATAGAAATCCAACATGAGTAAAAAAAATTGTGGGAAACACAATGGCTCATTAATGGGTCTTGGGGAAAGAATCTTGCTATACTTAGCATCTAGCCTACATCTGACTCCAGTCCTACACCAATGTGACTTAACTTCCTGCTGTTATGATCTAGCAAGACACTCAGTTCACTTCTCAGATAACTGGAGATAAGCAAAAATATCAGCCTTGCCCAGGTCTCCAGAATGAATTTTTTAAGAGTGCTATGAGGCCTTGGTGACTTTGACTTGCTTGTCTCACTCAAAAGATGGCACTCTGCCCAGAACTGCACTGAAGGGTCAGCTTCATGCCTAAGAATTCAAAAGAGATTAAAAAGAATTTGAGAGAATTGCAAATAGTGCTTTTCACCACCTCTGATATCCCACACCAATGAAATATTTTTGAAGTGAATTAACTGTTGTAATTTAGCAATTTGTACACCATGAGCCCCCACAATCAGCAACATGTTAATGACCAGATAATCTGTTTTTTAACGATGTTGATTGATATATATATTGCAAATATTGGTATGGGTAAATATTGGCCAGTACACAAAGGATAACTCTTCTGCTGTTCTTCAAAATAATATCATGAGGTCTTTGACATCCATTTGAGAGAGCATATGGACTCAGTTTAACATCTGTTCTGAAAGGCAGCACATCTGACAGCGCAGCATTCCCTCAGTACTACGCTGGAGTATCAGCCAAGATTTCTATGAGCCCAATTTCACACGGGGTGGGTGGGAGGGGGGAGGGGGGGAGTGGGGTGGAGCATATTGCTCACACACGCCATCCCCCTGCCCCTCCCTACCTTTTGCAAGAGTTGGCCAGACGGCACTGCTGGGGGGCTAATGGGCTAAAAGTGAATCATTCCACCTCTTAGTGGAAGGAAGCCAGCAGCACCAGAACTGAGTAGTGGGCAGTGCTGGGACAAAGAACTTTGATGAATCCCAGGGTAATTCCCAAGCTTTTAGGGTGGGAAAGGATCAGGCAGCCTGGGAGGGGATGAGTGGGTGGTGGTTGTGAAGAGGGTGGGAGTGGTGGGTTCTTGAGGCCAGGTAGGGAGGAACAAAGGAGCCATCTTGGGGGCATGCCCCTGATGTGTAAAGGGCATCCCCCAAATGTTGTGTCACCCCTTCCTTCCCACCTTTCCAAAAATGTTTTTCAAAAGCAATCTCCCCAGTCCTGCCTATGCCAACCTGTTCATGGCACGGGAAGCATGAAATATGGGTCAATTGGCTTAGTAACAAGCTCAATTACCTGTTAATTATTTTTTTTCAAAATGGCATGCAGTCTGCCAATTTTGGCGCCCTGTCCCCCCAAGCACCGTGTTATGGGAACCAGGTCAGGGGTGGGCAGGAAGGCAGTGGATTTGTCACCCTTTGTATTTTACGTGCCCACTCCACTCCTCCACATACCCGGCAGGGGTGGTGGTACATAAAATCCTACCCCATCTGCATGTCTCTGGAGTGGGACCTGCACACACAATCTTCTGACTCAGAGGCTACCGACTGATCATGGCTTACACTGTACATTCAGAGATGGTGATAAAGATAAGGGGCACACGCACCACAAGAAATAAATTGGGTTATCAGTGACCCTAATCTTTAGATCTTTTTGAGGTAACCTTTTGAGGTAAACTGTCCTCTTCTATTATGTGCAATCACAAGTCAAGGAGCCAAACTGATACTTCAACATGAGAAACAATGGTCCTTATACCTGTCATTAGCACATCTGCTACTGGTCAGCACCCATTTACTGGAGATAAGAGCACCTTGACAAGGATTTCTGAACTCCCTTCCTATTAGAGTAACCACCGATGGGCATCCAGCAGCAGAGGAACCTTCACAATCTAATTCAATGTAAAACAAAACAAATACAATGTTACATCCTAAAATAAAGTGTGGAATGTAATGAGCACCACAAACACACAGGGAGTAAGTTAAGAAATCAGGGGCCCCAATCTTTGGATTTGAGGTAACCTTCTAAATACTGGCAGAAGACAAAATATCAAGTTGGTGCTTGACTATGTTTGGCATTGTAACACAAAAGCTGTTATATAAAATGGATTATCAATTGGATTTGAGTTGTTCCGTTACATCTAGCCACCATTTATGTTGCTTCTCTACTAAACATATTGAATGGTTTTATTAATTTTAGGCATAAACTGGAATGTATGTGAATGTTATATTGAAAAGGGCCTGTTGCACCACCAGCCTTTTAGGAGTACAATACCCAAGTCCATAATGAGAATGTTAATGTTAACACAGTCTGTCTGCTGTGTGCACAGGGCAGTAAAATCAAAAAAGTGAATCTTGGCTAGAAAAAAGGTGAAGTTTGCACTTAGTCACTGTCTCTTGTAATTCTTAATGGTTGTAGTGAGTCGTGCCCCCGAGGTAATCACACTCTCGTGAAGTGCAACCAGCTGATTGAAGCAACTTGAAGACCCAACTTTTCTTGAATTAAGCACAAACTTTTAAATGGGTAAGTACTTATCGAAAATAATTGGAGCATTTTACAAGCGATGCCTTTGGAACTGACTCCTACGGTAATGACAAATTATTAGTGCCACTGTCCAATATAAGCTGCCACACAGGGTTGGCACAGACGGTGTAATTGGACAGGATGTTTTGGAACCTGCCCTGCAGACTGAAACACCACTGGATTTCCCCAGGGATTGTCTTCAAACTGTTTGACCAATGGCAGGAATGTGGAGCCAAGTCATGTGATTAAACCTTCAGGAACACATCCAACCTATGTTGGCAATCCTATTGGTGGCCAATTTACCACAGCATGATTCCATTCCAAGCCATTTGACATATTAAATTCCTCCAGCACTGACACCCCTCAACTTGATGTACATGGGCTTTAGCTAAACGGAGTATCATTAAGGAAAGCAATGTAGGATTAATACAAAATAAGGTGCACAGCAGAAGGACAGCCACAGTCTCTGTTCAATGGCAGGAATTCAGTGGGCACAATGATGCCAGAAGTGCAAACACATTCTTGCATTTTTCCTCAGTGTTTGCACCATGACCAGGCCCATTGTACCAGTGAGAAGCCACATCAGCAGTTCTATTAACCCAGAGCAGCTATGCTGCCTCACTTTATAACAAAAATGATCACACAACCTAATAGTTTAATTCTGAAATACACTGAAGAACTGAGTTATGTATGCAAGGTTGGTTTGAGTTTTAGTCTCTCAAGAGTGCCCTCAGTTCATCCCAGTAGAGGTGTTACACTTGGCCTTAGTTCCTGGGGCTAGGGAAGGGGAAAACAGGCTTAGAACTCCACTCTGAATGGCTACTCAGTGTCCCCTTCTGGGGGACATGGGTATGTTGGGTGATGATAGGGGTGTGACGTCTTCCATTGTCAAGCAGCCCGCCACCAGGGACTGCCAGTGCTCCAGGATGAAGGATGCCCCCTAAAACTACATCCAGGGGAGGAGGATAACAATGTAGAAAGGAAATGCAACATTAGTCCATATCCAAATAAGCAGTTTAATTCATTACTTCCATCCTTAAGGTCACAAACTCCACCACAATGGCCACTGTATTTATTCACAGTTACCATCAGCTCATGCCATTGCGTGTGCTCCTTGCTGTGCATCTATGAATAAACTGGCAAGGGCAACACTTACATTGCAGTTGAATAATCACTGCTATGCTAAAGCTTTACTCCAGGGGGGGCAGTGATTTGTAATATATCCAATCCCACTGTGTGTCCAAACCATACTTTAGGAAGGATTTCAATGCCTTAGAGATGTTGCAGTGGGCATTTACAAGAATGGTACTGGGATGATGGACTTCAGTTAGATGGAGAGACTAGGGAAGCAGGAATTGTTCTCTTTAGGGCAGTGAAGGTTAAAGGTTGACTTAATAAGTTTTCTCAAAATCATTGCAGGAGGGTGGGGGGAGGGGGTTTGTCTGGAGACACTGTTTCCATTGATAGGGGAGTTGGTAACTGAAGATGCAAATTATGATAACAGCAAATTAACTAAGGGGGAATGAAAATGTTTTCAGCAGTAAGTTGTTACGAACTGAACGGGCAGGAGAAGCAGATTCAATAGCACCTTTACAAAGGGAATTGGATTTATAGTTGAAAAGGAAAAGATTTACAGGGTTATGGGGCTAGGGCAGGGGAGTGGGATTAATTGAATAGCTACTTCAAAAATCTGGCTCAGGCTTGATGGGCTGAATATCCTCTTTGTGTACTGTAAGGTTTCTTCTAAAATCCCCTGCAACCTGTCTCCCTAAGTTGAAGAGAGAAATAATTATTATTTATATTGTAACTTAACCCTTCAACCCTGGGGTGTTTCACATTCAACGTATTTTGCAGTCGGTCGCTTGGTAGTGCAGAACTTGAATGTTGCTGAAAAGAGATAGATGTTGCCGAAGCTTTTCATCTTGCACTCATTAGGACAAATGCAAGAGTGCCAAATTTCAAAAGACCACAACAGGTCTGCAGGAGAAAAGGGGTGCTGATTGGTTGGTAAATCGATTCTGATTGGCTGAGGCGTTGCCATGGAGAAAGAAACTGGGAACTGTAGGCCTGCCATGCTTCCAGGTAATTCAAAAAAGGTGCAAGGCTTGAACATATTCCTGTTGTTTGCAGAGAATGAGCCCCTGCATATGAATGAGTGTCACTTCTAATAAGCGTAAATGAGCCACATTACGAACTCAATTGATTATCTTACATTGGTTGTTAGAGTAGCTATTAACGCACTCAGGATTGTTCAGCAAGAGCTGTCCAATCGCTGAATCACATCTAACAGTAGACATTTTGGGTTTTACAGATGTGGGCTGGTTGAGTATGGTCTGTACTCTTGCTTATTACAAACAGCCAAAGCCACATGTTGTTTGATTTGATGGGCCAATCCTGCAATGAGACAAAGGAGGACACTCCCCTAAAGCAGAGAGTCAATGCTAGATCACAAGAGTGAGCAAACAAAGTTAGAACTTAAAGTGGA
The DNA here is from genome assembly GCF_017639515.1 of Carcharodon carcharias. Classification (NCBI taxonomy): domain Eukaryota; kingdom Metazoa; phylum Chordata; class Chondrichthyes; order Lamniformes; family Lamnidae; genus Carcharodon; species Carcharodon carcharias. Next base: position 138,109,880 of record NC_054476.1, on the reverse strand, counting down.
GGTGGCACAAAGTGCTTCGTAAACCATGAGTTACTTTGTAGTACATCCATTTTGCAAACAGCAAGGGAAGGGGATTTCAGAGGAAGGACAGTTCCAGCAGTTAAGTTTTATGATCTGAATTTACATTTCCTTGCCAGGAGGAGGAGAAGGAATGTTTCTGCAAATATCAGAAGGAAGCCTTGGAATCCCATTGCCCTGGATGACTACCCACTCATTGTGACCTATTCCCCCGCACCCCCAATCAACTCCAGAGCCCCACCATCAAATGGCAGTCAGTGTCCTCTATCCCAGCATAGCCAGGACAGAATACATTGAGGATGGAGGTTTTGTTTCCCATTGCACGAAAATTATATAGGAATACATCGAATGTACAGCACAGAAACAGGCCATTTGGCCTAACTAGTCCATGCTCTTCTTTAGCTTCCTTCTGTCTTTCCTCATCTGACTCTATTAACATATCTCCCTATTTCCTTCTCCCTCATCTGCTTATTTAGCCTCCCTTTAAATACATCCATTCCCTTGAATCACCACTCTCTGGGTAGAGAAGATTTTCCTAAAACTCCGATTCGACTTCTTGGTGATTATCTTACATTGATAGCCTCTAGTTATGCTTTTCGCCACAAGAGGAAACATTCTCTCTGTACCCACTCTATAAAAGCCTTTTATAATATTAAAGACCCCTATTCAGTCACCCCTCAGTCTTCTCTTTTCAAGAGAAAAGTGACCCAACCTGTTTATCCTCTCCTGATAGGTATACACGCGCATTACTGGTATCATCCTACTAAATCTTTCCTGTATCCTCTCCAGCGCCTTAATATCATTTTTATAAATGGCAACAAGAATTGTAAACAATAGTCCAGGTAGGTTTTAACCAAGGTTCAATATAGATTTAGCATAACTTCTTTACTTATCAATTCTATCTCTCCAGAAGGAAATTCTAATACTTGGTTTGCTTTTATTTTCATTACCTTAAGTGTCATATTTTTTTGAATTTGTATTCATATTTTAATCCTTTGATCCTCTACCCCATGTAGATTTTTTTTAAGTAATATCCAACCTCTTTATTTTTCTTGCCAAAAAGTAAGAGCTCTCATTTATCGTTGTTAAAATCTTTTTGCCAATTAGATGCACATTCTACAAGTTTGTTAATATCTTCAAGTAATTTGTTGCAATCCTCCTCAGTGTTGTCAGTCCCCCCTCTCCCCAATTTGGCGACATCTGCAAATTTAGATTCCATGTCTAAATTTGTAATATAAATTGTGAAAAACAGTGGCCCCAGCACTGATGCCTGTGGAACACAATTTTCCAGTTTCTGCCACACTGAATAACTTTACCCCGCCCCCCCCTCTCTCTGCTTTATTGCAGACAGCTTGCTATCCATTCTGCTACTTGTCCCCTGACTTCACATTCTCAAACCTTATTTAATAGTTTACTACGTGGTACTTCATCAAAAGACTTGAAAATCCAGACAAGTTATTTATACTGCATTATCATTGTCTGCTTTCTCTGTTACCTCCTCAAAAAAGTCAATGAAGTTGATCAAGCAAGACTCTCTTTTGAAATCCATTATTGAATGAAATTATTATTAATTCCAATCATGAACTATTAATAGGATTCATTGTTATATTTTTGGTTTCTAAATGTTCTTCTTTTCTCTCCTTTATTGGGGTTTCCATTATTTTCCCTACTACCAACATTCAGCTAATTGGTCGAGAGTTTCCTGGCCAGTTCCCTGCCCTGATGGCAGGCAGTAAGAGTGGGTGTTTCCTGGTCAGCCATACTGCAGAAGGCAATGGCAAACCACTGCACTACTTTGCCAATCATAACCATGGACCAATCCAATGGAAGTCCGTGGTCACAAATACCCTCTTAGAGCATGGTACCTGAAGGATGAGGAAGAGGATAACATTAGCTATCCACCAGTCTTCCAACAACTCACCTTTCGCTAACAAATTATTAAAAATATTTAGTCATGCCACTGCTAACTCTTCCCTAGAATCTTTTAAAATGCCTGGAGGTAATCTGTCCAGACCAGGAGTTTTATCCCCTTTACATTTGACTAGTTTGTTTAATATTTCACCTCTTCTTGTTTTAAAGGCAATCATTGGGTGGAAGGGCTGTGGAAATCCCAGCAAGAATGGCATGTACATTGTTTATTAGGGTGTTTCTGTGACCTTTCCTTTGAGGTTTCCATGGATAAGAGGGAAGGCCCTGCCCCCAGAATCCCCCAGGGAAATTCATCCCACTGTGCACACTTCTGCAAAAAGTGTGATTTTATTCCATTCATAAACTTACATACCGCAGTCTGCTTCATCACTTCCATCCCAGCAGTCATTGATGCCATCACAGTATCCATTGGTTTTATTGGTGCAATATCCACTGGCACATGTTAGCGTGCTGTCTTGGCACTGTGTGACTACAAGCAAGATTAGGGGAGAGGTTTAGTTCATGGTTAAATAATTATGGTTATTTTTTCCAACCTTAAACTTTCAAAATAGTTTTCTTATATTTGTGGCTAAACTATAGTTCCCCTATTCATAAAGCAAAGTCTCCATCTTTATAGTCAATTGGTTTAACGATACTGCCCAATCGCAGTAGATTGCTTAATGACGACAGTGTTGATACTTGCTATTTTTTTTAATCTTGAGATCCAGAATGTTGGCAAGGCCAGTATTTATTGTCCATCCTTAGTTGTCCTTGAGAAAGGATGGGTGGGCATCACTGCAGTCCATGTGGTGAAGAAGTTCCCACAGTTTGGCCCAATGATATAAAAGAAACTTGGTTTATGTCCAAGTTAGGATGGCGTGTGACTTGGAAGGGAACTTGGAGATCATGATGTTCGCATGCGCCTATTCCACTTGACAACCTAGATCAGGCTTGTCCACTGTGCGGCCCCCGGAGCCTGTTTTCAAAATTCCAATCAAACAGGTAAGTTTCAATGGAAGATTCTACATGGAGCCGCTCCTCCAATCAAAGGCCGTTTCTCTCCCACTCAGCAACAAATGAGGAAGAGGAATGGTCTCTGATTGGGGAGCAGCAAAGACCATCATTGGTGAGTGTGCTGAGGGCTGCCAGCCAAGGGAAATTAATGTATGGTGGGACTGGATGTGGAGAGCCAAGCAATGGTGGGGATAGATGTGGGGAACCAAGCAATGGTGGGGATAGATGTGGGGAGCCAAGCAATGGCGGGACTGGATGTGGGGAGCCAAGCAATGGCGGGACTGGATGTGGGGAGCCAAGCAATGGCAGGGCTGGATGTGGGGAGCCAAGCAATGGTGGGGATGGCTGTGGGGAGCCAAGCAATGGCAGGACTGGATGTGGGGAGCCAAGCAATGGCGGGACTGGATGTGGGGAGCCAAGCAATGGCGGGACTGGATGTGGGGAGCCAAGCAATGACAGGGCTGGATGTGGGGAGCCAAGCAATGGTGGGGCTGGATGTGGGGAGCCAAGCAATGGCGGGACTGGAACCTGGGTAGCCAAGCAATGACAGGGCTGGATGTGGGGAGCCAAGCAATTGCGGGACTGGATGTGGGGAGCCAAGCAATGGCGGGACTGGATGTGGGGAGCCAAGCAATGGTGGGGCTGGATGTGGGGAGCCAAGCAATGGTGGGGATAGATGTGGGGAGCCAAGCAATGGCAGGGCTGGAACCTGGGTAGCCAAGCAATGGCGGGGCTGGATGTGGGGAGCCAAGCAATAGAACAAACAAAGAACAAAGAAAAGTACAGCACAGGAACTGGCCCTTCGGCCCTCCAAGCCTACGCTGATCATTTGCCCGTCAACTAAAACATTTTGCACTTCCGGGGTCCGTATCCTTTTATTCCCATCTTATTCATGTATTTGTCAAGCTGCTTCTTAAACACCACTATCGTACCTGCTTCCACCACCTCCTCTGGCAGCGAATTACAGACACTCACTACCCCCTATGTAAAAAACCTGCCCCGCACATCACCTTTATAGTTTTCTCCTCTCACCTTAAATCTATGCCCCTAGTAATTGACTCTTCCACCCTAGGAAAAAGCTTCTGACTATCTACTCTGTCCATGCCACTCATAATTTTGTAAACTTCTATCAAGTCACCCCTCAATCTCTGTCGCTCTAGTGAGAACAATCCGAGTTTCTCCAACCTCTCCTCATAGCTAATAACCTCCAGACCAGGCAGCATCCTGGTAAACCTCCTCTGCACCCTCTCCAATGCCTCCATATCCTTCTGGGAATGTGGTGACCAGAATTGCACACAATATTCCAAGTATGGCCTAACCAAGGTTCTATACAGCTGCAGCATGATTTCCCAGCTTTTATACTCAATACTCCTGCCAATGAAGGCAAGCATGCCATATGCTTTCCTGATTACCTTATCCACCTACATTGCCACTTTCAGTGACCTGTGGACCTCTACACCCAGATCCCTCTGCCCACCGATGCACTTAAGGGTTCTGCCATTTACTGTGTAATTCCTGCCTGTATTAGATCTTCCGAAACGCATTACCTCGCATTTGTCCGGATTAAACTCCATTTCTCCGCCCAAGTCTCCAACTGATCTATATCCCGTTGTATCCTTTGACAATCCTCTTCACTATCTGCAACTCCTCCAACCTTGGTGTCGTCTGCAAACTTACTAATTAGCCCAGTTACATTTTCCTCCAAACCATTTATGTATACTACAAACAGCAAAGGTCCCAGCACTGATCCCTGTGGAACTCCACCAGTCACAGCTCTCCATTCAGAAAAGCACCTTTCCACTGCTACCCTCTGTCTTCTATGACCAAGCCAATTCTGTATCCATCCTGCCAGCTCACCTCTGATCCCATGCAACTTTACCTTCTGTACCAGTCTGCCATAAGGGACCTTGTCAAAGGCCTTACTGAAATCCACGTATATAACATCCACTGCCCTTCCATCGTCGATCATCTTTGTCACTTCCTTGAAAAACTCGATCAAGTTAGTGAGACATGACCTCCCCTTTACAAAACCATGCTGCCTCTCACTAATACACCCATTTGCTTCCAAATGATAGTAAATCCTGTCGCGAAGAATCTTCTCCAATAATTTCCCTACCACTGATGTAAGGCTCATTGGCCTGTAATTTCCTGGATTGTCCCTGCTACCCTTCTTAAACAATGGAACAACATTGGCCATTCTCCAGTCCTCTGGGACCTCACCCGTAGCCAGTGAGGATACGAAGATTTCTGTCAAGGCCCCAGCAATCTCCTCCCTTGCCTCCCTCATACTCTGGGGTAGATCCCATCTGGCCCTGGGGACTTATCCACCTTAATAGTGGGGCTGGATGTGGGGAGCCAAGCAATGGCGGGGCTGGAACCCAGGGAGCCAAGCAATGGCAGAGCTGGAGCCCAGGGATCCAGGTACGTCGGGCTGGAGAGGATGAAGTTTTGGCAGCCTGGGATGGCTGAGATTGCGTTGCACCTGGGGAGGGTGATGTTGCACCCGGCCCAGAGTGGGCGAAGCTGTGTCAGACCCATAGATGGCGAGGTGGCATCAGTCCCAGGGAGAGCAAGGTGCGTCGGGCCTGGAAAGGGTAAGGCCATGTCAGGCCTGGGGATGAAGAGATCACAGCGCACCCGGAGAGGGTGAGATTGCATCAGGCCCGGAGAGGGCAAGGTCGTATTGGATCTGGAGAGCGCGAAGTTTTGGTGGCCCAAGGAGGAGACTGTGCTGTGGTAGTATATGGGGGATAGAGTACGTGTGTATGTGTGTGTGTATGTGAGCATGAGTGACTGAGTGTGTGCGAGTGAGAGTGAATGACTGTGTGTGAGTGAGAATGAGTATGCGTGTGTATGTGTGGGAATGAGTGTAGGGGGCGGGGAAAGGGGGGGCAGTGTGAATCTGCCTTACATCCAGTCTCAGGTTTCTCACTCATCACCACACGCACCAACACATATCTCACAGTGGCTGAGAGCGAGTGAGCACCCTGAGACACACACTGACCCTGTCACACTCTGATCATTTTTATTAATTACTCTTTTTTAACGTAACAATTTATTGCTATGACATTATGTTCTTTTGATCAGCAATTGTTTGTTTCCTTGAAACCTCAACCTTCTTTTTGAAATTCAGGTTATTGTTGCGCCAAGCTTGATCTTTCTGAAATTTGTTCATTGGCCACCTGAATGAGAAAAATATGCAAATGTGGTCTCATGAGCTAAAAGGTTGGACAAGCCTGTTCTAGATGGTAGAGGTTTAGAAGGTACTATTGAAGAAAGCTTGGCGACTTGCAGCAGTGCACCTTGTAGATGGTACACATAGCAACCAAGATACACCAGTGGTGGAGGGAGTGAATATTTAGGTTCATAGATGTTCTTATGTCATCTTAGTTGGTTGGGGGGCAGGGATGGGGAAGGCGTGGGGGTCAGAGGTGGAGAAAAGAGGTAACACCAGTTTTGCACTATAGTATCTAGTCTTTGAGTGCACTGTCTTCAAATTTGTATAACATAAACCAAAATCAGTGTTTTTAAGTCCATTTTCTCCACTCACTTCTACCTCTTGTGATCTGGAGTTTCCACCAGTGAATCCAGAATTTTACAACACAACCCAACATTCACATAAATGCCCTTTCTCCCCCACTTCTAGTATTTACTCAGCTCCTTTGCTCTGTATATTCCAGGGAATCAGACTAAAGATCTGTTTTCAATTGCCACCATGCTGTCACATCACCCCGAGCTATTAGGAAAATCAACTCCATCTCCACTCTCTGTTCCACTGACACTGCATTGCTATTGGTTTCCTCTTATCATCCACCTCTTGCTCCATTGTTCAAGGATAGTCTGTCCTTACCTTTTGGAAATTTCTTCCAAAACCACTTCAGCTTATTATCATTGCATCTTTAGCCAAGCTTTGCATCCTTGATGTAGAGAGCTTCAAGGATTGCAAGTTTATAGATGTGGTCACCCCACAGCTTAAGACTACGCAGGGAGAGAGGGAACTGGTGACCACCACACAGTCAAGAAAAAACAGACAGGTAGAACAGGAGTCCCCTGACTTCATCCCACTCTCCAACCGGTATTCAGTTCTGAATATTTACGAGAGTGACGGCTTATCTGGGGAATGCAGCCAGAGCCAATTCCATGGTAGCACAGCTGACTCAGCTGAACAGAGGGACACAAAGAAGGCTGGAAGAGTAAAAGTGATAGGACATTCAATAGGGAAACAGACAGGCATTTCTGAAGCCACAAACATGAATCCAGGATAGTGTGTTGCCTCGCTGGTGCCTGGGTCAAGGATGTCACTGAACTGCTGCAGATCACCTTGAGTGGTGAGGGTGAACAGCCAGCAGTTGTGGTCCACCTTGGTATGAACGACACAGACAGAAAGGGGGTTGTGGTACTGCAGTCAAGATTTAGGGAGCTGGTTAGGAAATTAGCAAGCAGGACATCAAAAATAGTAATCTCCAGATTACTCCTGGTACCATCTGGAAGTGAGTATAGAAATAGGAGGATAAAGCAGATGAATGCATGGCTGGAAAGATGGTGCAGGAGGGAAGGCTTTAATTTTCTTATTCATTGGAGCCAGCTCCAGGGGAGGCATACACACCAGATGGGTTTCACCTAAATAGAGCCAGGACTGAATTTTTAAGGTGGTGGGGGTGGGGTTTTCTTGTGCAATTGGGAAAGGTTTAAACTAATTTGACAGAGGTGTGGGAACCAGGAGATAATACTAGAGAGGTATATCAAGGTGCACAGAATACTAGGAGACAGATCGCAATAGAATAGGAAATAATAGGTTGTTCGGTGGGCTCAGAGTAAGGCAGAAACTAATAAAGTCTAAATTAGGGTTACTGTGTATGTATGTGAAAGCATGGAGTGTGGTAAATAAAATTGGCAAGTTGCAAGTGCAGATAGCTACATGGAAACATGAAGTTGTGGCAATAACAGAGACATGGCTCAAAGAATTGTAGAACTGGGTGTTAAATATTCTTGGATACAAGGTGTTCAGGAAAGATAGAAAAGGGGGAGGGTTGGCAGTATTGATTAAGGAGAACATTGCAGTGCTGGAGAAAGAGGATGACCCAGGGGGTGTCAAAGACAGAATCTATTTAACTAGAGCTAAGGAACTAAAAAGATGCTTGGTGTAGTCTATGGGCCATGAACTAATTGGAAAGATATACACAAAACAAATTTGCAAGGAAATTACAGAGAGGTGCAAGAATTATATGGTTAGAAAGTGAGGCTTTATTTATCTGAATATAGACTGGGATAGCGATCATGTAAAGGACAGAGAGGGGGAGTTCCTAGAGTGTGCTCAGGAGAATTTTCTACAACCGTATGTTTCCAGTCCAATGTGAAAGGAGGCACTGCTAGAACTGGTTCTTGGGAATGAGGTGGGTAAAGTGGATCAAGTATAAGTAGGGGAAGATTTAGGGGATCATTGTATCTTAAGGTTTAAGTTGGCTATGAAAAAGGGCAAGCAGATCCTGAGTAAGAATAATTAACTGGGCAAAAGCCAACTTCAGAATGCATCTGATCCAAATAGACTGGAATCAAAGGTTGACAGGCAATTTGAATAACAAGTTACCTTTAAAGAAGAGATATTTCCAAGAAGGAGAAAGGTAGGGCAAACAAATCCAGAACTCCCTAAATGACAAAAGAGATAGAGATTAAGATGAAACAGGAAAAGTGTGCTTACAACTGTTGTCAGGTGGATAACATAATTTAGAACCAGGCTGAAAAAAGAAGGTTCTGAGGGGATTGAAAAAGCAAATAATAGAAGCAAAGGGAGAGCATGAGAAGTGATTGGCAGATAATGTAAAAGAGAATCCAAAAATCTTTTATAAGTATATAAATAATAAAAGGGTGGTAAAAGGAGGAGTGAGGCCAATTAGGGACCAAAAAAGGGATTTATGTATGGAGGCAGGGGGAATGGTTGAGGTATTAAAGGAATACTTTACATCTGTCTTTACCAAGAAAGAAGATGGGGTACAGATCATGGTGAAAGAGGAGGTAATTCAGACATTTGAATGATTTAAAATTGATAAGGAGGAGGTATTGGCTGTCTATAATTAAAGTTGATGAGTCACCAGGATTGGATGAGATGTATCCAAGGATACTAAGGGAAATGAGAGTGGAAATTATGGAGGCACTGGCCATAATTTTCTAATCTTTCTTAGACTCAAGGATAGTGCCAGAGGACTAGAGAATTACAAATATTACACTCTGGTTCAAAAAAGCATGATAAGCCCAGCAACCACAGGCCAGTCAGTTTAACTTTGGTGTTGAAGAAACTTCTAGAAACAATAATTCAAGACAAAATTAAATATTCACTTGGGCAAAAGCGGGTTAATTAAGGAAAGCCAGCATGAATATGTTAAGGGCAAACAATGTTTAACTAACTTTCTGGAGTTTTTTTGATGAAGTACCAGAGAGGGTCAATGAGGGTAATGCTGTCAGTGTGGTGTACATAGACTTCCAAAAGACATTTTAGACAGTACTACACAACAGACTTGTGAGCAAAGGTGGAACTCATGGAATAAAAGGAATAGTGACAACATAGATACAAAATTGGCTGAGAGACAGGAAAAAGAGTGGAGTTGTTTTCAGGCTTGAGGAAGATTTATATTGGAGTTTCCCAGGGATCGGTGTTAGAACTCCTGCTCTTTCTGGCATATATTAATGATCATGGCGTATAGGGCACAATTCCAAAATTTGTAGATGATATGAAACTTGGAAGCATTGTGAACTGTGAGGAGTGTAGTGTAGAACTTCAGAAGGACATAAACAAGTTCATGGAATAGGTGGCAGATGAAATTTAATGCAGAGTGATGTGAAGCGATTGATTTTGGTAGGAAGAATAGTATCCTAGGCTTTTTAATAGGGGCGCAAAGATAAAAAAATAAGGGGAAGATGGTGGATGAGGGGAGTTGACGTAAGGAAATAAGGAAGCCTGTATAAAACACTGGTTTGGCCTCAAGTGGAGTACTGTTCCAGTTCTGATGACCACAAGTTAGGGAAGATGTGAAGGCATTGGAGAGAATGCAGAAAAGATTCACAAGAATCATTCCATGGACAAGGAATTTAAGTTATGTAGATAGTTAGATCGAGGAAGTTGGGACTGTTCTCCTTGGAGAAGAGAAAGTTGAGAGGTGATTTGATAGAGGTATTTAAATCCTGAGGGTTCTGGGCAGTGGATAGGGAGAAACTTTTCCCATTGGTGGAAGGAGCGAGAACAAGAGGACAGAGATTTAAAGTAATTGGCAAAAGAAGAAGTGGTTACATGAGGGAAAATACTTTCACACAGTGAGTGGTTAGGATCTGGAACACATGCCTGAGATTGTAGTGGAGGCAGGTTCAATCAAGCATTCAAGTGGGAATTGGATTGTCATCTGTAAAGAAAGAATGTGTAAGGCTATGGGGAGAAGGTGGGGAGTAACTCTAATTGAATTGCTCCTTCAGAGGGCCAGCACAGACATGACAGGCCAAATGGCCTCCTTCTGTGCTGTAACCAATCTATAATTCTATGATCTCCTTCTAAACTGGTTTACTTCCTTTTTGATGTCTAAATTTCCCCTAATAAACTTCTCTGTGACATTCTTCTTTGTGAGGAGACATCATCAATGCTAGTTTATGCTAGAGAATTAGAGGCCCAGAGATTGGTCTGAATAGCTGTCACAAATATAAGTGGTGTATAACGATGCCAGTTTGGCACAACTGATAACAGTCTTGCCTCTAAGTCAAAAGATTATGGGTTCATGCCTCACTTGAGAACCTGAGCACACAATTAAAGTTTCCATTTTAATTTAACTCATAAATTTCCTATAAAGTTCATCTTTTCTTTGCAGCATCCCTTTAAGGGGCTGTCAATTTGTTTAATTTGTTCATTATTTTATTTTACTGCTGGACTTTGGGTGGTATTTATCTGCTAATATCCTGATGAAAGTTGTATAAGGGCCAGCTGGAAGCTGTAATGGGGTTGGGGTTTGCCCCTGGCTGGGTGAATTAAGATGGGCTGAATAGTCTTCCTCATTCATAATTATCTTGTCTTGTGAGCTAGGCTCAGAACTCACATCATCATCAATTCCCCTCATCCACCATCTTGCCCCCTGCCCAGACCAAGGTAAATGTAAGAGAGAACTGAAAGCACAATAAAAGATAAAATACAGTTTAAAACTGGGAGGAGGGGATTGCACTATCTGAGGCTACTTTAAATTCTGTAGTGCCCTCTGGGAGTTTTTATGCTGATACAAATTCTGTGGCCTCTGATGCTTACCTTATGCCAATGAGTTTTATAGTTATATACATCATCTTGAGTATTGATGATCTGTAGGTCATATTTATCTGTCATGAAATATTATATATTTAAAAGAATAGTTAGAAGGTTATCATAGAATAGTAGCTATAAAAACAATGTAACAAGTGAATACAATCGGGTACATTTTACTCACCACCCTGGCAGGGCAGTTTACCCACTAGGTCAGGCAAGTTGGGCATTTGGATGGAAAATTCCTTGTGTAGAGCAAAGGGTTAAAATCAGAGGCACATGATGCTGATGTAATGATATTGCAATACCACATAATTGAGTAACAGAGATCTGGAGGAAGTTGAAGTTCTAACCTCTTACAGAGGTCCTAATATGTATATAGTTTCTGTAAATAAAGAATAATGGTTTTAACAAACTACAGTCTCAAGCATCTTGCTTTGGGAGAATAGACAAGCCTCAGAGAACCTCTTCTGGACACTGAACATATGATGAAACATGGTGGCAGCGGACAGTGAATTATATAACTAGAAAAATCTCAAAGAAGCAGCTACAGAACTGGCAAGTCCAGAGTCCTTAAAAGAAAGACAAAAGGACCAGATTCAAAGTTTACCAGAAAATCGGAGCATCATGGATGTAGCAGATGCAAGCTGAGACACAGACCCACAGTTCACAGAGCATTGAGCACAGAGTAAGAACAAGAAGCAACAATAGTGAAGCAACAATAGTGAAGCAGCAACAATTCCAGGGCTCAGTTCAAGCATGGAATCCATGCTACCACTCCCAGAACCATTCCAGAGCACTGAAGGCTCGTAACAGGTTCAGCACTGAGACAACTTGAGAAAGAGGTTTTCCAGATATAGAACCACTTCTGGTTTGCACAAAAAGTAGCAAAAGAATCAGGTCCGTACATTACTCTATGCAGTTGGAGCTATTGCCAATGACATAATAGTGAGTGTCATAAAGCTATGCTCCTTTATTTTTGAAAATATAATCTTTCAAATTTCAACTGACTGGAAATTTTGCAATTTGAACTGAGATGGAGTAAACTGCTTAAAAATTGCAAGGCCACATCCCAAAGTGAAAGAGAGAAACAAACAAATCACTCTCTAGGGAATGTGAAAAGAGAGATAGTTCCTATAATTCAGGCATCCATCAAAACTCATAACTGTCTAACAAAGAGACATTAAAATTGAGGGAAGTGCAAGTGAAATGCTGCTTCACTTGAAAGGAGTGTTTGGGCCCTTGGATGGTGAGGAGGGAGAAGGTAAAGGGGCAGATGTTGCACCTTCTGTGATTGCATGGGAAGGTGCCATGAGAGGGGGTTAAGGAATTGCAGGTGATGGAGGAGTGGACCAAGGTGCCCTGGAGAGAACGGTCCCTACAGAATGCCGACGGAGGGGGGGGGGGGGTGAAGGGAAGATATGTTTGGGGTGGCATCATGTTGGAGTTGGCGGAAATGGTGGCGGCAGCGCTTCACTTGCACTTCCCTCAATTTAGTCTATGGCATTCGCTGCTCCCAATCTGGTCTCCTCTACACTGTAGAGACCAAACGCAGACTGGGTGACCGCTTTGCAGAACACCTTCGGTCTGTCCACAAGCATTACCCAGACCTCCCTGTCGCTTGCCATTTCAACACTCCACCCTGCTCTCATGCCCACATGTCTGTCCTTGGCCTGCTGCATTGTTCCAGTGAAGCTCAACACAAACTGGAGGAACAGCTCCTCAACTTCCGATTAGGCACTTTATAGCCTTCCGGACTTAACATTGAGTTCAACAACTTCAGATCATGAGCTCTCTCCTCGATCCTCACCCACTTTTTATCCCCCTTTTTTCTATATTAATTTTTATTTTTTAATTTTTAATTTACTTTTTTCCACTCACTTTCATTATTTTTATTTTTAAAATTTATTTCCATTTTTATTCATTATTTTATCCTCAGCTTTTAGCCTATTTTAGATCGTTTTTCCCACCACCGTCCCCTCTCCAACTCCACCCCCACTAGGGCCATCTGTCACTTTCCAGAGTGCTTACCCTGGTCCGGCCATTATCACATTCTGCTTTCCACTCTTAATGTCACCGTTAGCATCTCCTTTAGCCAATACCACCACTATTAACAACATTTTGACCTTTTGTTTATGACATCTTTTGCAATCTCTCCTTTGCCCCCACCTATCGCTGGCCCTCTATCCAGCTTCACCTGCTCCACCTTCCCTTAACCAGTAGAGATTTCATCACATTTCTACTTCCCTTTAGTTCTGAAGAAGAGTCATACTTGAAAGCAGGACCCGAAACGTTAACTGTCTCTCTCTCTCCACAGATGCAGTCAGACCTGCTCCGTTTTCCCAGCATTTTTTGTTTTTGTTTCAGATTTCCAGCATCTGTAGTATTTTGCCTTTATCTTAAGAGATAATTAGTGCATGTCAGCAGAGTCAAAAGCAGGAGAGCGAGCACTCACATTTACGTTGAGAGAGGTATGATGTGGATCCTCACAAGGGTGTTCACTGCTGACCTCACCATCACCACAGACTCGGTCCATGTCCTCACCAGTCAGCACAACGGCACGCTCCTCAAAGTGAGTGGGAGGGTCTAACGTGAGCCGCTCCACCCCCAGTCTGAGACCTCCCCGTGCTGATGTGAGCCGGCTTCTCCTACATGAAAACAGATGGAGATAGTATGAGCATGAAGCATGGCACTGTGTAGAATGTTTGTGTGGTGAGTGGAGCCAGGGACAGGATGAGGATGTGAGCTCGAGAGGATATGAGCCTGATGGAGATGTGAAGATGTGTGAGAGAGTTAGTGGTGTTGTCCCTTGAGGCCTCTGTGGATGTGTGATGGGCTTGTGAGTGTGTGAGTTGAGAGCGATAAGAGAGAGTTACCCTGGTGGAACAGATGAGACCATTCATTCTGTAGCGGCACTAGATGGCTGTCCTATTTTGAAGGGCATTGGCACTGACCACTGCTGCCACCGCCTCCCATGCTGGATCGGTGATCCACTGCCTCTCCTGCAACCAGAGCGGGGGTAGAGGACATCACTGCAGGCCTCCACAACATCCAAAGTGTGCTTAAGGGACATATAACTAAACCCGGGGTGGGAGGAGTGGGGGGGTTCAGTCTTCTTGCCTTTCGGGACCATGTCATCTGTGTAGCAGTCCTAGGCTGGAGCACTGAGAGGTGAGCGTGCGGCTGTACTTAAAAATGTGTAGCCCGGTGTGATGAAGCGGTGAGGTGATCACATGGCAGGAGAATGAGACCCTGCTCACCATCAAAACAGTGTGTTTCCCATGTATTCATAACTAATAAGGTGGGTTTGGGACGATACCACATGAAAAGCCGCCGTTGTGGCTGGCGTGTAAAATACCGCTTTCCCTGCCCACTACCACACTTAGTGCAAATCTGGGATAATTCCACCCCAAGTGTTTAACAGCAGAATAGTCATTCTGAAAATACTTCAGGCTTGATATTCTTCAAAGACTTCACCAAGGTTGTTTGGGATAGCAAAATGTAGAGTGAGAACCCAGCAATCAGTCTGGTATTACTCATTCTGTAGAAGAAATTACTTCTAATTGTCTTACGCATGCAGTGAACAGCCAAGAGGAAAGAGAACCACTATCACCTTCTACTTTTCCATCGAGGCCTGGGAATGGATTTATTTGATTTTAAAGGCAAGATATTCCTTATTGTCATTGATTGCTACTCAAGGTGGATTGAAGTGAACAGACTGCTCAGCATCACAGAGGAAAGCAGCCATTCAATTGCTGAAGAGAATTTATGCAGCACGTGGCAGTCTGGATGTTATGGTGTCAGACAATGGTCAGCAATTTGTCAATGGATAATTTCAAAATTTTGTAAAGGAATATGAATTCATTCATGTAGCCAGTTCATCACATTATCCTCAAGCAAATAGAGAAGCTGAGAGAGGTGTACCAACAATCAAAGACTTGATGAAGAAAAATGAAGATCTTAATTTATAATTTAGCTCTATTAAGTTACCAAACTCATCGCTACAAAATGGTTTCTCACCATCAGAGTTGCTTATGGGAAGGAGATTGAGAACAAAACTTCCAGCTCTGCCACAGAAACTAAAAGCTTAATATTACCTCAAACTACATGGAGAGGGTAAAACAGCGTGAGGAAGAACAGAGAAACAATCAGGCTCATAACTTTAACTTCAGGCACAGAGCATGAGACTTATCAGTGCTGAAACCCGAGGAGACAGTATGGGTACAAGACCAATGGAAAGAAGGCACAATAATTGAAAGAGCTACACAGGATTGAGATAAACCAGGGAAATATAAGGAGAAACCATAGCACCTTAACATCCTTGGAAAGAAGTCCAAAGGAACTTGGGCTTACTGCTCAGATCCTGATGGAGGCAAAGAAGAAGAAACAAGACAAAGCCCTACAGTCACCAAGAGAAGGACACTCATATCAAATGGAGAGAGTGCAGAATGTCCTCAACCTCAGAAAGAGACCGAACAAGATCAGGGAGATTAGTCAAGGCACCTCAACCTTGTGAAGTCTGAGACTTTGTGGAGAGATATATCAGGATATATATAATTGGGATAAGACTTGGGCGCAGATGTGGAGTAAAGGGTTAACATCAGAAGCACAAGATGCTGATGCAATGATAATGTAACACCACATGATTGAGCAACAGAGACCTGGAGGAAGCAAAAGTTCTGACCTTGTGGAAAGGTCCTAATGTGTATATAGTAGCTGTATATAAAAAGTAATGGTTTTAACAAACTGCAGTCTCAAGGAGCTTAATTTGGAAGAATAAACAAGCCTCAAAGAATTCCATCTAAACCCCGACTACACGACAAAACACCTTGGGACTGCTGATCTTTGCTCCTGAATTCCTGATATCTACTTGTGGCAGGAGCTAAGAGGGAAATTCTGTAAAATTACCCATGACATTACTGACTTTTCAATAAATTTTCCTAAAGGTTTTAAACCCTGACAGAAGGTGTTTGAACATGTTTAATGCCTTAAGACATAAGAAAATCCACATTTTTTTAACAGATGTAAAATTGTTACATTCAGGAATGTACTGGCTGAAAAAATGGTGAAAGCAGGTTCAATAGCAATGTTGAAAAGGAAATTGCATATATGCAAATAGGCACAATAGATTGAATGGCCTCCCTTGTTGTATGCTTCAACGGTAGCTGCCATGAAAATGCGATGACCAGTGTCATGAAGCTTTTAATGCATATAAAATTTCATAAAATAATTTTCTTTTAAAACAAAGGTTTAGTCTGCGGGCATGTTTTAATTCGATTAAAGCCAACTAGTCTGGGTGCTTTGATGTGAACTAGTTTTGATATGTAAGAGAGAAAGCGTGCATTTGCATTTTTTGAATAGAGCATTCAAGAAGTGGGGTGAAAACTTGACGCCTCTCTAGCAGCTACCAAGCGATATGATTATATTACTAATAAAATTGGCACTATGAAAGGGTTTTCACTGTTAAAAGGTGAAGTTCAAAGAGGCTGTTGAGATGATGAGAATTTGAATTCAATCAGTGGCAATCGGTATAACTTCAGCAGTTTCCGGGTGTGCATAGCAGAGACAATGTGAGATCAAAAGGCAGCTGCCAGCCTCTAACTGTCTCCACAGGAACCAAAGTGAAAGAGCCTCATATTGAATTTGTATGGTGAAAATGCTTTGCCTGGTGTCTGGTTAAGTCTATGGGTTGTTGTTGCCTTAATGGGGATTAGTTTGGGAATTTGTTGGAAGTCATGATAGTAGTAATTTGTAACCATGTATATATCTACTTTTAACTGGCGTAAATTAATAAAATGTTTCATTTAATTTAATGTAAAACCTCAAGGGCTAATGGTCTGATTTCTGAATTTATAGTTGTATCTCAAACATAGCACTTAAAATTATAGGTTGTGACAGTTATTTAAAGTTTCCCTCTGGGATTTTTAAATACCTCCACTTTACCAACTACATCGGTCATAACAAACAGCTACACTCTTCAACAAGTCAGAGGTGGAATAAAGGAAATTAGGAATCATTAGCTTTTTACCAGGGTGTTGACTCTCATAATATGATCCAGAAGTAATTTTTAGCCCACAAGGGGGCAGGGGGGATGGAGGTGGTGGAACACGAGTTTTACAACCCACCCTATATTGCTCTTCACTGACTTCAATATGTGCATAAAAATGCAGTGTTGCCCCTGATCCAGTTAGTTGCCCAGTGGGTGACTTAGGTTAAAATTAACCCCTTTAAAAGCTCTACCCTTACCTTTCTCTCAACAGTTTCAGCAACATTTATATATTCAGTTGAGTTCGGGTCACCATTCAGCTGAATGGACAGGTTCTTCTTTACCTCCAGCTCTCCCACAAAATAGCATTTTTCTTCAGTGCTGTAGTTTTGTTTGCCCGTATTTGAATAGATCACACCACTTATTGGGGCCTCACTCCCCTGACTTGTGGTACCACTGGGGCTGCTTCTCCCTTGTGTGTTGGTGCTAATGCTGCTATATATGGGGCCAGTGGTGTTGATGGTGCTGCCCAGGCTAGTTGTGACTGATGACTGTGCAGGACGATTCAGAGCAAATCCATTGACTATAATTGGAACCTCTGAAAAAATTACACAATGGTTAGTTTGGTTAGTTTATCAAACGGATTGAGATTGCGCTTGTAAGAGGACGAACATTATCAAATAAGTGATAACTGTACGGGTTCACGTTGCCTTGAGGGGTTTTGGTTGCAGGCAACATGTTTAAAGAAATAGTCTAGCCATTAGTTTAATGGTCAGAAACTCTTGTTTTGCATGTAGTGTTGCCAAAACTGTAAGATTTAATTCCTGGAGTCTCGGAATTAAATTTTCGTCTCCACCATGCTACCGCGAGCAAACCCAAGAGGAAATTCAAAAGGGCATTGAAAGAATGTGCTTTCCCTTCATTTTCTTTGAACTCTTTCAGTTATTAGTTGTAAAAAATATTCCATGCTGGGTAAAAACCTGGTTGACAGGCAATCAAGAATCAGCCAATCAGATATTTTAAAAGCTGTTTGGCTTCCAATTGGTGAAGGAAAACTATAAACCATCAGAGTATGGGTGTTTGAGGTGATCAAAGTCAGGAATAAATCCAATCGGAGTTCATAAGGCTTTCCGCACACACCAGGAATTCTGATAAATCCTGATAATGCTCCACTCTTGTCTCCTTATTTGGCTTTTTATTGTCTCTTAGACTCCCTCTATCTAAGTTTAATGTGGACTGTTTTATACTTTAATGTTTTCAGTATAAAATGTTTACTTTATCTTTTTTCATCCATTTGTCGACCAGTACCATAAATATTGAAGATACAAGCAAGTTAATCTAAACGGTTATTGGCTGAGAAAATAGATTTAGGCTGGAATTTGAGGGCCCCTCCCCCTTATCACTGCAGAGACATTACACAATGAAAAGTATTTGGCCTCTTTCTGTGTTGTACTCTGTAATTCTGTTTCTAATCTAATCGGGCTCAGAAATCTACTGTGGGACTGAACAATTAAGGGCACTTGTTCTAATTTTCATTCAGTGCCTAGTTCACTGATCTCAGCCCAGTAGCACAGCTCCTCCAACTGTCTCCATCTCTCTTAGGGCCCAGTCATGGATGGGGTGGTGTGATTGTGGGGGTACCAGTTGCAGAGGGTGGGGGGATGTGTGAGTGCAGCAAAGCCTGATCATGGGGAAACCGATCACAGGGGACCAATCACATGGGGTACAGATGAGAGGGAATTGAATCGTGGGGGATCCAATCACAGTGGGTTCCAGTCGCAGGAGGATTCTGATGGTAGGGGGACTCTGATTGAGGGGTTCTGATTGCAGGGGTGTCCAATCATTGAGGGGTACAATCACACAGGCCCAATTGCGAGGTATGTCCGATTGTGAGATTCTGATTACAGGACTCTGAGTGATTGGTCGGGGCCCAACAGTGGGGGCTGTCAATCATAGCTTAGAGGTCCAATTGCATGATGGAACAAATGTTGGGGGTGGGTCCTCGATCAAAGTAGGGGGGGTCTAAGCACACGAAGGACCATTCGCGGTAGGGTATGATCGCTGAGAAAGTCTGATATCTGAGGGGGGTCCAATCACAGGATGGTCTGATCACTGAGAGGGGAGCCCAGTTGGAGGGGTTTCTGTGCTCGGGTTGGGGTTCTGCTTGCTTAAGGAACAGTTGTCCTTCCTGCCTGTCAATTAGTCGAATATTCCAGTTCTAGTCCTGATACTAGAGAGAGGATGTGGTGGGGACAGCACCAAGTTATATCGCCTACTATGCACTATTTATCATCTGTTCACTCATTAGAATTTGTGTTCCCCCCACTGCAGGAACTTAATCTGTTGGTTGATTGAGATCTATTATAGGATGTCACATGCTGTTGACGCCATACATAGCAAAAGATGAGCTTTGTAAATGAAATTGCTTTCTCACCAAGAACTCCGCGAATCAGCGTGATGGATCCTGTTACCACCAACAGGAGTATGAATCCACTGACGATCGGAAGGCATTTGTAACAACAAGGGCACAAGCGTCGATTGGGAGCCTTTTCCTGCTGGGACATAGCAACTTCATTATTACAATGCGATACGTACAAGGCAATTCTCAGCAGCAATCCTTAAAGGCAGCAGAGTGAATTAACTTGGTTCGCCTCCCTTGGCACAGAGCCTCACTGACAAGGAGCTTATATTGGAAAATCATGCAGCCCCAGGGCTGGTCTCATACTATTTCCTGAGAGGTGCTCCCTGCAGCTCCTGCTCCCCACCAGAAACACCAGAGCAAAATTGTTCCTCATGTCACTGCCTGATATCAGCTGCGGTCCAGTTGGTAACACCTTTACAACTGAGTTACAAGGTCATGTGTTCAAGTCCCACTCCAGAGACTTGAGCAAAACATATAGACAGACACTTCATGAAGTGCTGAGGATATGCTGCACTGTTGGAAGTTCTACCTTTTAGATGAATTGTTAAATTGAGGCCCTGTCTGCTCTCCTAAACAGGCATAAAAGAAAGATCCCATGGCACCATTTTATAGAAGTGTAGGACTGGTGTGCTGGCCAATATTTATTCCTCAAAGAGCATCATTAAAATGGATTTTCTAATTATTTTCTCTATGTTGGATCTTGCTGTGCTCAAATTGGCCACCACATATTTAATACATTACAACAATGACTAAACTTCATAAGTGTTTCTTGGCTGTGAAGTGCCTTGTGATGTTCTGAGACTGTGAAAGGCACCATACAAACACAAATCTTTGTTTCTTGCTTGCTGTATCAACTGTGGCATTATATCACTGCAATCTGATTGCACAGTGAAACAGGTCTAACAGAGCCAGTGAAACACACTTCTATTATTTTTAAATGCCAATATGTACATAACGTAAAATGTTGGTGCAGGTTGGTGCATTATTGCACAGCACTGTAGGAAAAAGGATCTTAATTTCCCATCCTGCTGGATTTCCTGAACGAGAAATTCCTGGGTCTCCATTCAGCTTCCATAATCCCTATCTGCTCAGCTGCAAGCCAGAGATCCCATCTGAGGCCTCTCAAAAGCCTCAATGGGTATCCTGGGAAATACATTGGAAACAACCTCAAAATGAAGGCTGCATTTTACGGGCAGCGTGGACCCCGCGCCCCTGGCTAAAATGTCAGCTGGGATCCTGCCAAGCTGAGGAATGGCTGCCTGGTCATTAATAGACTTGAGGCTACACTTCTGCCCACATGGCCAGGAAGGTCCGCCTCAGAGAGCTGCTGGCCAATCAGAGGCCGGAGGCTCTCCAGTACCAACAGTATCACTGGGAGTGGTGGCCGCTGCCGGTACGGCACTCGGGGCTCGAGGAGGCAAGCTGCTCTGGATCGCAACTGACTTTCTAAGAGTTTGGGGGTCTTGCCCAACCCCAGAGCGGGTCGGGTTAGAGGTTTGATAGATCATGGTGGGAGAAGGAGAGCCCGGAGGCATTACATCTAGGAGGGGTGTCCTCCGATGGTCCTAGGGCCCCCTTAAGGAATGGCAAACCACCCCCCCCCCACCAACCAACAGCCCACACAGGGATAACTGTCGGACTTGTCACTTGGCGTGGACCTCTTCTGACACCAGTTAAATTCTGGCAGTGTCAGGATGAGGCCCTTAAGTGGGCACTAATTGCCCATTTAAGGGCCTCAATTGGCCCATAGGCTGATGGATCACCCGACGTCACCACCCCCCACCTCCCCCCCAACTCCCACCCTACCCCGGTCACTGGTAAGATCGTGGTGGGGGCAGAGCCACGACCTGGAGTTTATGTGCCCCCACCACCTTAAACACACCGGCGGGGGAGTGTAAAATCCAGCCCGTTGGTGAGCAGGGGAAAGATCTGTTCAATGCCCCTCCCACCCTTGCCACTGACCCCAACTGAAAATTAAAGAGATGAGTTGGAACCAGAGCATTGATGGATTCAGGTTCAAATTTGTCCCTTCCGCCCTATCTGGACCCTGCATTTCCACAGAGCCAGGTTTTATGATGCCTCTGCAAGGAGTATATGTGACTGAACAGGAAGAGGAGTAACAGGTTCGATGCAGTCCTATTCCCGGCTAGGGTAAAACAAGAGGTGTGGGTTCATCAGCTGGACCTAGGGGTGGGATGGATGAATAAAATGTGGGATTAAGTTGAGTGTTGGAGGGAGGGGAAAGAGCAGGTGGGGCACATGATATTCCCTGTGATTATTCGCTTTACAATACTGAGCTGGAAAAAGCAGCAATTATTTTGTTTGAAGAAACAAGCATTCTCCTGGGTCAGAGTGAGGTTGATCCTACATCTCATCACACAACTGAATGGCAGCTGTAATACACTATAGCATGTCTGGAAGTGAATAGAACACATCAATAGCCTCACACTTGTTATTTTCCAATTGTCTGACCTATTGCTTTTATTTGATTTGAAATTAAGAGGCCATCAATAAACAGTTTGCTTTTAATGTCAGTGTCTGTGACTTTAAATTAGGTCCTGTACATCATAATGGTGCTGGGAGGAAGAACAAACATTCAACCTACCTCTTCCAGAGTATGTTTCTGTTTTATTGACTAACCCAAGTGAAGCCTCAAATCTCAAAATGTAAGATGTAAGTTTAGATTACTTCTCAAAATTTGCCTATCTCTTCATGGTTAGACGTATGGTGATGGTCATGATACTGGACTAATAATTCAGAAGGTTTAAGATAATAATCCAGGTTATCATATGTTTAAGTCCTACCACAACTGTTCAAGAACTTGACTTCAGTTTAAAAAAATCTGGAAACATGAAGTGGCATGAGTCAGAGTGACCTTGGAAGTACTGAATTGATGTAAAAACCCAAATAATTCACTAACGTCCTTTAAGAAGGGAAAACTGACTGGCCTCTATACATGCCTCCGGTCATGGAGACTTTTAATTGCACCTGAAGTGGCCTTGCAAAGCATTCAGTAAATGGGTTTGGGCAATAAGTGCTGGCCTTATCAGCAATGCCAAGGGTGGCCGGATTTTCAATAGTCAAAGCTGGGATACAATGGGTGTAACTTCCTCAGAGTGCCAATCAGCATCGGATTGCTAATCTGTGCCCACTTACCAACGCCAAATTTCTTCCAGGCCTGCCTCGCCCGACTTACCAACTCAGGCCAGGCGAGATCAAAGCAATACAGCTGTCTCCGTAGTCCAGCGTCAAAATCCAACACCGGCGAATTGAAGGAGGACACGCCCCCTTTTTACAGCACCAGCTGCCGTAAAGCAGGTAAGTTTAAGGGTCCCATTGAAATTGACCAGCCAGGAAGAAGGTAAGTACCTAAGGTAAGTGAAAATTATTTGGGGGGGGTGGGGGTGTTTGGAGGTTGGGTGGGGATGGGGGAGGGGGTCGGATATCTGGGGTGGCATGGGTGTAGTAGGACATTAGAAGGGGTGCTGCGGGCCAGACATTCGGGGGAATGGGGGGGGTCCGATATCAGTGGGGCTGGGGGGTTCAGATATCAGGAGGGGGTGCAGCAGGCCAGGTATTCATGGGGGTGGGGGGGAGTTAGACATCAGGAGGGGGTGGGGGGAGGTTGGACATTCAGGGGACTCAGGGGTTTGATTTTGGGAGGTGTGGATCAGATGTGGGGATTAAGGGATCGGGTCGGGGGTAAGAGTTAAGCCTGAAGTTGGGGGGATGGGTGTCGGGGGAGGAGTCCTGTGCAGGTAGGGGGGAATCCCAAGAGGAGTCGGCGGATGGGGAATACTGTGGTTAGTCAGGGGTGGGGAAGTCCCCTGGGGGTGTTGGGACAGTGGGGGGAGTCCTGTTGCATTGATCTGGGTCTTTACAATAGTTACCCAGAAGTTAGAAGAGGATTTAATTCTTCAAAATTTTCTAGGTAACTATTGCTGTAACCCTGGTGGAACCATCTGAACTTTGCGATTTAAATCACATTCTCGGATGGTTCCCAGTGCAGCGCAATTGTCCAGGGGAAGTGTGCACTTCTGGGCAATTTCCATGCAAACCCTCGGCTGGGAACTTCTCAGAGGGATTCCCCAGCACATCTTTGGGGTACCCCCCAAATCTGATGCTGGGGAGCTCGGAGGATACGGCCCATTGAAAAGCCTTGGGAAGATGGGGTTCCATGATGACACACATGTTGGGTGACCAATGGCAGGAGTCTGGGGAATAGGTGGTTGAATGTAGGAGATCATGAAATTACATCTCCAAAAATACATCCTACCAAAGTTAGCAACCTAAAGACACCCAGTTATTGAGGTTATATGAACCACAGACTTTTGTTTCAATGACATTTCTACCTCAACTTCTTAAAATTAACTGAACCAAAGCTTCGTTTGTCACAAGACTCCAGAATCCTCTATTCTATTCTAACTTTACTGTGCAATGCCCGATGGTAAGACCAGTCTCCATTTAAAGCTCTTGTTTATTTTAATTTACACACTGGGTTCTAACAGACATCTTCAGCCAGAAGCTGGATTCTAAACAGATGGACGTACCTCAAGTGTGGGAGATTTTGTGGCACTCAGAGCCACAAGCAGGAAAGCCCACAATCTTTCAATGAGATGTTCAGTTGAATGTGTCACGGCTCAACTGGACTTGCCGGCCACCTTCCCTAACATTGATTGGTGCTTTACCAATTGGCACCCACTGACTACCTGTACAAGTGCAGCTTGCGGTTGGTGGACACAGCTGTCAATCTTCTGTCATCACCCAGAGGCTCTCCCAGCTCCCATGGGAATAATTTTTATGAGTCAAGGAGATAAATTAACCGCATTACCTCCTATAAAGTACCCCCAGTAATTCCTATAAATTAACTATAGTGCTTCCTTGAAATCTGTGTCTCCCCCACTGGCGTCTTGCTCTCCACTGTTCTCACCCGCTGGCATCCAGCTTCCCCCACTGGCATCCAGTTCTCTCCCACTGGCACCCATCTCTCTCCTGCTGGCATCCAGTTCTCTCCCACCGGCATCCAGTTCTCTCCCACTGGCATCCAGCTCTCTCCCACTGGCACCCATCTCTCTCCCATTGGTATCCAGCTCTCCCCCACCGGCATCCAGCTCTCCCCTCCTGGCATCCATCTCCCTCCCTCTGGCACCCAGCTGTCCCCCACTGGCATCCATCTCTCTCCCACTGGTGTCCAAAGCTCCCCTTCTGGCATCCACCTTTCTCCAGCTACCATCCACCTCTCCCCCACTGGCATCCAGCTCTCTCCCTCTGGTGTCCAGTTCTCCCCCACTGACATCCAGCTCTTTCCTGCTGGCATCCAGCTCTCCCACGCTCTACCCTAATTGGCCAGTTGGAATGTTCTGATGGAATGGTCAATCAGGGCACTGAAAGGTGAACCAACCTGGGCAGCGAAAAGCTGTCCCATTGAGAACCAATCCATTTTGGGGAAAAAGTACTTGCCCCCCACCCACCACAACCCCACCCCACCCCCCCACCCCGCCACCTGGTGCCAGACCTGGATGGCAGTGAGAAGGTTTCTGCGCACATGGGAGTGTCCTGGCACAACTGCTTAAGTATCAGCAAGTTGATGGCATTCCAATTTACAAGGTGTAACTGGGAGGGTGTCTTTGAGTTTGCTGACAGTAAATGGAACACGAAGTAAAGGGAAGGGGAGAGGAAGTAAAGAGAAGAAATGCTGATGCTGTGTGAAACGGTGAAGGGCTGACAGAAATCTTTGACAAGAGGGAAAAGCTGCAAACCGGGACAGTTAAGCTATTTCACGCAAATTATCGAGACACGATAATGCTTAATGAGAATCCGGGCCTGACCTGGAAAACATTGGACTTCTGATCACCATAGCGATGCCAACATCCTGAGAATGATTTTTAAAAATTTCTGTTGACCCTGTGATTGATGCTCTGCTTTAGTCGACCATGTCAAGTTTACTAAGATGTGTAAGTATTTTTGCAGCTCCATCAGTTGCTGTTTTGGTACCATGCATGGAGCATGTGCGAATAAATAAAAGAATTTGTACTTATATAGAATGTTTCACATCCTCAGGGCATTCCAAAAGCTCATAGGCAAGAAATCTTTGATACGTTTTTAGTGATAGGGGGGTGTCTATGCATGTTATTTACATGGATTTTCAGAAGACATTTGATAAAGTCCCTCAAGAGACTGTTAGCTACAGTTGAAGCCCATGGTCCTGGAGGCAAATTATTGACATGCTTAGGAAATAGGCCATTCGGCCCCTTGAGTTTGCTCCGCCATTCTATAAGATCATGGCTGATCTGATTGTAACCTCAGCTCGAGATGCCCACCTACCCCCATAACATTTAACCCCCTTGTTTATCAAGAATCTACCTAGCACTGCCTTAAAATATTCAAAGACTCTGCTTCCACTCCATTTAGATGAAGAGAGTTCCAAAGATTCATGACCCTCTGAGAGAAAAGATTTTTCCTCATCTCTGTCTTAAATGGGCGACCCCCTTATTTTTAAACAGTGACCCTTAGTTCTAGATTTTCCCACAATAGGAAACATCCTTTCCACATCCACCCTGTCAAGACCGATCAGGATCTTATATGTTTCAATCAAGTCACCTCTTACTCTTCTAAATTTCAACGGATACAATTGCTGATGTCATAGAAGCATAGGACTTAGGAGCAGGAGTAGGCCATTCGGCCCTTCAAGCCTGCTCCACCATTCAATAAGCTCATGGCTGACCTGTTTGTGGTCTCCACTCCACTTCCCTGTCTGCCCCCTCTGCCCCCCACCATAACCCTTGATTCCCCTGTCTATCAAAAATCTGTTTAACTCTGCCTTGAATAAATTCAATGGCCCAGTCTCCACTGCTCCCTAGGGAAGAGAATTTCACAGACTAAGGACCCTCTAAGAGAAAAAAATTCTCCTAATCTCAGCCTTCAAAGGGAGACCTCTTATTCTTAAACTGTATCCCCTAGCTCTAGTCACCCCCACAAGTGGAAATATCCTCTGGGTATCTCAAATCCCCTCAGGATCTTATATATTTATATATTTTATATGTGTCCCACAGGGCCCCAACAATTCACCATATTTACTAATGACTTAGATGACACAAAGGTAGGTAGCATTGTAAACAGTGTAGGTGGAAGCATAAAATTACAAAGAGATACTGATAGGTTAAGTGAATGGGCAAAATTTTTCAATGTAGGTAAATGTGAGGTCAGCCACTTTGGGCCTAAAAGGATCTCCTAAAAGTTTCTAAATGGTGAAAATTTACAAACATATGAAATAGGAGCAGAAGTAGTCTATTCAGCCCCTGGAACCTGCTCTGCCATTCAATAAGATCATGCCTGATCCGTTTGTGTTTCGAATTTGTTATGACGTGGCAGCTGTTATGTGCCAGGTGGATCGAATCCGCAAGAGAAACTTGATCCTGCTATCACAATGGTATTGCAATTTGCATTTATTTGGAGATGTGTGCCCTCAATTCCATCATAATGAGTCCTCCCAGACTTAAGAGAATTTTTTAGGAACATTTTTAGAAAATGTTTAGAAAAATAAATTAAACATTTATTAACAAAAGAAAAGATTTCAAGCATAGCCTTTGACTCGCCTGTCTATCAAAAATCTGTTTAATCTGCCTTGAATAAATTCAATGACCCAGCCTCCACTGCTCCCTGGAGAAGAGAATTTCACAGACTAAGGACACTCTGAGAGAAAAAAAATCTCCTAATCTCAGCCTTCAAAGGGAGACCTCTTATTCTTAAACTGTATCCCTTAGCTCTACATAGATCTACAGATTACTACTATAATAACTCTTAAAACCTCTAATTAATCTGGCTCCCAATTACATCCCCATTAAAGCAACAGTAAAAACAAATTAATAAACAAAAACAAAAATACCTGGAAAAACTCAGCAGGTCTAACAGCAACTGCGGAGAGGGATACAGTTAATGTTTCGAGTCCATATGACCCTCCATCAGAACTAAGACATATAGAAATGAGGTGGAATATAAGCTGGTAAAGGGGGGTGGGACAGGTAGATCTCAATAGGGGGCCAGTGATAGGTGGAGGCCAAGAAGAGACTGCCAAAGATGTCATAGACAAAAGGACAAAGGGGTGTTGACAAACAAATTGATTTAAACAGATCCAGGCAAGTCAAAACACTACCCTGAACAGTAGAATTCAAAAGTGGCTTTTCCCAGCTTTGGTTTCTGTAGACAGCAGACTTCATTCACAAATACTGGAGGCTTTTCACACTTCTGCTAGATCTTACAAGGCCTTCCATAACACATCACTCAATCTTCTTTATACATGTTTCTCCTTTTTAATGTAAATCCCATTGTTCCTATATGTCTTTGGAACATTACATTTCTCGTAATATAAATCTTTTCATAGTGCTAATATTATCAATAACCTTTGGGAAAAACAAACACACTGCTTGGTCTAGCTTCTCTGGCTAGGTGTAACATCCTACCATCTCTTTGAAATTCAAGCTACCCTGATTTATCTAAAAATGCAAATTCTCCTCACCTCACATTCTAAGACTTCAGCCATGTTTACATATTTAGCGTTTCAAACGTAACTTCTTTTGATGAGTCAAACCCTCCAGACCAGCTGTCTCCAATTCAATTAAATCCCGCACACACACACACACACACATACACATACATACGCATAGACACACACACGCGCAGAAACTATCCAAGCCCCACTATTAATCTACTTACACAATAAATCACAATAATATTATGAGAATTATTATACTTTCGTGACAAATTCCACATTCCCATCTATCCCGATAATCTTAGATTCCCTTGCCTAACAAGAATCTATCTACACCTGCCTTAAAAATATTCAATGACCCCGCCTCCACTGCCTTTGGAGGCAGAGAGTTGCAAAGTTGCACAACCCTCTGAGAGAAAAAAGTTCTCCTCATCTCTGTCCTAAAAGGGCAACCGCTAATTTTAAAACTGTGCCCCTTAGTTCTGGAATCACCCTCAAGAGGAAACATCCTTTCCATGTCCACCTTGTCAATACCGTTCTGAATCTTATATACTTCAATCAAGTCACCCCTCACTCTTCTAAACTCCAGCGGAAACAAGCCCAGTCTGTCAAATCTTTCCTCATAAGACATCCTGCTCATTCCAGGTGTCATTACTCCTCTGAACTGCCTCCAATGGATTTATATCCTTCCTTAAATAAGGAGACCAAAACTTCATACAGTATTCGAGATGGGGTCTCACCAATGCCCTGTATAACTGAAGTATAACATCCTTATTTTTGTTTTCAATTCTTCTCATAATAAAGGATAGCATTCCATTAGCCTTCTTAATTATTTGCTTTACCTGCTTGCTAACTTTTTGTGACTCATGCACTAGAATACCTAGATCCCTCTGCACCTCGGAATTCTGCAGCCATTCTCCATTTAAATAGTACTCTGCTCTTTTTAATAGAAATAATGGAGATCCAAAGAGACTTTGGAGGATCCAGGTATATAAATCAGTGAAATGCAATCAATAGATATAGAAAATAGTCAAAAAGGCTAATGGAATGCTGGCCTTTATATCTAGAGGACTCGAACAAGGGGTAGAAGTCATCCCTCTACTACACAAAGCCCTGGTTTGACCACTGTATTACTGAGTTACTGTGAACCATTCTGACCACCACACCTTAGAAAGGATACATTGGTGTTGAAAGGATTGCAGTCTATGTTGACCGGAACAAACTGTGAGGAGAGATTTCACAAAGCAGGGGTGTATTCCCTGAAATTTAGCAAGTTAAGGGGTGATGTAATTCACGTTCTCAAGATATTAGAGGTAGATAGAGAGGAACTGTTTCTGCTGCTTGGGGAGTCCAGGATAAGAGGATAGTTTAAAAATTAGAGCCAGACCTTGCAGAAGTGAAATTAGGAAACACTTTCTGCACACAAAGGTTGGTAGAAGTTTTGGAACTCTCATCCGCAAATAGCAATTGATGCTAAATCAGTTGTTAATTTTAAACCTGAGGTAGATTTTTGTTAAGCAAAGTTTTTAAGGGGAAAAAGATCTGCATTTATATGCAAACTTTTCACACTCACAGGACATCTCAAAGCACTTTACAGCCAGTTAAGTACTTAAGGAGTGTAGTTACTGTGGTAATATAGGAAACAGCAGCCACATTACACACAGCAATCTCCCACAAACAGCAAAGTGATAATGAACAGATAATCTGTTTCTGTGATGTTGATTGAGGGATAAATATTGGCAAGGACACCCGGGATAACTCCACTATTCTTCTTTGAAATAATATCATGGGATATTCTGAACCACCCGAACAGGCAGATATGGCTGCAATTTAACATTACATGTGAAAATGATATTTCTGACAGTGCAGCACTCCCTCAGTGCTGGAGTGCCAGCCTTACTTTTTATGCTCAAGTCCAGGAATAAGACTTGAGCAAGGACCTTGTGACCCAGAGGTGAGAGTGCTACCAACTGAGCCACGGGAGGACATATGGAGTTAGGTCACAGATCAGCATTAACCTCATTAAATAGAGGAACAGGCTCAAGGGGCTGAATGACCTGTTCCTGTTCCTATGTTTTTGCTTGAGGGAGGGATTTGGCCGGAATAATTTCTTTCTCCAAGTAAGGGCGTGGACTCTTTTGAATCCATATAAAGATTAGCTTTTGGGTTTAACATTATTACTAAGTTGGAGTGTCAGCCTATGTTCTGAGCTCAAGTGTTGGAGTGGGGTTTGAACCCATGATCCCCTAGCACAGAGGTGAGATTAACGCCAACTGAGCCAAACTGACATGATTTACCTGCCTGGATGGTGGATCAATGATCTTCTCCAGTTATCTCACTTTCCCAGCCTGAAATTTGAAAGTCCTTAAACTTGCTACAGCTTAGTTTTCCTTGTTACCATTAGTATAACAAACGAAGATACATACAAACATACAAATTAGGAGCAGAGGTAGGCCATTTGGCTCCTCGAGCCTGCTCCACCTTTTAATAAGATTATGGCTGATCTGATTGTGGTTCTAACTCCACATTCCTGCCTACTCCAGATAACCTTTGACTCCCTTGTTAATCAAGGTTCTGTTTACTTCTGCCTTAAAGATTTTCATTGACTCTGCCTCCACCACTTTCTGGGGAAGAGGGTTTCAAAGACTCATGACCCTCTGAGAGAAAAAAATTCTCCTCACCTTCGTCTCAAATGGGCGACCGCTTGTTTTTAAACTGTGTCCCCCATTTCTAGTCTCTCCCACAAGGGGAAATATCCTTTCATCATCCACCCTGTCAAGTTCCCTCAGAATCGTAAATGTTATAATGACATTATTATTAACCACCACAGCTGTAAGATATCAACAAAATCAGACTGGTCCAACCCTCGGCCTGTGGAACAATTGATGAAAATGCCGGTAAGACGGCTCAGTGCATTTGAAGATTTCTTCAGGGGCCAGCTCCTCCAATCTCAGCTAGTTTTTCTCCTGTGTTTGCTGCAGATAGGCTCACTACTGAACCCATAGCATCAAACATGGGAGAGAAACAGGTAGTGATTGGAGGAGCAGCGAACACCAGCAACTACGAGTATTTGAAGCAAGAGATTTTGGAGCACACTTTCACCATGCTTTCCCATGATGCTCTGGCCCAGCTGCATTCCCCCCAGCTCCCCCCGGTACTCCCCACATCCCACCGCTTTCCCACAGTTCACCCTCACGATCCCCCCAGTTACTTGGCAGGCACCCGCATTTGGGTGCCGCCAGGCCTCGGGCCTAGCCCCAACTCTCATTGCACACACCCCTGCCCCCAAGTTGATTTAGTGTGTGATGGTGAGTTAGTGAATGTGAGGGTGGGTGGGTGAGTGAGTGAGTGTGAGGGTGGATGGATGAGTGAGTGTGAGGGTGGGTGAGTGTGTGTGTGTGCACATGCATGTGTAAGAGAGAAGGGTGAGTGTAAGTGTGTGCGTGCATGTGTGTAAGAGAAGAGGTGAGCATGCAGCTGTATGTGAGAGAGGCAGTGAGCACGCAGGTTTCAGAGAGGGGTGAGCGTGCGCATGTGTGTGTATGAGAGGGGATGAGCGTGCGTGTGTGTGTGAGAGTGGCGAGTGTGTGTGAGAGAGGAAGTGAGTGTGCGTGTGTGTAGGAGAGTGGTGAGTGTGTGTTAGAGAGGGGGTAAGCGTGTGTGGGAGAGGGTGAGTGCGTGTGGGACAGAAGATGAGCGCGCGTGCCTGTGTGTGTGGCTGCGTGTGTGTGTGAGAGAGGGGGGTAATAGGGAGGGGAGAGTGTGTGTCTGGCTTACTCCATTCATAGGGTTCTCATTCGCTTCTCCCCATACACCAACAGGCACTCTCACAGTGGGTGATTGTGCGTGAGTGAGCATTCTGATACTTGGAGTTACTGGACATACACATTCTCACTCTTTCACACTTGCATGGCTGTCTTTACTTAGTACTCATTATTTATTATCAATTTATTGTTGTGTTTTTTTTTTGCTCAGCAAGTTGTTTCTTATCATAAGTCAGCTTTTATTTGAAATTCAGGTTTAATGTTGCACCAAACCCTATCTTTCCAAGTGTGAGAAAAATTGAAATGTGGTCCCCCCACAAGGAAAGGTTGCACAAGCCTGAACTAAATAGTTTCTCCTCACTGCCAGAAATCAGAGGGAGAGGGAGAAAGGGGGTAAGACACTCATCCAAACATAGGCCCTGAATAGTTTTAACATTGCGGATTTATTTACTTATTTATAGTCCTGTCCCCAAGTTCCTTAGACATCACCTTCCAAACCCACGACCACTACCATCTAGAAAGTCAAGGCAGCAGATAGATGGGAACACCACCACCTGGAAGTTCCCCTCCAAGCCTCTCATCATCCTGACTTGGAAATATATTGCTGTTCCTTCACTGCCACTGGGTCAACATCCTGGAACTCCCTCCCTAACAGCACTGTGGGTGTACCTACAGCACATGGACTGCAGCGGTTCCAGAAGGAGCTCACCACCACCTTCTCAAAGGCAACTAGGAATGGGCGATAAATGCAGCTCCAGCAGCGAAATGTGGGAAACCCTGCTGGCAAGGGCCACAGGTTAAAGAAACGGGTGCACAACCTCGTAGGCCTATTTCCAACTCAGGGTCACTTTGTGGAGGGCTCCTCAATGGGAGAGTAGGATCACAAAATCACCCATATAATTCTCCTTATCCAGGGATCTGGGCTTAGATTTAACGATGAGATGAAAGCACTCACTATCAATGGGTTGCTTGATCCTGCAAGGCCTTGATGCTGATTCTGCATGGCCCGAATGGAGAATTATGAATCCAACACTATTATCCCTCACCTTCCACCATCGGACACTCATGTACGTTAAGGTAATCTCAAAAAATATATGTTGGAAAAATGTCTTGTGCCTTCTACACTCACAGCATTCAGGAATATTGACAAGTATCACATTTACCTTCGCAGACTGACGGCTTCTGTTATTTCCTGGACCATTTCTGCCTTTTGTGTTAATCATCTGAAAAGTTTCAGCAAGAGTGGCAGTAAATGATCACAAAGTGGTAAAGTCTGAGTAATAGCTACAATCTAGTAAGCAATTCACTCCCTTCTGTTCAGAACCTGCAACATGCAAGTGGCCTGGGTTGTTGAGCACGGACACGTTCCCACCCCTTTCACACATAGGGCAGAGTTTTCTGTGCCGTTGGCGTCAGGCATCATGATGGACATGAGCAGACAACATGATGGGAAGGCCAAAAATTGGTTTCACGCCGTGGTGAAACTCGTTTGCAATCGTCCACTCCGCCTGTCAATATTGGGCTGTGTTTCCTGCCACTGCACATCAGAGACGTCTTTTTAATACAACTGCATTTCATTACAAACCTGCTCACCAGAATCATCCCACCCACGTCAGCGGGAAAACACAACAGTGCAAAATGTGTCTTGATAAGTGTGACGTGCAGAAGTCATGACTTACTGTCAGACCCTTGCTCACATCGCGGACATTTGAGGAGCAGAAGATACCTGACCCTGGAGGAACACATGCATCACATACTGGGTGGATTCTCATGGACACACGCAGACATACACACAGGCATGCGCGCTCACTGTCTGTCCCACATGCACTCACCCTCTCCCACACATGCTTATCCCCTCTCTAACACACACTCACCACTCTCCTACACAGGTGTACACTCATCCCCTCTCTCAGACACACATGCACTCTCACCGCATCTCTTACACACACACGCACACTCATCCCCTCTCACACACACACATGCGCACACTTACTCCTCTCTCTCTCCCAAATGTGCATGCTCACTGCCTCTCTCACATACATTTGCATGCTCACCCCTTCTCTCACACACATGCGCGCACACAGATACACTCACCCTTCTCTCTTACACAAAGCAGCTCATGGAAGGTGAAAGGTCACCACTGAGGGTCTGCTTTGGCACATCAGTGCCCTGCTCATGATCTGCTAGGATGATCATCAAGGGGGTGGAGTGGAAGGTCTAGGTTTTGCTGGGAAAGGAAGGTGCACCAGGGTGGGGTGAGAATGTGAAAGGGGAATGATGGTGTCGGTGGGGGTGGCAGTGAGGTTGGGAGGGGAAGCATTATGACACAACAGTTGGTAAAACTGAATTATTTAGAAATCCCAGGAGGAAACTTTAAACAACTGTCATAAGCTATATTTTTAAGTGGTATGTTTGAGATGCAGCTCTAAATTCAGGAATCAGACCACCAGCTTTTGAGAGGTTTTTATATCAAACTACCTGAGACATTTATTAATTTACACAAGTTAAATATATGCACATGGCTACAAATTACTACTATCATAACTTTTAACAAATTCCCAAACTAATCTCCATTAAGGCAACAGCAACCCTTAGACTTTAAGCAGACACCAGGCAAAGCATTTTCACCTTACAAATTCAAAATGACGTTCCTTTCACTTTGGTCCCTGTGGACACAATGGTAGGTTTACAGGATTTGATCTTACATTGCCTCTGCCCTGCACACATGAACATGCTATTTGTTATACCCAGCACATCTCATTGAATGTAAATTCTCTTTGCATCACCAGCCCACTTGAACTGCACCTCTTCTAACAATAAAACCCCTTTCATAGTACCAATTTTATTAGTAATATAAACATTGATTGGTCTCTGCTAGTTAGATGCTAGTTTTCACTCCCTTTCTTGAATGCTCTATTCAACAAAATGCAAATGCACTTTACCTATCTTACATTTCAAAACTAGTACGCATACAAGCACCCAGACTAGCTGGCTTTAATCCAATTAAGACACACCCACAGACTAACCTTTTATTTAAAAAAAAAATCCAATAATGTTATCTACATTAATAGTTTCATGACATCACCCTCCCTATCGGAAATGAACTGTCATAATTCCAAAAGACGGTTTCATTTTAATAACCCATCTCACACTATCTCCTATACTTATTACACTATTACATTACCAGATCCATGCATTAACATAACTATACATATATATATGTATATACACACACAAGTCCTTGGAGAAATAACTCCAGCTCAGTGTCTAGGTTTTAAAAATGTCCAATTTTCCTTTAAGCTTCAAACTCTTGATAATGCACAGTATCACTGGTCGCAGGTGCTGGTGTGATAGGGTCCAGCCCCACCTTAAAGGTACTGAGAGCACACAGAGAGTATGAGAGAACACTGTGGCGCCTGCCCACTACATTCTGACTGCAATGACCAGCACTGCTGAGGTGCAGGCATCAGTAATGTTTCCAGGGAGTGTGTGAGGCTGGACCATCACTGTGGTCTAAAGGCTGCACAGAGCACAGGGAAGAGGCCCTGGACTGGGACACCTGTATCTATCTTGCGCAAAATGGTTTCACATCTGAATGACAAGAACACTGCTTATCAGAACAAGGAACCATAGGCACCTCCTTGGTCTGTGAAGCTGGATCTGCAGAGGTCACAGGAAGAGAGGATTCAGATGGACCGGTCACTCCCAGTGTCACCTAGGTGGATGGCCCAAGAGTATGAACCTGCTGATCCTCCTCCCTATGTCTTCCCGAGGGCCCCTGGCTGACGCTGTGAGTGGAATGGGTGGTGGAGTGAAATCGAGCTGCCCAGCACCCCTCTCACATACACACTGTTGGAGTCCAGCTATGGCATCAGTGATGGAGTTAAGCCTGTGCAGCAGTGCAGGAGTGACGTCTTGGGCCAAGGTCGCCACAGCGGCCACCATCCTGCCATTGTTGACCTCAGTACATTGCAATACCAGCGCCATTACTTCAGCCTGAAGACAGACGGACTCCTCCATCGTGCCTTGCATTCCTTCCTGATGTTCCCGAGCTTGCCTTTGCAGCTCCAGCAATTGTGACATGACCGAGTTCAGAGGCTCATCATCTGACTTGGACTCAGCAACGTTTTGGCCTCCAGCAGTCCTCCGAGTGCCGTGGACCTGGGAAGTCCCTGCCTCCACCTGCTGTGGATCAGAAAGTGTGATGTGACCAGATTGTGATCCTGAGGCTACTCTAAAGCTAGATCCCACCGAGGTGTGGTCTCTGCACTGTGGAGGGTGTGGGTGTGCAGTCTGACAGGACTTCAGGGAGGGTGCCTCAAGATTCCTCTTCAGAGGTTCCTTCAGGGCTTGATTGGAGGCCCTGGGTCATGGAGTCTGTCAGCTGTTTGGCAGATGTGCCTGTGAAAGCAAGGGGAGATAATTAGTACGTGGCAGTGGACTGTGAAAGAGGACACATCACTCACAGGTTGTCTGATGGATGTTGCACTGCTGGATCCTCACTTGGTAGAGCAGCTCCGACCTCACTGTCAGCACAGGACCAGTCCCAGCACCGGTCCCAGCACTGTCAGCACAGGACCGGTCCCAGTCATCACCGGCCAGCTGGATGGCTCTGTTTTCAAATTCTGTCAGAACTTTGAATTCTGGCATCCCTCCACCTGTCTGCAACCTTTCCCTCCTGTTGTGTGCTAGTTTGTCCTGCATGGATAGAGATGGGGAGAGTATATCAGGACACCTGCCAGCCAGATGATAAGTAAGAATGATAAGGTGGTGAGTATTCCCATGAATAGGCTGAGGACAATGATGGTGTGTGTGAAAGAGTGAATGCTGGTGAACCTTGGTGATGGCAGTGGTTGAGGGCCCTATGGATGTGTGATGGGTTTGTGAGCATGTGAGTTGGGAGTGATAAAAAGAGTGACTTACCCTGGCGGAATGGAGGAGGTCATTCATCCTTTTGTGGCACTGGGTGACTGTACTCCTCTGGAGGGAGTTTGCGCTGACCACCGCTGCCACCGACTTTGCTGTCCATCCTGTGGCCAGAGCGAGGGTAGAGCACATCCCGGCGGACCTCTACCGCATCCAGCAGTTGCTCAAGGGGCCCATTGTTGAAGCAGGGAGCTGTACTCTTTTTGCCTTTGCTGGCCAGGTCTCCCAGGCAGCAGTAGTGAGCTGGTGGCGATGAGCACTTTGCTGGCAGCCAGTGTGACGCAACAGCAGGGTGATGGCGGGCGGGCAAATGACAGCCCGCCCGCCTGCCATGGAAATGGTGTGTTTCGCGGGAGTGAATATATAATGAGGTGGGCTTGGGAAGATACAGTGTGAAAACGTGCCATTTTCATCAGCGGGTAGGACTCCATTTTACCCGCCCGTTACCGCACTTCGTGCAATTCTGGGAAAAATTCGCCTCCAGTATTTGCACCTTACGCATAATAAGCCGAAATTTGCTGAAAAAAATAACAGCGTCTGAATGACACACGCTGGTATTATTGTGCCACTCAGCCATCAATTTGTAATGAGGAAGAGATGCCCTGTGAAGTGTTAATGGCCACAATTGCTGCCTGATTTATGATACTCTGCTATTAGCTTTGCAAAAACAGCATCTCATGCTTAACGTCCTCATAATTTTCATGAAATTACTGTATTTGCATGTTAATTGCCTGTTAGGCTCACCACTAAAAGGTTTAATCCAGTAATTAACATTGTAAGTATCCTTTTAACACCATGATAATTATGAATGACTGGCTGTCAATTTCTCTTATCCAGAAATTAAACAAATGTAATTGTAGTCTCATCTTATCAGATGATTTGTTCTAGATTTTAAAAATATTAAATTAAATTTTCAAAAATATTTCTTACGTTTTCTTTGCCTCTTTTTTCATTCTCTCTCTTAATCCAATCTATCCCTGCCTGTTTCTGTCTTCTTGTATTGATTAGACATTGAATTCCCCCACTCTAATTCAACCTCCTTTTCAGTCCTTCCTGTATTCCAAATCCTTAATCACACTGGTTGAAGAGATAAACTAATGTTCACTGAGGTCCCAGATATTCTGGTGCTCTCCCTGCACCATTATCAGCTTACACTTCCAGCAACTTTGTAGGTAAAGAGCTTTGAAATCTAAGCGGACACGAACAAGTTTAACTAATTGGGCCATGCTGTGTGATGCCTCACTCCAGCGAAATCTGGCCCATTGTATCTGTAACTTCAATACATTGGGTCCTATTTTGCATGGCATCCAGCAGCATCTGTGGTTAGTGAGACTTGATTTTGAGAGTTAATATGTAGAATGTTTTGTGCATAAATTGTTGAAATTGTAAGCTGATAATGGCACAGTGAGGGAACAGGTCACCTGGGACTTGCAGTGCGCAAATTGCCTGCTGCATTTCCAACATTACAACATTGACTGTAAAGTACTTCAGGACATCGTGAGGTTGTGAAAGGAGCTATATAAATGCAAGTCTTTCTTTTCAAACTGGAGCTGTTCTCCTCACCCGTCCAAATAACACAATACTGGATGTGTTCTGTCAACTATCTGCTAGTGAGAAGGATATGGAGAAGCAAATTTGTAGGAAAATTATAGAGAGGGGCAAGAAGTATAGAGCAGTGATAATAGGAGAGTGTAATTATCCTAATATCGAGTGAGACAGTTATAGTGTAAAGGGCAGATAGGGGGTAGAGTTTCTGAAGTATGTACAGGAGAACTTTCTTGATCAATATGTTTCTGGCCAAACGAGGAAGGAGGCGTTGCTGGATCTACCTCTGGGGAATAAGGTGGGTCAAGTGGATCAAGTGTCAGTAGGGGAGCATTTAAGGAACAGTGTTCATAACACCAGAAGTGTTAACTTCTAGAGTGAAAATACTTAACTGCTGGAGGGCTAACGGGTTGAGGACAGATCTGGCTCAGGTAATTTGGAATGAAAGGTTGGCAGGCGAAGCTGTAATCAAGCAATAGGCTGCCTTTGGAGAAGGGATTGTTCGGGTAGAGTCGAGGTAAATTCCCAAGAACGGGAAAGGTAGTACAAACAGAGCCAGAGCTCCCCAGAAGATGAAAGGGCAACAGAATAAGGTGAAACAGAGAAAAAGGGACAGATAACAGTTGATAATATAAGTGAGAATCAGGCTCAATATATAGAAAGTTCAAAGAATAAATGAACAGGTTAATAAGAGAGGAAAAGAAAATATAGTGAAAAGAGACTGGCAGCTAGCAGAAAACGGAATCCAAAAGTCTTCTATAGGAAATAAATAGTAAAAGGACAGTAAGAAGAGGAGTGGGGCTGATTAGAGACCAAAAATGTGTGGAGAGAGGGCAAGGCTGAGATGCAGATAAGTACTTTGCATGTAGCTTTACCAACAAAGAAGATGCTGCCAGACTCACAGTGAAAGATGAGGTAGCTGAGATACTAGATGGGCTAAAATAGATAAAGAGGAGGAATTGGAAAGCTGGTTATACTTAAAATTGATAAGACCTCAGGTCTGGATGGGTTGCATCCTAGGTTGTAAAGGGAAGCAAGGATAGAAATTACAAAGGCTCTGGCTATAATCTTCCAATCCGCCTTAAATACAGGGGTGTGCCAAAGGACTGGAGAATTGCAAATGTTATGCTCTTGTTCAAAAAAGGGTGTAAGAATAAACCCAATACTACAGACTAGTTAGTTCAATTTTGGTTGTAGGAAATTGTTTAGCAACAATTACCTGGGACAAAATTAATTATCACTTGGTCATATGTGGATTAAATAAGGAAAGCCTGTTATTCAATGCAATCATATTCAACTAACTTGAATGGGTATTTTGATGAGATAGCACAAAGGGTTGATGAACTTATGGTTATGGGCTTCCAATAGACATTTGATAAAGTGCCACATAATAGACTTGTCAGCAAAGTTGAAATCCTTGAAATAATAGGGGCAGTGGAACATGGATATGAAAGTAGAAAAGGATAGGAAATGGAGTATATTGTAAATGGTTATTTTTCGGACTGGAGGAAGCTATACAATGGGATTCCCCAGGGACCAGTATTGGGACCCTTGCTTTTCTTGATACATATTAATGACTTGACCTTGTGTGTGCAGGGCACAAACTCAAATTTTGCAGATGACACAAAGCAGTGAAATGAATTAAACAGTGGGTAGGGTGCTGATAAACTTCAAGAGAACATAGGCAGGCTGGGGTGATGGGTGGATGCTGGCAGATGAAATTTGCCGCAGAGAAATGTGAAGTGATGCATTTTGGTAGGCAGAAAGAAGAGAGGTAATATCGTCTAAAGGGTACAATTCCAAAGGGGTGCAGGAGCAGAGGGACTTGAGGGTATATGTGCACAAACTGTTGAAGGTGACAAGATAGGTTGAGAAAGTGGTTAATCAGACATTTGGAATCTTGGGTTTCAGAAATGGAGGCATAGAGTACAAAAGTAAGGAAGTTATAGTATACCTCTTATATAACACTAGTTTGGCTTCAACTGGGGTATTGTGTCCACTTCTGAGCATCGCACTTTCAGAAAGATGTGAAAGCCGTAGAGAGGGTGACAGAATAGATTTACAAGATTGGTGTCAGGGGATGAGGGACTTCAATTATGCGTATGGGTTTGCGAAGCTGGGATTGTTCTCCTCAGAGAAGAGAAGGCTGAGAGGAGATTTGATAGAGGTGTTCAAAATCATGAAGGGTTTGGTCAATGGAAACTCTTCCCATTGGTGGCAGGGTCAAGAGCCAGAGAATACAGATTTAAGATAACTGGCAAAAGATCCATGAGAGATTCAAGGAAAAACATTTTTGCACAGTGATGGGTTATGACCTTGAATGGACTACCTGAGAGTTTGGCAGAGGCAGATTCAATCCTGACTTTCAAAAAGGAGTTAGATAAGTACCTGAGGGGCAAAAACTTACAGAGCAACAGGAAAAGGTTAGGGAGTAAGACTAGTTGATTGTGCTGGCAGATAGCCATCACAGACTCAACAGACCAAATGGCCTCCTCCTGTGCTGTAATCATTCTATGATTATCTAATAATTGACTCATCCTATATTCCAACCAATTTCTCAGGCTGAAGAACAACTGCATTCAATTAACAAAGTGTTGAATTGCACTGTCAAATCTCTAAACAGCGAGAAACAGTTTCTGTTTCATTAAGGCTTCAGACAACCAGGGTCCGTTTTTAAATCTTTGCAAGTGGACAGATTTTGAATGAGTTAAAATCTCACCTCCAGTTTCACACTGTTAATTGTATAAATGTAAATTTAATTTCAATTGACCCTGAAGTAATTAATATCAGAATTTCAACTTGGCTACTTTGATTTAATCAATCACCAGACTTTGGTATTTAAGTTAATGAGACATATACATATTTGGTCAGGATCTGCTGCAAATACAGATGCTGATGAATCTTTCATGAACAAAGCCATTACATATCATTAAATTACAGTCAAAAATCAATAAATGATTTCTGTTTTTCATTCAGAGGGTGAATTGCCTGTTAATGCTTTAATCTACTAAGCTAATATTTCAATAAACACAGCAAATAAAAGTGCATACTCATTTAACACTTCAGCTAATTCAACCAATGCTCCATTGATGCTCAACATACTAATACACAACATACTCAGCAACTGCTTCATTACTTAGCCAATATTATAATTAAATCAACAATAACTCAACTAACTCAACAAAAACAACTTGCATTTATATAGCATCTTCAGCATAGTAAAGCATCCCAAGGCACATCACGGGAGTGTAATCAGACAAAATCGACACTGAGCGATAAAAAGGAGACACTAGAATGGTCACAGAGGTAGATTTTAAGAAGCTTCTTGAATGAGGACAGAGAGGTGGAGAGGTTGAGAGAGGGAATTTGAAAGCTTAGGGCCTCGATGGTTGATGAGACAGCCAGCAATGGTGGGGCAAAGGACAATGCAACAAAGGCCAGAACTGGACAAGTATAGAGTTCCTGAAGGGTACGGTAGGAGGAGGTTACAAATATTGGGTGGAACTAGGCCATGAAGGGCTTTGAAAACAAGGAGGAGAATTTTAAGATGGCAGTATAGAGTGATCAGAAGCCAGTGTTATTAAGTGAGCACAAGGATGATCAGTGAGCAGGCCTTGGTGCGAGCTAGGACACAGGCAGCAGAGTTTTGGATGTCAACTAATTTTACAATTGCTTCAGCAAACTCAGTTAATGCTGAACATACCCAGCTAGTATACAAAATACTCAGCAAATACTTCAATATAATAGGCTAATATTTCAACAATTCCAGTTAACATTTCAATAATCTCAGCAAATATTCAACATACTCCAACAGTACTTGAACATAAATATCTCAACATGGTTAATATTCAACATTGTCACATAATATTTCAAGATGTGACAAGAATACTTTTGATTTATACTTTCACAGAAGGGAAATGGCATCTAAATTTGCATGACAGAGTTTCTAAATATAGGCAGTGCGTACTTAATGTGCATTTTAACTGACCCCATAGCAAAGACATTACCATGCCTGTAGCCTCATGTTGGCCTTGCAGAGAATCCAAGATCAGAAACACTCTTATCAAACTTCAGCCTCTGCTGATGTGAGCGGAGGTGGAAAATCCTGAGGCAGTGAGTCCTCAAAGCCATCTGTGTTTGATGATGGAAAGGAAAGTGGCCAACTGAAAGCACACTAACAGAGGAGGGGCCATGTAACAATCAGTAATGTCAGGCCTCACTGAAAAGGAATAATAGTTGGTTTTCCACCACGAGCTCGGTAAAATCCTTATCAGTCAAGCGTAAGTCATTGATGTGAAGTGGTAATACATGAAGCTCAACGACAGGGTCATGGGACCCTGGCAATGGCTTTGATATCGTTCTCCCTGTGCTGCATTGTGATGAAGAACAGCTTCACAATGACTGCAGGAAGAATAGATAATGAGCCGTAACTTCTGATCAGCATCAGATTGGGGGGAGGGTGTGTACCCGAAGATGTGCTGGGGAACCCCTCTCAGAACTTCAAAGGTAAAGGTTTGCACAGCAATTGCCCAGAAG
Source organism: Carcharodon carcharias (assembly GCF_017639515.1). Lineage (NCBI taxonomy): Eukaryota > Metazoa > Chordata > Chondrichthyes > Lamniformes > Lamnidae > Carcharodon > Carcharodon carcharias. The sequence continues at coordinate 138,067,007 of NC_054476.1, read as the reverse complement.
CGCAAACTTCCTCTGGACAATTGCCCTGCGCTGGGATCCATCTGAAAATGCAATTAAAATCACAGAATTCAGATGTTCTGACAGGGTTAGTCAGAAAAAGCTAGAAGAATTAAACCTCTTCTAACTTCTGGGTAACTATTGTAAAGACCCAGATCAAACCTCCTCACCCCAACCCCCCATGCACCACACGGGACTCCCCCTCAACCCCCAACTAACCACCATCCCCACAATATTCCCCACTCTCCTGACAGCCCATGGGGATACCCCCACCCGCATGGGCCTCCTGACCCCTTCCACAGTCTGTACTCAACCCCACACCTGTCTGAGGCCTGATCCCTCCCTGACCTGATCTGGCCCACCCTGCAGGACCAACCCAACCCGCCCCGCACCCCACTGCCTGCAGGCCTGACCCAACCTTCTCCTGAGTTCCGACCCTCCACCGAGGTCTGAACCCCAGCCTGAGTCGGAAAGCCGGGCGAGGCAGGCTGGAAAAAAATTCCCATAAGTAACTGGGCACGGAATGGCAATCTGACGCTGATTGCTGCTCTGAGGAAGTTATGGCCCAATATCGAAAAATGAATCAGGACTAACCATAAAGCAATCAGGTGGCTCAACTGGCATCATAGCCAACAGGAGTAAACCTTAATGAATGTGACGAAGGAATGATTGTTAGCTCTAGTCTTAAACTGAACCAGTCTTCCATCTTCAGCTGAACCAATTTTCTGGTCTTCAACTCCCCAAATTAAATTGTAGAGATTTCTTTTATCATTTGAGGGCCAATTTCCAAATTGGGCAGCCCTGGTGAGGAACGGAACTCCGGAAGAGACCTTAGGAAATTACAGGCACACAGTCTCTAACTTTCTATTAGTTTAAAAGAATGAATATAAAATTAAGGGTTTGCTTCATGATTTCCCAACCAGTGCAGCCTGCAAGGGTCATAATGTTCAATAAAAAAGGCAGATTTTACCAACAGCCTTGATTACAGCATTACCTGTAATTCAGGATCATGAACAACCCCACCTAGGACCTACACGATGATAACAAATGGCAGCAGCAGAAAACACATTGAAAGAAGCAACAAGTAAAGAGTCTAGCAACTGGAAGAAGCAGCAAGAGAAACGACTACAGGATAAAGACACCATGAGAAAATCTTCATTGGAACTACAGATAAAGCTATGGTGAAGAGAAGCCATGGAGAAAATTCTACCTTTACCAGAGTGTGTTGACCACATGAAAGGCCCAGATCAAGCCAAAAAGTGACAGAACTGGTGTTGCAGGTTTACCAGACACTGAACAGCTTTGGGGCTAGCAGAGAAGATGAGAAAGGAGCAGGTCAATATCCTTCTCTACGCCAGAGGCAGTAGTGCAGCTGACATATTGGTTAGACAGGGCAGAAACAAAGATATAGCAACTTATGAAGAAGCTATCAAAGCCTTTGATACTTATTTTAGTCTTCGAAGAAACATCATTATACCGAGGGTGAAATTCAAAGACCAGGAGAGACCATAGATTTCTTCATTAACGATTTATATTGACTACCGAGTCCTGAAAGATGAATTAATCCAGGATTACATTGTTGTAGGCATCTTAGAAGAGACTTCATTAATTTTCAATAGTCAAGTGAAGATTCGACCCGATTGAAAGCTGTGCAGTTAACAAGTCAGGCAGAAGTGAGAAAACAAAATCCAATTTTTATTCAAGGTGGAAAAAAAATCTCATGGAGAAAGACAGCTGAGACAGTGCAATTTGTAGCACATAGAAGTAGTGGCAAACCTAAACCAAAACAAGGAAAAAGTGAAAAGAGGGCAGTCACTGCCATTATCCAATGCTGAGTGCCATTCTTGCAAGAAGAGAGGATCAGTGAGGGATCTTTGTGGAATGTCCCAATCAGCTTTCCACAGTGCATCAAGCTGGTGACTGATGTTCTGTTCAGGTGGGTAATGACATTTATTCATTTCTGTACGGACGAAGCCAGCCAGGCTGAGCGAGCCAGAGGGTTTGCAGCGTTTGCTGGGTTCCCATCCATCCAGGGTGCAATTGACTTTACACACGTGGCCATCAAGGCACCAGCAGGTCAGCTGACTGCCTTCATCAACAGGAAGGGATTCCACTCGATGAACGTCCAGGTAGTGTGTGACCACAGGATGTGGATTCTGCCAGTCTGTGCAAGGTACCCTGACAGCTCCCATGACGCTTATATCCTCAGACACTCCCAGGTGCCAAGGCTCTTCAGTGCTCCAGCCCAACTGGATTGATGGCTGCTGGGTGACAAGGGCTATCCCTTGATGCCTCCCCGCCACTCAAGGACAGAGGCAGAGCAGCGTTATAATAGGAGTCATGCCCTCACAAGGGCGGTGATAGAGAGGACCATAGGTCTTCTGAAGATGCACTTCCAATGCCTAGAGCACTACAATACCCCCCACTAGAGAGGGTGTCACTGATAGTGGTCACACGCTGCACTCTCCACCATCTAGCACTGGCAGCCCACTGAAGGAAGAGGATCTTGAGGCAGCTCCACAGGCCACAGAGGATGAATCCAGTGGTGAGCCAGAAGAGGAGCACAGTGAGGAGAACACTGAGGGCGTGGAGGCAGACCTCTGGATCCTTCAGGGTGGCAGGGACACCAGGGATGCCTTGATCCAACGCTCCTTCAGCTAGGCTGCCAAAGATCTGCTTCCACCTCATGCCAGGGCTGCTGCCTCCATCCCAGATGTCTGAAATGACCCTTTCATTTGAACCCAAAGTCCACTCAGTGCCTGTGCAATAAAGTTTAGAGCCACTCACATCCAGCATTATATATTGGCGCACCCTGCACCATAAAGGTAAAAAGGTCAGGCCATTATGACAAAAACAACATTTATCTCATTTTGTGAATCCAAACAAATTCTCATAACCTTCTCTGGTCTTCATTCCCAGACCAGTAAACGTAAAGAAAAGATTACAGAACAGAAGATTACCTGTGACCAATCCCTCTTGTGCTCATGGTGCCTTAAGCTTACGTTTTTGAGTGCTGAGTCTTGGTACCGGCATTGGAGACAGCCTGCTGACTCTGCTGTCCTGTTGGCCTTGATGACCTTAGCGGTCATCCTCTGGCCAGTGGAGTCTGTGCTGGCTCCGCCTGGGAGGGAGCATTTCCCCAGTCATTGCAGTCTCATCAGATGAGACGGTCACTGGCAGAGGGGCGGAGGAGCTGCTGTCATTATCCAGAACGCCCTGGGAGGAGCCTGCAGAGGCGACAGGCAGCGCATGAACCAATGTGAGGTCGCACTGGACCTCCCTGCTCGCCATTGATGGACAGGCACCTAGCTGGGATACTGGGTGACTCATCCATCTCCCAAACTGGCACTGACCACCTGAAGTCAGTGCCTGTGTGAGAGCTTGCAGGTCTGAACACAACCCCAGGAACCTCTGATTCTGTCCTTGGAGCTGCCTCTCCATAAGAGTCACCACTCTCTCAATGGAGGAGGCAGTGCGCTCGGCCATAAGGGTCAACACAGTGCTCATGCTCCGTATGGGCTCCTCCATAACAGAGACTATGGCATGCATACCCTCATGGATCTCCGCCAGATCCTCCCGCACATCTCACTGGACATCCAGCATCTGCCACCTAATGGACAAATCCAGAGGCTCATCATCTACCTTTGAATCAGTTTCGTCCTAGTCTCCAGCAGCCCTCCAACTGCTGGCACTCTGGGCTCTCTCTGCCTCCGCCTCTCCTCAAGCGAGTATGAACTGCTCTCACTGCTGTGCTCTGACATTCTAGCCGAAGACGTAACACCAACCAAGGAGCTGGTATCCGCACTGGTGCCTGGTTCAGAGAGTGAGTGTGACACAGGCGCATCTGAAGCCCAGTGGTCCTCTGGCTCTTTTGGGTCCTGAGAATGAGTGCGTGCTGGTGAATCTAAGGCAGAACAACGACATGTCAATAGTTTAAGTGTTACTGTGCCTGCCAGGCACTCTGGTGAGACAGTGGAGAGCTGCATCATGGTGCCATCACCTTTCAATGATCAAAGGGGAATCAAGTTTTGAGGCTCCCATCAATGATGAGACTACACAAGAATGTTTGCACCATCCGAAACTCTCACCTCTGTGCACTGCACTCTTACATTCATCTGACACTCCAGCCTCTCCGTGTCTGGTTGATCAAGGTGTGTGGTGCCTCTCCAGCTCCAGGGCATCCTGTTCGAATCTGGATAGGATTAGGAGATTTGGGGGCCTCTGCCGGCCCGCGGCCTTTCAGTTTTGTTATGTGTCGTCTTCTCCTGAAAGGACAGCAGAGCATTCATTAGTCCACTCTCTTCCTGCAGCGCTTTTGCAGCCTGGCCAACCCCGCCTGAGGAACACCTTGCAAAGGCACATTCGAGTTGTGGACCTCAAGCTGCCAGGCACTCAGTCCATGCATCAAGGGCTTACCCCCTTGGCCAGCTCTGGCATCATTGACAGTTGGCACTCAGACTCTAACACTCCTGAGCTCCACGGGGGGATGGCCAGAACTTAACACTTCAACACACTGATCCATGCCAACACGGTACTCACCCATCCTGAGCGTAGCAGATTGTTAAACCTTTTGTGGCAGTGCACAGATGTGCGCCACACAACAGACTGCTGACCTGCGCTGAGACCTCCTCCCGAACGCTTTTTGTTAGGTGAGGTGGCCTCCTCCTTCCATCTCTGGGGACAAGGATGTCCCTCCTGGCAGCCACGTCCTCCAGGAGGACTGCGAGGCACTTGTCCGAAAACCGGGGTGGGGGTACTGAGTGCCCTGCCCTCCCACTTGGCATCACCAGCCCCAGTTGAGGCCATAGCTTCGGTCTTCACAATGCTGCAAACATGTTCTTCCCTGGCAGCCTTCAAGGAGCTGCCTGTGCCATTTTTAAAGCACCCACCAGGTCACCACTGGACCCGGCACCCATAGGCCCCCGCCAGACCCTCTCAACCATTGGGTAGATGCATTTCATGCTGGGCAGGCCTTAATTGGCGAGCCAGCGTGAAATCATGATCAGGGGCCGATCGCAGGCCGCGGCCTTTTTCCCAACCACTGAATGCACGTGCCTACCAAGGATAAAATTCAAGCCTATATGTTTCAATCAAATTGCCACTTACTCTTCTAAACTCCAGCGGTCTCAAGCCTAGCCTTTCCAACCTTTCCTTGTAAGTCGACACATCCAATCCAGATATTAGTCTAATAAATCCTCTCTGAACTGCTTCCAATGCATTTACAGCCTTCCTTAAATAAGTTGAAGGGACAGTTGACTGCTCAACTGCAGTACAAAGGACGAGAAATCACAGAAACTCTGTATGTTAACCACAATCAAGAATGTTCACTGTTAAGTCAAAAAACTTGTACAGATCTACAACTCATCTTGAAAGTTAATGAATCAGAAAATCTTGAGCAAACCAATCAGAAGGTTTCCCAGGAACAGCAGGCAAAGAAACCAGACAAACCTGACCAAGGCAAACAAGAAACAGCAGTAGATGCCTTGTCACGCATCCCTGTTGAGAAGTCTGAACAGGAGGACATAAATTTTATTGATGATGTAGAGTCATATGCTCATTGACTACAAAATTTTTACCAGCAAAAACACAGAGGCTGAATGAAATCAGACAAGCACAGAAAGTGGATGAAGAATGTGCTAAAATTAGAAAGTACCACAAAAATAGATGGCCAGAATATATTCCATACAACCACATTCTGAAACAATACCTTGAGCAATGCATACATCTCAATGTTGTGGACGACTTATTAATTTATGATGAGAGATTCATATCACCAAGAGTCCTCATACTCAAGATCCTTACTTGAGATCCTTCGGAGAATACATCGGGGACACCTAGGCATTACAAAGTATTGTGCCAGGGCATGAAATTCGGTCTGGTGGCCAGGAATCTCAAAATCACTACAGGAAATGATTTTGAGCTGTATCACCTATGCAATCCATCGCCAAGAGCAAAGAGCCCCGCTGATGGTATCCTCATTCCCATCCAGGCCATGGGAATGTCTCAGAATGAACCTTTTCAAGCTCAAGGGGAAGTAGTTGTTGACAATTACTCCAGATGGATTGAGATTAAAGGCCTGTTGGTCCCACCTCAGAAGCACTAAAAGAAATTTTTGCCACGCATGGCATTCAAGATCTTGCCATTTCAAACAATGGTCCTCAGTTTGTGAATGAAGATTTCAAGAAATTACAGAAGATTATGTATTTGTCCACACAACTAGTTCACCCAGGTAACCATAAGCCAATGGAAAAGCTGAGAGAGGATTAAGAGCAGTAAAAGGTCTGTTGAAAAAAAAATGATATCAACTTAGTGTTCCACACCACTTCAGGATGGTTTGGCTCCATCAGAACTTCTGATGGGAAGAAGATTATGGACTCAACTTCCTTTCTTCCACTTATGCTCATGCCATGTCTAAAAGCAACTGATATAGGAAGAGTAAAGGAGAAGGAGGATGAGGATCTTCAAAATCAGACCAGAAACTACAATCAACATCATAGAGCTCATGATTTGTCAGAACTCCAACCAGGTGAATCAATCTGGATTAGAAACCAGAATCAAGAAGACCAAATACTGGAAAAGACACAAAATCTGAGATCTTATCTTGTTGAAACTGACAATGGAATAGTGAGAAGAAATAGAAATGCACTTATCTCTACAAGAAGAAGTCTATCAATGGAATGGACTAACTATCCACATGATCAGAAAGACAATCTGAACAGGGAACCAATAGTCTCTGAAGATCCACATACTTCTCTACAGAGATCCAGAAAGAACATGGAGCACTTGAATCTCATGTAACCTCCGAGAGAACTGAGAACAAGGTTGGGGAGATTAGTGAAACCACCACAATGCTTATCTCTGCGAGCCAGAGGTTAAGGCAGAGACTTCAGGGGTGGATGTAGGATAATGTAAATAATGTATTTATTGGAATCAGAGACTTGGGGGAGATGTAGTATACCATATAGGGTCAATATTAAATATGTAAATGTATAGTCTACATTATCAGTGACATAAGATCACATGACAACAGAGCATAGGGAGAGATAGTTTTATGTAGGGCATGGTGCTGAGTTTGTATTGTACATAGTATGATGTTCAATAAAAAAAGTACAGTTTACAAACAGCCTTGCCTCCAGCATTATCTGTAAGTCTGGATCATGAACAACCCCATCTAAGAACAACTACCATGATGACAGAATGGTGAGGGGTGTCAGCACTGGGAAATGGTACACATTTCCAAATAACATAGGAACATTTTGGACTGGAATAGGCCATTCAGCCCCTCAGGCCTGCACCACATTCAGTTAAATGAGGACTGATCTATATCTCAACAATTTTGCTGCCTGTGTTCCATAACCATTGATATCCTTACCCAACAAAAAATAATTGAGGTGTGGCTTATTTCTGGAAACTGATTATGAGCAATTTCACAACAGACATTGCCCAGAATATAACATCAACAAAGAACATTGCAGTCTTTATAACTGAATGATGGCCACTGCAATACTGATACAGTGCTGCAGGCATTTATTTTAATTATTATTTTAATAATTATTAAATTATTCATTGTGACTAAAATAAACTATGGAAAAGGAAAAGAAAGAATTGCATCTGAAACTGGAGTCTTAAACATAAATAAAAGCAACTACAGGGGCAGAGTTGGCTAAAGTGGAATGAGGGAATTAGGGTAAAAGGTAAAATGGTAGCGAAGCAGCAGTAGACATTTCAAGAGAGATTTCATCACTCTCAACAAAGATACATTCCATTGGGAAAGAAAAACTCTATGAGAAGGAAGAACCATTTGTGGCCAATGAAGTTAAGTATGGTATCAATTGAAAGAAAACACATACAATACTGCAAAAATTAATGGTCGATCAGAAGATTGGACAGATTTTAGAAACCAGCAAAGGATGACTAAAAATAAATAAAGAGGGAGAAATTGGAGTTTGAGAGAAAGCTAGAAATAAATATGAAAACATACAGTTAAAGCTTCTACAAGTATATTAAAAGAATGAGTGTTGCTAAAGTGAGCATTGGTCCTATGGAGTGTGAGGTTGGGGAATTAATAATGGGAAACAAGGAAATGGCAGAGACTATGAACAAATTTTTTATATCTTTCTTCACAGCAGAAGACACAAAAAGCAGCAGGTAAAAGGCAGGGAGGAACTTATAACAATCACGATCACTAGAGAAAAACTACTGGGAAAACTAATGGGACTGAAGGCAGACAAGTTCCCTGGGCCTGATGACCTGCATCTTGGGGTCTTAAAAGGAGTGGCTGCAGAGATGGTGGGTGCATTGGTTCTAATCTTTTAAAACTCCCTAGATTCTGGAAAGTTCCCAATAGATTGGAAATTCACAAATTAAAAGGAAAGGGAGAGAAAAGCAGGAAACTATAGGCCAGTTAGCCTAACATCTGTTATTGAAAAAATGCTGGAATCTATTATTAAAGAGGTAGTAGCAAGAAATTTAGAAAATCATAATATAATCAGGCAGAGTCAACATGGTATTGTGAAAGGGAAATTGTGTTTAACAAATTTATTAGAGGTCTTTGAGGGTGTAACAAGCAGAGTGGATAAAGGGGAACCAGTGGATAAAGCGCATTTGGATTTTGTAAAGGCATTTGATAAGGTATCACTTAGAAGGTTACTGCTCATGGTGTTGGGGACAATATATTAACATGGATAGGAGATTGGCTAACTAACAGGAAACAGAGATAAATGGGCCATTTTCGGATTGCCAACTGTAACTAATGGGGTGTGACAGGGATCAGTGCTGGGGCCTCAGCTATTCACTGTCTATATTAATGACATGGATGAAGGGACCAATTGTATTGTAGCCAAATTTGCAGATGATATAAAGAGAGGTAGGAACGCAAGTTGTGAGGAGGATACAAAGGGCAGAATGTTCCCTAAATGAGAATAAGTGGCAGGAGGATTCGGCAGCGCCCATCCTGCTGGCTGGAATGGTGGGAATTCACACCCAATTCTGCACTTGGAGGGTCATTAATTATGCACAGGTGCATATTGGTCCGAATCACCTGGCAAGTCAGGGGTTGATTCGTCTGTCTGTCGTCAGCTGGTGGGTTTGAAGGTATGGGTGTCATATGTAAAGGCCTGGCCAACACACAATCTCATTCTCTCCAGCCCACCAGAGATGTCTGGCAGCCAGAAGGGGAAGGCCAGGAGCCTAAAGAAGAAGGCAGCACCCAGCTTCACGTAGCCAGCCCTCCAGGCCTTGATCAGAAGGGTGCAGGTGCAACGGCATATGTTCTATCCAAAGGATGGCTGCAGGAAGCACAGCAACCTCACCTCTCTGGCCTGGCAGCCATTCTGAAGCAGATCAGCGTGGCTGGCAACCGCACCCAAAATGCCAGCCAATGCGGGAGGAGGATGAATGATCTCATCCACTCTGCCAAAGTAAGTCATCCTTCAAGTCCCTCCAATATCAAACTCTCATTATGGCATCATGCACACCAATGTCTACTCTCTTCAGGGACCTCACGCAACCATTAGCAGGGGACACATATCAACACTCATTCTGTCACCGACACTTTCGTATCACCACCATCCCATCTATCATGTTGCTCACACTCCATCCTCTGGTCCTTCTGTGGAGGGCACACCACACACAGGGGACGTGCATCTCACCCAACCTCTGCTCCACCTTTCTCATCACATGCCTTTCCTTCTTCTACATACAGGCCAAGCTGGTGCACAACAGGCACAAGAAAGTGCAGACCATGGAGGGATGGCCGACATCAATACCCTCACTGAGTTTGAGGATGCTGCTGCTGAGCTGGCTGGAGAGGACAGGGATTGCTCCTGTGGGGAAGGGGAGATCAGTCTCTCGATACAACCTGGTACAGATCACAGCTTCATCACTTCATCAAATCCTGACATTCATAGTGAGTCACATGCAGTCTTATCCAGCTCATGCTCATTCACTGAAACTTTATTTTCTAGCCACCAGCAGGTCGAGGCCCCAGAGCCAGTCCAGCATCAGTGTGAGCCCCCAGACTTCATGCAAACAGGAAGCTCTGGAAGATCCATCATGACATTGACATACACCCTCCTCCAGCTCCGAAATACAAACCTTGTGGGGAGCATAGCTGTAGACGAGTCTCGGGCTCACTTTCTGGGGAACACCCCACTGACATGTTCCCGCAGTCGGAGGCAGAGACATCCCAGGTCTCCAGCACTCGGAGGGCTGTTGGAGGCCAGCCACTTGCTCAGTCCAAGTCAGATGATGGGCCTTTGGAAGCGGCCGTCAAATCAATGCTGGAGATGCAACGACAGGGGGCAGAACGTCAGGCAGAGATCTGACAGTCACTCAGCAGACAAGAGCAAACGATGGAGTCCATCCACATTCTGTCTGATGGCGTGGCTCTGACATGCAAGTGCCTCGAGGTCACCATGAGAAGGCTGGCGATCACCAAGGAGACCTTGGTCCAGCAGCTCTTGCTGAATTTGCACTTCGCTCTGACTCCATGGATACACACCCTGGTGGCACCATCAAGATATAGGTGACATGAGGGCGAAGTACCTTGACCATCTCCTGTTGCACCATCTCCTGCAGGAGTCAGGACAGGGCCCTCGGGCACCCACAGGGGGATGAGTGTCGGCCAGTCACCCTGGAGGCCTCCTCTCAGGACACTCCAAGAGTGTGCAGCTGCCCTCAGCCTCCTTTGCCTGTGAGCCCATCCACTCCAGCTGCTCAGGCTGATGAGGGCGCTTCTGCCCCTGAGCAGGAGATCCTTAACAGGCCGGGGCCCTCCAGGCCTTGGGCCACCAGAGGATGTCTGCCAAGGTCATCACAGACATCAGGATGTAGCAGTCAACAGGCTGCCTCCACCTCTGCTGTATCGCTCTTGTTCCTAAGTGGACTCTCAGTTCCCAGAGCGAGCTCACTCACAGGGCGCCATGGACCAAAGCAAAGATCATGGCCTGGTGATTCATGAGGCCAGAACAAGCAAGTGTGAATCCGGGATTCATTCTCACTGCAAGTGGGTGAGCATCCCCTGAATCGAAAGAAAATGGCATTGAGGGCTGGGAGAGATGTGGCCATATCCCCTCACTTAACTTTACTCTTCCTGGAACCTGTCAGCAATTAACATATCACAGGCATGTCTCCCACATCTTCCTTCCTCCATGGCGTGATCGTGCTCATACTGACCCTCAGCAGCCTCGTGAGGTTCTTGGGCCTCCAGGAATTCATCCTCCAATGAGTTCTCATCCTCCTCCAGTTCACTGTCTGGCAGGAGTTCACCTCCTCACATAGCCAGATTGTGAAGGATGCAACACACTGCGATGATGCAGGAAACCCTGTCGGGAGTGTATTGGAGTGAGCCAACTGAGTGGTCCAAGCATCTTAAGTGCATCTTCAGAAGCCCTATGGTCTGCTCTATAAGAGAGCATGTGGAGCTGTGAGCAGTGTTGTACCTCTCCTTGGAATGACTCTGAGAGCGACACTCCGGTGTCATCAGCCAGCATTTCAGTGGGTACCCCTTATCCCCAAGCAGCCATCCCTGCAGACATAATGACCCAATGAATATCTCGAGCACCTGGCAGTGGCTCAAGGTATAGGAATCATGGCAACTCCCAGGGTACCATGCACAAACATGCAGTACTATCTGCTTCCAGTGATCACACACCAGTTGTACATTGATGGAATGATAACCCCTGCGGTTTATAAACGTTAGGGTCTACAGCCCTGGCGCCCGTATACACACTTGGGTGCAGTCTATTGCACCCTGCACTCTTGAGAAGCCTGAGATGGTGGAGAAACCGGTGAATCTTGCAGCCTGGCTATCTTCAAACAGAGCAAACCTGACATAATGATGGCCTTCCTGTAAAGGGCATCTGTGACCTCCTTTATGCATCAATGTTTTGCGGACTGAGAGATGCCACAAAGGTCCCCTGTTGATCTTCAGAAAGAACCAGAGGCCAAGACATTGAGTGCTGTGGTCACCTTCAAAGCCACTGGTAGGAGGTACCCTCCAACTCCACGTGGCATCAGGTCTTCATGAAGAATGTGGCATATGTGATGTACCAGAACTTGGGTCAAGTGCAGACATGCACAGCATTGCCTCTCACTCATTTGTAAATAGAAGACTCTTCTACGATAAACCCTAGATCTGGCGAGTCACTCCAGTTGTTTGGGTCTCTCCTCCCAACCCTCCTGTTCATGCTTTGCCTCTGCTTGACCATATCCCTCATGCTGGAGTGGTGCACGGAGTTGCCTCTCCCTCCTTCACCTCCTCCATTGCATTAGGACTCTGACAAAGGCAGCACTGAGCCCTGGATCCATATCTGCTTTTGCCTTCTCTCTGAAAGGAAACATTGAAGAAATTAATGATTCAAGAGGCAAGAAAATGAAACTCAGAAGATGGCACATTTGGAAACTGTAAGGATCCATAGCTACTCCTGCCCTACTTGGTCTTAACCTAAGGTCTTCCTTCTTTCATTCTAAGCAGACTCCTGCTCACTCCTGCGGCAACAAGAGGTTAAAGAGTGGCCCAAGAAAGGCTCCCCTCGCATTTGCCCTTCCCACTCACTGCCATTCCACAGGCTCCCCTCCCCATTGTCCTCTTGTGTTCATCAACCCCACCCTCACCTCACAGCCCACCCCCGGTTGAAGTGCTAGTTTCTGAAAGTGGAGGCCTGCATGAGTGCCACAGCACAGTAGTGTTCCTTGGGACATGGTAAACAAAGAGCTGGAGCAGACCAACCCTACAGCCCCAGCAGAGTGGCGTTCATTGTAACAAGACTGGTGCAGCGCTATGACTGGTGGACTATGTATGCTCCCTCAAAGTTACCAGCGACCTGAGATCCGACTTGTGCACACCTCTCCACTTTTCAAACGGGTTTAAGGCTGACGTAATTTCCCACTGGTGTGATGCAAGATTGGAAGGCATGACAAGATTCTGGTGAGCAGCTGGTTTAATGAGCATTCATGATATATTAATGAATGCAAATTGCATTCACACCACTATTCGTTGGGATAACCAACCCATCATAAACCCACCATCGGAAGAATTGCAGCCTGTTTTTACAACAGCGGATTTGCAACTTTTTGCCTGCTGCTGGATTCTCCACTCCCACCAGCCACAAAACCCGCCACGGGCGGGATGGGAAAATTCCATCCAAAGAGTCTGCAAAGAGATATAGATAGGCTAAGTGAGTGGGCAAAAAATTGGAAGATGGACTATGATGTGAGGTTGTCCACTTTGGCAGAGAGAATAGAAAGATTGAGTATTATTTAATTGGAGAGAAACTGTAGAATGCTGTGGTACAGACGGATCTGGGTGACCTTGCACATAGATTATTAAAAAGTTAGCATGCAGGTACAGCAAGCAATTAGGAAGGCTAATAGAATGTTGGCCTAAGTTGCAAGAGAGATGGAGTATAAAAGTAGCGAAGTCTTGCTATAACTGTATAGGGCATTGGTGAGACCACACCAATGTGCAGTTTTGAATATATTCAAATATATTGAATATATTCAAGGCTGAATTAGACAGATTTTTGATCTACAAGGGAGTCAAGAGTTATTGGGGCAGACAGGAAGGTGGAGTTAAGGCCACAATCAGATCGGCCATGATCATATTGAATAACAGAGCAGGCTTGATGGGCCGAATGGCCTACTCCTGCTCCCATTTCATATGATTTTATCTCATAACAAATAAGGTGCAGTAGAGACGGGGGCCAAGTAGCAGAATGGATAGCAAGCTGGCTGCAAGATGGAAACCAAAGAGTAGAAATAAAGGGTAGTTATTCAGAGTGGTAGAAGTTGAAAAGTGGGAGCCACAAGCATCAGTGTTATTCATAATTTATGTTAATAACTTAAACATTGGGATCAAAACACAATTTCTAAATTTATGAACAACACCGAATTGGGGTCAACACTGATAGCCAACACCGAGGAGGACTGCAACAAATGTCCAGAAATCATTGGTAAACTTTCAGAATGGGCATATAATTGGCAAATGAATTTAACATAGGGAAGTGTGAGTGAAGTGGGAACTAGCAGGCTTATACTAGTAGGGTTAATATTAAAATGTTTTATTAATCTTAAAATAAGTGCTGCAGTTATGAAGGCTCCTTACATAGGCATGGTGGGATTCTTGACGATATGGGGGAATCATGGGAATTTATAATATAAAGGCTGACATTGTAAATAGCTGATAATTGCAATTTGTTGTTGAAAAGTATGAGACATTGTGTCATACTCAAGATAAACTTAGAACGAGGGAAGGGAGCGAAACAAAGAAAGGAACTGAATGAGTAGCCACAACTAGATAGCCTTGGGACAGTTAACTGATAGGTAGAACTAAAGAAACTGTATGTATGCTTTGAATGAATATTAATTGATTCAACTCCCAGGCACTGCCAAGAGATGATCTCCCATGTTCATACTTGTAATAAACTTTGCCTGATTTACTTACAGCTAAGCATTGTGTGTCTTTAATTTGACACTCCGCAACAGTGAGGTATTACATTTTGTTATGAAAAATAAAGAGAGTGTATATTATTTGGAAAAAAGAATCTAAATGTTGTAGAGGAACAAAGGGATCAGGGAATACAAATACAGAAATCACTAATTAAAGCAGCAGCACAGATTAATAAGGGACTATTTCTTGAGGGATAGAATTTATGCTAAACTAGTATCAAACCCTGACTAGACTTCATTTGGAGTACTATGTACAGTTCCGGTCACCACGTCATAAAATGGATGTGGAAGGCCTTGTGTGGTCAGTGGCAATGTATGGCTGTGAAAGCTGGACCATCAAGAAGAGTGATGACGCTTAAATAGGAGCATTTGCAATGAAAGGACTCAGACAGACATTACGGTGTGTCACGGACGGACATACAAGTGGGCGCTTGAGAAAGCTGGTTGTTTGAGGCAGTGACATCAAGGAAGCTCAAATATTTTGGACACGTGATGTGAACAGGAGGAGAGTGTTTGGAAAAGGAGGTAATGCAAGGCAACATACCTGGAAAACGTGCATAAAGAAGGCCCAAGGTGGCACGGATGGATAACATCAGAATGTAGACTGGTCTCTCTGTGGGAGAGGCAGTGCGAGCAGCAGAGAGTAGGAATTGGTGGAGAAGGATGGTGTTCCGAAGAGGTCATATTGGACTCAAAACTTAAATGCTGGCCTGGATGTTCGGGTCCTGCCTGCCATGGGGCCGGAAACTCCCATCCGAAGTCAATGGAGTTTTGGCTGGTCTGTCAAACTTTCTGTCCCACTTGCAACAATTCCCTCCACAGATGGGATCGGAAAATCCCAGCCTCTGTTTCTCTCTCCACAGATGCTGTCAGACCTGCTGAGTTTTTTCCAGTATTTTCTGTTTTTATTTCAGGGCAAATATGTTCCCATAAAGACAATTTGGGGGGGCTGGAGGCCAAGTCTGGAGAACTCCGGATGTCAAGGGACATAAAGGTCAGGATTAAGAAAGAAAGAGAAGCTTTATGGCGGATACCGAGAGCTCAACACAGCAGAGTCCCTAGAGGAATATAAAAAGTGCAGGGGGGAACTTAAAAAGGAAATTAGGAAAGCTAAGAGAGTGCTTGACAAAACATTGGTGGGTAGAATCAAGGAAAACCCAAAGGGGTTTTTTAAATATATAAAGAGCAAGAGAATAACTAGGGAAAGAGTAGGGCTAAGTAGGGACCATAGAGGTCATCTGTGTGTGGACCTGGAAGACATGGGTACAGGTCTCAATGAATACTTTGCATTGGTCTTCACAATGGAAAAGGATGACGCAAGTATAGACATCAGGGGGTGGAGGACTGTGAAATATTAAAGGAAATTAACATAGAGAGGAGGTACTATTGAGTTTAGTTGCCTTAAAAGTGGATAAATTCACAGGGCCGAATGAGATTTTGAGGGAGGCAAGGGGAGAACATAAGTTCATAAGAAATAGAAATAGGAGTAGGCCATTTGGCCCCTCAAGCCTGCCCCGCCATTCAATAAGATCATGGTTGATCTTCCCCAGGCCTCAACTCCTCTTTTGTGCCAGCTCCTCGTAGCCCTGAACTCCCCGATATTTCAAAAATCTATCTACCTCCACTTTAAATACTTTCAGTGATCTAGTCTCCACAACTCTCTGGGTTAGGGAATTCCAGATATTCACTACCCTCTGAGAGAAGAAATTCCTTTGCACCTCAGTTTTAAATGAGTGTCCCCTTATTCTGTAACTGTGTCCCCTAGTTCGAGATTCCCCCACTAGTGGAAACATCTTCTCAACATCTACCTTGTCAAGCCCACTTAGAATCTTGTACCTTTCATTAAGATCACCCCTCATTCTTCTAAACTCGAATGAATAAAGGCTTAACCTGTTTAGCCGTTCTTGATAAGTCAATCCCTTTGTCCCAGGAATCAGCCTAGTGAATCTCTTTTGAACTGCCTCCAATGCTAGTATATCCTTTCTTAAACACGGGAACCAAGACTGTACACAGTACTCCAGGTGCGGCCTTACCAACACCCTGAACAGTTGTAACAAGACTTCCCTATTTTTAAACTCCAGCCCCCTAGCATTTGCCTTCTTAATTACCTGCTGCATGAGCATGCTAACTTTGTGTTTCATACACAAGAACACCCAGATCCCTCTGTGCTGCACTTTTTTGGAGTCTCTCTCAATTTAAATAATAGCCTGCCTTTTGATTTTTCCTACCAAAGTGCATGATTTCACACTTTCCTACATTAAACTCCATCTGCCAAGTTTTTGCCCACTCACTCAACCTATCTATATCCCCTTGTAGATTCCTTATGTCCTCATCATAACATGCCCTCCCACCTATTTTTGTATCATCAGCAAATTTGGATACATTGCACTCTGCCCCCCTCCTCCAAGTCATTAATATAGATAGTAAATAATTGAGGCCCTAGGACTGATCCTTGTGACACTCCACTTGTTAAGTCTTTCTAGCCTTGAAAGAGAACCATTAATCCTAATTCTCTGTCTTTTCTGTGTTAATCAATCCTCAATCCATGCTAATATGTTACCCCAATACTGTGAGCTCTTATCTTGTGCAATAACCTTTTATGTGGCACCTTATTGAATGCCTTCTGGAAATCCAAAAAATCTACTGGTTCCCCTTTATCAACTCTGTTTGTTATATCCTCGAAGAGCTCTAGCAAATTTGTCAAACATGATTTCCCTTTCACAAAGCCATGTTGACTCTGTTTGATTGCGTTAAGCTTTTCTAAGTGTCCTGCTATTTCTTCCTCAATAATGGACTCCAGCATTTTCCCAACCATAGATGTTAGGCTGACTGGCCTATAGCTTCCTGCTTTTTGTCTCCTTCCCCTCTTGAACAGGGGCATCACATTAGCGGTTTTCCAATTCACTGGAACCCTCCTGAAATCCAGTGAGTTCTGGAATATTTCAACCAATGCCTCCACTATCTCTGCAGCCACTTCCTTTAAAACCCTTGGATGCAGGCCATCAGGCCCTGGTGACTTGTCTGTCAGATCACCCGTTGCTGGTTCCTAAAAAATTCCCAATCCTCTGGCCTACCACTAGTTCTTGCTGCTTTGTATGCCTTAGTTTTTGATTGGATACTCTCCTTGACCACCTTTGTTAACCGCAGGTGGTTCATCCTTCTCATCAAGTCCTCCTTTCTGACCGGGATAAATTTTTGCTGAGCGCTATGAAATATCTGCTTAAATGTCTGCCACTGACCTTCCCCTTAATCTATTTTCCAGCCCACTTTTGACAACTCTTTCTTCATACCTCTGTAATTGCCCTTATTTAAGTTGAAGACACTGGTTTGAGACCAGAGTTGCCCGCCCTCAAACTGAATTTGAAATTCTACCATGTTGTGATCACTGCCCTCTAGAGGATCCTTAGCTATGATATCTCTTATTAATCCCATCTCATTACACACTACTAGATCTAAAATAGCCTGTTCCTGGGTAGGTTCTGTAACGTATTGCTCTAAGAAACAATCCCTGATGCATTCTACAAATTTGTCTTCCATGTTAACCCTGCCAATCTGACTTGTTCCATCAATATGCAGATTAAAATCACCCATGACAATTGTAGCACCCTCCTTACAAGCCTCCATTATTTCCCAATTATACTTTGTCCTACAGTGAGGCAAATCTTTGGGGGCCTACAGATGAGTCGTACCTATGGCTTCTTCCCCTTGCCATTCCTATTTCCACCCAAACTGATTCCACATCACGATCCATTGCACTTTTATCACTCACCACCACAGTGACACCTTCCTTTATTAACAAAGCTACCCCAACACCTTTTCCTTTTTGCCCATTTTTCCGGAATGTTGAATACCCTTGAATATTGAGTTCCCAGCCTTGGTCACCCTGCAACCATGCCTTTGTAATAGCTATCAAGTCATATCTATTTATTTCTTTTTGTCCCGTCAACTCATCTATCTTGTTACAAATGCTGCATGCATTCAGTTAAGCAACCTAAAGCTTTGACTTTTTACCATTATTACTCATTCTGGTTATAATTTCAGCTGCACCCTTCTGCTTATATTTTCTGCCCCTTCCTGTCACTTGTCATTTGCCTCTTCACTACCCTATGCCTCTGCTCTCGTTTATTTTTGATTTTCTAAAATTCCTTTCAGTTGAACCCTCCCCCCTACTAATTAGCTTAAAATCCTATCTACAACCCTTGTTATATGATTCACCAGGACACTGGTCCCAGCATGGTTCAAATAAAGCCCGTCCCAATAGAACAGCTCTCTCTTTCCCCAGTACTGGTTCCAGTGCCCATGAATCGGAACTAATTTCTCTCACACCAACATTTGAGCCACACATTTACCTCTCAAATCTTATTTACCCTACGCCAATCTGCATGTGGCTCAGGTAGTAATCCAGAGGTTATTACCTTTGTGGTTCTGCTTTTTAATTTAGCCCCAAGCTGCTCATAGTCCCTCAGCACAACCTCTTTTCTAGTCCTACCTATGTCATTGGTACCTACGTGGACCATGACAACTGGGTCCTTCCCCTCCCACTCCAAGTTCCTCTCCAGCCCAGAAAAGACGTCCTTAACCTTGGCACCAGGTAGGCAACACAGCCTTTGGGACTCTCTGTCTTAGCTGCAGCAAACTATCTACTATCTATCTAGTATCTATTCCCCTAACTATGCTACCCACTATTACTACTACATATGTCTTTTCTCCCCCAATTTGAATGGCTCTCTGTACCATAGTGCTGTGGTCAGCTTGCTCAACCTCCCTGCAGTCTGTGCCCTTGTCCATACCAGGATTAAGAACCTCATACCTCTTGAACAAGGGCACTGGCTGAGTCTCCTGCAAAACTAAATTCTGGATCCCTATACCTGCCTCACTTGCAGTCACACCCTCTTGTCCATGACCACGGACCAAATTTGATGTAATTAATCTAAGCAGTGTGACTGTCTCCTGAAACACAGTGTCCAGGTAACTTTCCCCCTCCCTGGTGTGTCGCAGTGTCCGCAGCTTGGACTCCAGCTGATCAAATCTGAGCCGAAGTTACTCAAGCAGCCAACGTTTGCTGCAGATGTGGTCATCATGGATCCCACCGGCATCCACCGGATCCCACATGCTACAGCTGCAACACATCGCCTGCCCAGCCACCTCTATTCTATTTAATTAATTAATTCGGATGTTAAATATTTTAAAAGTGAATTTCTTAACTGTACTCATCAGCTGTAATAACGTCTCTTGATTTAAACCACTTGGCCAATCAAAAGAGACACAGAAGAGATACACACCAATCACCTACCTGTTTTCCTGTGATGTCAAACACTGGCTCTGACAGGTAGAAACAAGTTGAAGGGGCTCTCTGCAGCCAGTTTTTATCTCCCGTCGCCGCTGACCTTCTCACACATGTCCGCTCCCCATGTGCTCGCGGTGTTCCTCTCGCTGATTTAAACTGTGAAAAACACCCGGCTCTCCTCTCACTGTTTTAAACTATAAAACTCCCGGCTCTCCTCTCACTGTTTTAAACTATAAAACTCCCAGCTCTCCTCTCACTGTTTTAAACTATAAAACCCCCGGCTCTCCTCTTGCTGTTTTAAAATGTGAAACTTCCGGCTCTCCTCTCACTGTTTTAAAATGTGAAACTCCTGACTCTCCTCTTACTGTTTTAAACTGTAAAAATCCTGGCTCTCCTCTCGCTGTTTTAAAATGTGAAAATTCAGGCTTTCCTCTCACTGTTTTAAACTATGAGAAAAAAAGAGATATCGGGGCCCTGGAAGAAATTTTCAAATCCTCTCTGGCCACAGGTGAGGTGCCAAAGGACTGGAGCACTGCTAACATTGTCCCATTATTAAGAAAGGGACAAAGGGTTAGACCAGGAAATTACAGACCAGTCAGTCTAACCTTATTGGTGGGGAAGTTACTAGAAAGAATTCTGAGGGACAGGATATATCTGCACTTGGAGAGACATTAATTAATAAAGGATAGTCAACATGATTTGTTAAGGGAAGGTCGTGTTTGACAAATTTGATCGAATTTTTTGAGGGCATAACCGGGAGTGATGATGAGGGTAATGCATTTGATTTGGTCTACACGAACTTTAGCAAGGCTTTTGATAAGGTCCCTCATGACAGACTGGTCAAGAAAGTAAGAGCCGGTGGGATCCAAGGCAAAGTGGCACGTTGGATCCAAAATTGGCTGAGAGGCAGGGAGCAGAGGATGATGGTAGAGGGCTGTTTCTGTGACTGGAAGTCTGTTTCCAGTGGGATTCCACAGGGCTTGGCGGTGGGGCCCTTGCTGTTTGTGGTGCACGTAAAGGATTTGGACTTAAATGTAGGGAGTATGATCAAGAAGTTCGCAGAGGACACAAAAATTGGTTGGTTGGTAAATAGTGAGGAGGATAGCTGTAAACTGCAGAAGGATATCAATGGACTGGTCAGGTGGGCAGAGCAGTGGAAAATAGCACTTGGGAGGGCTAACAAGGCAAGGGATTACATTATGAATGGTAGGACCCTGGAAAGTACTGAAGATCAGAGGGATCTTGGTGTGCATATCCACAGAACGCTGAAGGTAGCAGGGCAGGTAAATAAGGTGATTAAAAAAGCATATGGGATACTTGCCTTTATTAGCCTAGGCATAGAGTACAACAGCAGGGAGATTATGCTGGAACTGTATAAAACATTGGTTCGGCCCCAACTGGAGCACTGCATGCAGTTCTGGTCCTACATTATAGGAAGGATGTGATTGCACTGGAGAAGGTGCAGAGAAGATTTACCAGGATGCTGCCTGGGCTGGAGAGCCTGAGTTATGAGGTAAAATTAGATAGGCTAGGGTTGTTTTCCTTGGAGCAGTGAAGGTTGAGAGGAGACCTGATAAAGGTTTATAAGATTATGAGGGGCATAAACAGGGTGGATAGAAAAGCACTTTTTCCATTAGTAGTGGGGTCAATAACCAGGAGGCATAATTTTAAGGTAAGAGTTAGAAGGCTAAGAGGGGAGTTGAGGAGAAACTTTTTCACCCAGAGGATGGTGGGATTCTGGAACTCACTGCCTGAAAGGGTGGTTGAGTCAGAAACTCTCATAACATGTAAGAGGTATTTAAATATTCACTTGTGTTGCCATAGCCTCCAGGGCCATGGGCCAAGTGCTGAAAAATGGGATAAGTGCAGTCAGATCTTTGTTGGCCGGCACAGACACAATGGGCCAAATGGCCTCCTTCTGTGCTGTAAACATCTATGAGTCTATGAGTCTCTATCTCCAGCATCCGCAAGATCAGAAAGATTTATCGTAGTGCAGCTAATCCTTGGAATGAGGGCAGATTGAAGACAAGATAAGATAAATGGAGACACAAGAGGAGATACAAAATAAAATCTACATGGGTGATACCAGAACTGTGAGGTTATACTTATTAGGAAAAGATTAACAGGTTAGATCCCTTTTCTCTTGAAAAACAAAGGCTATGGGTTGACCAAATAGAGGTCTTTAAAACGATGAAAGGTTTTGATAGAGTGGATACAGAGATAACGTTTCCTGTTGTGCCATCAATATAAGATAGCCAACAAGAAATCCAATAGGGAATTCAGAAGAAACCTCTTTTACCAGAGACTGGTGAGAATGTGGAACTCACTACTTAAATGGATGCATTTAAGGCGAAGCTATGTAACCATACAAGGGAGAGGGTTTTGCTGATAGAGTTAGATAAGGAAGGGTGAGAGGAGACTTGAGCAGAATGTAAACACCAGCATAGACTGGTTGGGCCAAATGGCCTGTTTCTGCACTGTATATTCTATGCAATTCTATGTAAGAACTTCGAGACATTTCTGAGATGTGATATGGCACTTTGGGGATAACTGACCCAGTGGGAAACTAGTTGGATCGGATTAGATGCCCATGCCACAAATTGCCCACTTTGACTTTTCATTGTCTTCAGTGAAGTCTGGGGGCATGGGACGTGGGGCGTGGGGGGTGGGGTTTATGTTTGTTGTTGTAAATTGGACTAATGTACAATGTATACAAATTCTGATCTCTGGAGGATATTATGGAGTAGATTGGGTAGTTTGGGCCTTTGCCATTGGTCATGCCTCTGTCACTTCCTGTTTAATTATATGGGAATGTGCCTTCGTTTTTAGGTTTTTATCTGCATGCCATATATCCTGGGTCATTTCCATACATTCTGAAATAAATCCTGATAGTGTCCCACAAACCGTGGAGTGATACCATGCATCCTGAGAGAAGGGGTAGGATGGTGGTTCAGGAGCTTGGAAGTGGTTCCTTTAAAACTATGGGAGCTGTGTCTTTAACTGGCCAGTTATGGTGGTAAGTCTCAGCAGCTACTTCACAGCAGCAGTGGCAAAGACCACCTGCCATCTCTATCCTGATAGGCAAAAAAAGGGGATTAAATCAATGGGGTTTTAATGCCACCATTTGAGGCTGAGAAAGGGGAAATGTATGATTTGTTTTATCGATCATGAAATTTAACATTGTAATGTGGAGATAATGACCTTTTAAATAACTGGTCACTAGGTGGAGCCTGCGTATTTGTTTATTTAAAGGTTTCATGGTTCACTCTATATGTTTAACAGAAGTGAGTCAGACTGTCAGTCAGGTACCGTGCCCAGTGTATAACTGAGCCACACAGACCAGGGCGGGCTCACATCCCAAATCTACACTCAAAACATTAACTCTGCTTCTCTCTTCACAGATGCTGAGCTTTTCCAGCACGTTCTGCTTTAATTTTAGAAAGGTAATAAAATTAATTTGTACAGAGCATGTCAGACCACAGTTAGAGCACACATGCAGTTTTCAGCACTCACTCATCTAAAGGATGTGGAATCCAAAGAGATTGTCCAGCATAATTGCATCAGGAAAACTAGTTATGAGGAGGGATGTGAGGTAATAGGATTATTTTCACTAGAACAGAGAAGGCTAAGAAGCAATTTAATTGAGGTTTTTAAAAAAAAATTCAGAAGACTTTTGATAGAATGAATGGAGAAGGGCTATTTCCTCTGGTTGGGAAGTCACTAACAGAAGGGACAATCCATTAAATTTGTCAGTAAAAGTGAAGGGAGAGAGTTGGAGAAGCCTACTTACACAGAGGGTTATTGGAGAATAGAAGGTTTTGCCACAGGGAAGGGTTGTGTCAGAGGTCATTGTACTTTTTAAAGGAAAATTGGATCAACATTTGAAGCAGAGGAAGATGCAAGGCTATGGGGAGAAATGAAGTCATTAAATAATGTTTGGATTTCTGTAACAAAGAGCTAGCTAGCCTGCCATGTTGGGTCGATTGGCCTCCCACTGATCTCAAGTGGGAAGGCAGCTCAGAAGCTACAGATGGCTTCAGTGCCCCTGGTTAAGGGGGGGAATGTTATCAAATGACAAAGGAAGATGGTTGTGGTTATTGGAGGTCAATCATCACAGTTCCAGGACATCACTGCAGGAGTTCCTCAGGGTAGTGTCCTCAGCTGCTTCATCAATGAACTTCCTTCCATCATAAGGTTAGAAGTGTGGATGTTCGCTGATGATTGCACAATGTTCAGCACTATTTGTGATTCCTCAGATACTGAAGCTGTCCATATCCAAATGCAGCAAGACCTGGACAATATTCAGGCTTGGGCTGACAAATGGCAAGTAATATTTGTGCTACACAAGTGCCAGGCAATGACCATCTCCAACAAGAGAGAATCTAACCATCTCCCCATGACATTCAATGGCATTACCATCGCTGCATCCTCTTCTATCAACTGAACTGGACCAGCCATATAAATACCATGGTTACAACAGCAGGTCAGAGGCTGGGATTTCTGCAGTGAATAATTCACCTCTGCAAAGCCTGTCAACCAGCTATAAGGCACAAGTCAGGAGTGTGATGGAATACTCTTCCCTTACCTGGATGAGTGCAGCTCCAACAACATTCAAGAAGCTTCACACCATCCAGGACAAAGCAGCCCACTTGAATGGAACCCAATCCACCACCTTCAACATACACTCCATCCACCATTGATGCAGAGTGGCAGTAGCGTGTACCATCTACAAGATGCTTTGCAGCAACTTACCAATGTTCCTTTGACAGCACCTTCCAAACCCACAATCTCTACCATCTAGAAGGACAAGTGCAGCAAATGGCAGAAACACCACCACCTGTAAGTTCCCCTCAAGCCACTCACCATCCTAACTTGGAATTATGTTGCCATTCCTTCACTATCGCTGGGTCAAAATCCTGGAAATCTGTTCCTAACAGCACTGTGGCTGTACCTACTCCACATGGACTGCAGTGGTTCAAGAAGGCAGCTCATTGCCACCTTCTCAAGGGCAATTAGGAATGGGCAATAAATGTTGGCCCAGCCAGTGAAGCCCACACCCAAAAGATTAAAAAGAGATCACGGGTGGAATGCAGACAATGGTTGACAAGAGGTGTGCTGCCCTCTGATGCCCCCAAGTCAAAGTGCCTGCAGATACACATTGAGTGAATCCACTTTGGATCTTATTCCTTGAGATGATGTATCTGAGACCTTCTAAACCTAAAGTTCAGATTGGGATCCCGTTCCACTCACAAACTCCAACCACAATTTTCCTCCCAACAAAAAGATTGGGCTGGAAGTTACAGGCTACCGAGGACAGACTTGGAACAGTAATCTTTCACGTTCATTTTCAGCTACACAGGTGTATTCCAAATGACTGAATCTTCATTTACCTCCAGTTACCACCAGGGGTTGCCCAAAGACTGATTTCAAATGGACAAATGTGGCTAACTCTGGAACAAAAATAAAAATAAAAATACCTGGAAAAGCTCAGCAGGTCTGACAGCATCTGCGGAGAAGAGCACAGTTAATGTTTCGAGTCCATATGACTCTTCAACAGAACTAAGTAAAAATAGAAATAGTTAAAATGGCTAACTCTGGATTAAGCTCAATTTATGAGCCATTGTGGGCGTTTTGACTTGTGTTAAATGACTCATCTGAAAGCTCTTATCACAACTCATGGCTAAAGCTAATAAGATGAAGAGTCAACAGACATTTTCTCTGTTACTTTATTCAGCAGAGATACTGAGGAAAAGCATTGTGAAGGAACAAGGTCAATGAAACTGAAGTATTATTAAAAGATATAAGCTTAAAACTTCCTGTCAGGTTAGCAGTTCAATGCTTAAACAGTTCACTTGACATTCCTCCAGCCCTATTTTAACAGAGGTATTAATCCATACAAAATAAACAAGATTTTTTTGTCAAGTTCCACTCCACCGACTTCAGAACATATGCTCTAAACTGACAATCCAGCGCAAAACTGAGTGAATGCTGTATTGTCCAAGGTGCTGTTATTAGGATGAGATATGAAACCAGGGATTTATCTGCCCTCTCAGATGGACGTTGAAGATCCCATGACATTACTTTGAAGAAGAACAAGGGAGATTGTTCCGGTTTCCTTGCCTCAACCCTATCCCTTAACCAACATCAAAAAACAGGTTGGGTGGGATTTAATGCCCTCCCTCAAGGTGAGTTTGGGGCTTTTAATTAGGTGGGAGGGTAGCAGGAGGGTAATGCTGAGGTACTAAATGCCAGATCTGTTCGAAATCTATCCCATTTAGTGCGGTGGTAGTGCCGCACAACACAATGGAAGGTATCTTCACTGTGAAGACGGGACGTCGTCTACACAAGGACTGTGCAGCAACAGAATTGTACTCAACCACAATCTGTAACCTCATGGCCCAGCATATCCCCCACTCCACCATAACCATCAAGCCAGGGGATCAGCGCTGGTTCAATGAAGAGTGCAGGAGATCATGCCAGGAGCAGCACCAGGAATACCTAAAAATTAGGTGTCAATTTGCTGAAGCTACAACACAGGACTACTTGTGTGCCAAACAGCATAAGCAGCAAGCAATAGACAGGGCTAAGCGATTCCACAACCAACAGATCAGATCTAAGCCCCGCAGTCCTACTACATCCAGTCGTGAATGGTGGTGGACAATTAAACAACACACCGGAGGAGGAGGCTGCACAAATATTCTCATCCTCAGTGATTGGAGAACCCAGCACATCAGTGCAAAAGGTAAGGTTGAAGCATTTTCAACAATCTTTAGCCAAAAGTGCCATGTGTATGATCCATCTCAGCTCCCTCTGGAGGTCCACAGCATCATAGATGCCAATCTTCAGCCAATTCAGTTCACTTAATGTGAGAACAAGACATGGCTGAAGCTGGATATTGAAAAGGCTTTGGGCCTTTATTCCGGCAATAGTACTGAAGACTTGCACTCCAGAAATTGCTGCACCACTAGCCAAATTGTTCCAGTACAGCTCCCACACTGGCATCTACCCAGCTATGTGGAAAATTGCCCAGGTATGTCATGTCCACAAAAAGCCAGGCGAATCCAGCACAGCCAATTACCACCCCATCAGTCTACTCTCGATCATCAGTAAACTGATGGAAGGGGTTGTCAACAGTACTATCAAGCGGCACTTGCTTAGTAATAACCTGTTCACTGACGCTCAGTTTGTGTTCCGCCAGGGTCACTCAGCTCCTGATCTTGTTACAGCCTTGGTCCAAACATGGACAAAAGAGCTGAACTCCAGAGGTACAATGAATGGCTGCCCTTGACATTTTTTAAAAATTTGTTTATAGGATATGGGCTTCACCGTCTAGGCTAGCATTTATTGTCTATCCCTAATTACCCTTGAGCAGGTGGTGTTAAGCTGTCTTCTTGAACCGCTGCAGTCCATGTGGTGCAGGTACACCCACAGTGCTGTTAGGGAGGGAGTTCCAAGATTTTGACCCAGTGACAATGAAGGGATAGCAATATATTTCCAAGTCAGGATGGTGAGTAGCTTGGAGGGGAACCTCCAGGCGGTGGTGTTCCCATGTATCTGCCCTTGTCCATCTAGGTGGTAGTAGTCATGGGTTTGGAAGGTGCTGTCTACAGAGGCTTGGTAAGTTCCTGCAGTGCATCTTGTAGATGGTACACACTGCTGCCACTGTGTGTCGGTGATGGAGGGAGTGAATATTTGTGGATGTGGTGCCGATCAAGTGGGCTGCTTTGCCCTGGATGGCGTCAAGCTTCTTGAGTGTTGTTGGAGCTGCACTCATCCAGGCAAATGGAGAGTATTCCATCACACTCCTGATTTGTACCTTATAGACGGTCCACCATCTACAAGGCACAAGTCAGGAGTGTGATGGAATAATCCCCACTTGCCTGAATGAATGGAGCTCAAACAACACATTTACGAACATACGAATTAGGAGCAGGAGTAGGCCACTCAGCCCCTCCGGCCTGCTCCGCCATTCAATAAGACCATGGTTGATCTGATTTTAACTTCATATTCCTGGCTACCCCACCGATAAGCTTTCACCTCTTTGCTCATCAAGAATCTATCTACTTCTGCCTTAAAGATATTCAAGGACTGTGCCTCAACCACCTTTTGAGGAAGAAAATTCCAAAGTCTCACAAACTTCTGAGAGAAAAAAAGAAAAAAAAAGAATCTTGACACTAACCAGGACAAAGCAGCCTGCTTAATTTCACCTCATCCACAAACATTCATTCCCTCTACCACTGATGCACAGTGGCAGCAGTGTGTACCATCTACAAGATGCTCTGCAGGGACTTACTAACCTCCTTCGACAGCACCTTCCATACCCATGACTGCTACCATCTAGAAGGACAGGGGCAGCAGAAACATGGGAACACCACTGCCTGGAAGTTCCCTTCCAAGCCACTCACCATACTGACTTGGAAATATATCGCCATTCCTTCACTGTTGCTGGGTCAAAATCCTGGAACTCCTTCCCTAACAGCACTGTGGGTGTACCTACACCACAGGGACAGTTCAAGAAAGCGGCTCACCACCACCTTCCCAAGGCCAATTAGGGACAGGCAATAAATGCTGGCCTAGCAGCGACATCCACATGCCATGAATAATAAAAAAAAATTTAAAAGGGAGTTAGGTTGTTATCTGAAAGGGAATATTGTGCAGGGTGCGGGGAGAAGGCTGGCGAATGGCAGTATGTGAATTGCCGCTACAGAGAACTGGTGCAGACACGGTGGGCCGAATGGTCTCCTTCTACACTGTAACAATCCCATTAGTTATTTATTACACGGTGCAGACAATAACACTGATTTTGGTGACTGCCTCAGCCTCATTAACATGGTCTGCACATTGCACCGTATGGACACAGTGACAGTAAATTCATATTTGGAGGAAAGATTTAATACTTGCAACCCAGATAAACTGTACAAGATCTTTTCCATTCTGTAGAAGTAAAAGGAGACTTTCTTTTGTCTGGATGTATGATATTATTCAATATAATTATTTCATGCAAGGGATGTAATTGGATTCTATTTTATTAGTCAGTTCACAGGGTAGAAAGATTAAATGACTCCTGAGCAACAAATGTAATGATTGAACAACATAGGCCTTCACTGTCAGTGAGGAGCATTGAAGCCCTCAGATGTCTCTGTGCAATACAAATTTTGAGAGGCCAGAGGACAAAGACTGACTGGCTAACAATTGTTTCTGTGTTTTCTTGATCAGCAAGTCTGAATACTCTGTTGCTTGATGCTTCTCACTACAATATATTTCCAATGTCTACTATGCATCAATGGATGGTAAATGCCAAGCTGCTCAAATCCCAGAGGGAAACTTGAAACAGCTGCCACAACTGTTTTGCAATTTGTATTTTATTTTGAGAAGCATGCCTTGAATTTAGTAGTAATGAGTCCATTGAGACTTAGAGGTTTTTTACAAAACTAAATTAAACATTTATTAATAAAAAAAATTTTAACCATATACCTTGGTCTACAAATTGTTACTATGCTAACTCCTAGCTCCCCTAATTAATCAGACTCCCAGTTACACCACCATTAAGGTAACAATAAAACAAATAGATTTCAACAGACCCAGGCAAAGCACACAATGTCCTGGACAGTGATATTCACAGTGAGTTTTCTTAGTTTCCAATTCTGTAGACAGCAACTTAATTCATAAAGGCTGGAGGCTTTTCACACTTGTTAGATCTTATAATTCCTTCTCCCTTACACATAGCCTCATCTCCTTTATACATGTTTCTCCCTTTTTAATGTAAATTCCATTGTTCCAATGTATCTTTGCAACTTTACTTTTCCAATATTATAAATCTTTCATGGTACTCATATTATCAGCAGCCTTTGGGAAAAATAAACACATTGTTTGGCCTCTTATGGCTAGGTGTAACATAGCATCTCTTTAAAATTCAAACTACTCTGGTCTATCTAAAAATGCAAATGTTCCTCACAACGGTTTATGTAAAAATGCAATTGTCCCTCAGTCCTGTTTACGTATTAGGCATTTCAAACCTAATTTCTCCTTTGATAACTCAAAAGCTTCAGAATAGCTGTCTCCAGTTCAATTAAATTCCCCACACTCACACATCCACACAAATAAACTAATCCAAACCCCCACCATTAACCTACTTTTACAATAAATCACAATAATAGTATGAAAATTATTATACTTTCATGACAATCACAACTTTATTATGACATTTCAATACCTCAAAAAATCCATAAAAAGCACCAAATGGAGTGGGATGATAGGTAAATAGACAAAACGACAAGGTTGAAGTCATTGAAAAAGACTCTTGAGAATCACGTGCAATGTAAAACAGGTTACTGATTCACTATGAGCCTATTACATACTTCCGCCCTGACAATCTCATCCCACCAAGCCTGCTCACAGTAAACATTCATTAGCAACAAAATAAATATGGATGACAAAGGTTATCTAGTCCAGTTCATCTCATCCATTCCAAATAATATACAAACATAGATATCATGAGCAGGAGTCGGCCATTCTGCCCCTCGAGCCAGCTCCACCATTTTATAACATTGCCTACATTATACCAATGACTACAACTCAAAAGCACTTAATTGCCCCTAAAGTGACTTGAGACATTGTGAAAGGTGTTGTATAAATGTAGATTTTGTCTTTCTTTCATTACACCATATGCAGTAGGCAGAGTGACTGTAGCTATGGGGAATTTGGAGGCCCAATGCTGATTCTCTAAGGATAATTAATCACAGAGCAATCAACTGATGTTAGGAAAGTGGCTATAAAGAAATCACTACATTTACAAAACAATTCAACTCTGCAGCTAATCTCCCCACAAACCCCCTCCAACCTTCCTCCCATCCCTCCTCTAACCTCCTCCCAACACCCCCCTAACCCTCCATAACCTCCCCCAACCTGCACTCAAATGTCCTCCACAACCACCCTCAACATCCCCTCTAACCTCCCCCTAACATTCCCCCCAGCCCCCCAACCCCCACTCCAACTTCCCCTCAACCTTCCCCCCACCCCACCAAACCCATTCCAACCTCCCCCAAACCCCCTTCTAACCTCCCCCCAACTCGCACTCAAACCACCCCCAACCTCCCTTCTAACCTCCCCCAGCACCCCCAACCTCTCCCTCAACCCTCCCTACCTTCCCACTCACCGCCCCCCCATATCCTCCCATGACCCCCTCTTCCCACCCTACCCACACACAAACACATCAACCAATTGTTTCTAAAATTGCAGGGATTTCACTTAGCATTTTTCAAGCAAGAACACTCTCTTGACAGTTGCTGTGCTGCTGTTGAATTTCGGCCAGCTTCAGTTTTCCAGCGGGCTTTTCAAAGAAAAAAAATTGGACCCATGAAGCTACCCAAAGGTTGGAAGCAGCAATGCAGCAACTCAGTCAAACTGACACCGACAGATCAGTTTTAAAAAGATCGGAAATCTCTGCTTCTGATTTTTTTAAGCCAGTCAGTGGCTCTGGTTGCTCAGACTGGATGACGAGAAACCCCCTTTTAAAACACAGAGCTCAGGGCCCCCTCAGCCCCCAGGCCCCGGTGTTTGGTACCATCTGCACCGCCCTCTCCTGGGCCCTGTGTGGGACTACAAGGGTAGATTGGAGAAGCTGGGTGTGAGCAAGAGGAAGCTAAGAGGAAATTTGACAGTGTTTAAAATCATGAAGAACTTAAATGGAGTAACTAAAGAGAAATGGTTTCTAATGCTGAAGGATTGGTAACCAGAGGGCACAGATTCAAGGTAATTGACAAAAGAACAGGGGTAACATGAGGCAAAACTTCTTTACACAATGTGTGGTTAGGATTTGTAATACACTGCCTGATAAGATTCGAGATACAGATTCAATAGTTAACCTGCAAAAAGGAATTGGAGAAATACATGAAGAAGTAAAAATTGCAGAGAAATAGGCACAGAGCAGGGAGTGAGACTGACTAGATTGTTCTTCAAAAGAATCAAAGCAGACTTGATGGGCTGAACAGCCTCCTTCTGGACAGTTCTATGATTCTTTGATGAGATAGAAAAATGAAAAGATTTGCCAATATTCTGGGCACCACAATTTGAAAGGTTGCCAAGACCATTCGCTTAAAGCACTATGGGATGCCCTGAGGTCATGAAAAGTACTATATAAATGCAGGAATTTCTCTCTTTCAAGAACATTACTATCATTGCCATTGCCCATGATATCACAATGGTAAAAGTGCTCTACTTTTGCCCCAACCCAAGGCTAAATATTGCAATGTTAAAACTATTAAAAATAAATTTGCCAGAGAACATCTCTTTAATATTTGAATGTAACTTGCTGCATTTGTGTTTTCTAATTGCCATTGTTCCTTCCTTAAATAGGTTGCAGCCAGAGAAAAGCAGCCAATGTGCATATTGTAAAGGATAGCACTCAATGGGAATGGAATATTTTTCACAGAGCCATTCAAACATTAAGCCGTTCAGAGAACGTTTACCAGACCAATGCCTGGAATGGGTGGGTTGTTTTATGAGGAAAGATTGGACAGACTAGGCTTGTATCCGCTGGAGTTTAGAAGATTAACAGGTGACTTGATTGAAACATATAAGATCCTGAGGGGTCTTGACAGGGTGGATTTGGAGAGGATGTTTCCTCTTGTGGAAGAATCTAGAACGAGGAGTCACTGCTTAAAAATAAGGGGTTGCCCATTGTCATGAAGTTATTAATGTATATAATATTTTGGAAAATATTTTTCTTTTAAAATAGAGGTTTAGTCTGTGGGTCTGTCTTAATTGGATTAAAACCAGCTGGTCTGGATGCTTTGATGTGTACTAGTTTTGATATGTAATGGAGGTAGCGTGTATTTGCAATTTTTGAATACAACATTCAAGAAGTGGGGTGAAAACTGATGCCTTTCTAGCAGCTACCAAGCCATATGTTTATATTACTAATAAAATTGGTACTATGAAAGGGGTTTCATTCTTAAAAGGTAAAGTTCAAAGAGGCTGGTGAGACAATGAGAATTTGAATTCAATCAGTGGTGGTAGGTATAACTTCAACAGTTTTCGGGTGTGCAGGCAGAGGCAATGTAAGATCAAAAGGCAGCTGCAAGCCCCCAATTGGCTCCATAGTGAAAGGAACCTCATTTTGAATTCGTAAGGTGAAAATGCTTTGCCTAATGTTTGGTTAAGTCTATGGGTTGCTGTTGCCTTAACGGAAATTAGCTTGGGAATTTGTTAAAAGTTATGATTGTTGTAATTTGTAGCCATGTGTATATATATTTTAACCTGTGTAAATTAATAAAATGTTTAATTTAGTTTAATGTAAAATTTCAAGAACTAATGGTCTGATTCTTGAGTCTAGAGTCGCACCTCAAATATGACACTTAAAATTATAGGTTATGACAGTTGTTTAAAGTTTCCCTCTGGGATTTTTAAAAATAACTCCGCTTTACCAACTGCATTGGTCATACCAATTGGGAGCTGTGCCAGGATAAATTATATTTCTAATTCCTCAATTGGTTAGGAATTGGTGAATCTTAAAGCTTACGAATACAAGAGCCTCTTTGAATTCAGGAGTTGGTGAGGAGTTTTAGAACTGGTGAGACTGCAAGATGGCTTTGGAAATTGCTAAGACTTGTCTGGAAGCAGAAGAGATAACTCTGATTAAGTTAGAAAGAATAACCAAAAGCAAGTTAACAGAATTGGTGGATAAGTTACAATTGGGGTTACCTGCAGGAGCTAGGAAATCTGATATAGTTAAAAGTATAGCATGGTATCTACAGTTGGAAGTGAAACCTGACACCTGTGAGTTACAGTTGGAGGTAGTGAGACTTCAGTTACAAATGAAAAAGCTTGAATTAGAAGCAAAGGGCAGGGAAATGGCTTTTAAAAGGGAATTAGCATTTGTGAAGATGGAGAAGGAGGAAAGAGAAAGAGGGAGAGAAAGAGAATTCCAACTGCAAATATTGGCAGTTAGAAAAGAGACATCAGTAGGTGAGGAAGGATTTATTTCTAAAGTAGGACCCAGTGGGGATATGTTTCAATTTGTACAAGCTCTTCCAAAGTTTCAGGAAACAGCTATTGAAGCAATCTTTATTTAATCTGAGAAGTTAGCTAAACAGATGAAATGGCCACAGGAAAACTGGACATTATCATTGCGGTCTAAGTTATTAGATAGGGGGCTGGGGTATAGGCTACACTTTCAGAAGAAATGTCAGTGAATTATGATGTGGTGAAAAAAGCTATTTTGAGTGTAAATGAGTTGGTTCCTGAAGCGCACAGACAGAAATGTAGGAATATGTGAAAACAGCCTGGGCAAATTTATATTGAGTTTGAAAGAGTAAAAAAGTAAGTCTGACTGGTGGATATGGGAATTTAAAAAAATAGAGACAATATATGCAGCTCTTAAGGAAGTCATTCTTTTGGAAGAATTTAAAAATTCAACCCCTTCAGTAGTGAGAATTCATGTAGAGGAACAGAGGGTTGATTCTGTAAGACAAGCAGTAGAGACAGCTGATGATTATGAGTTAGTTCATGGAGCTAAATCTTTTTTATGTCACCCTTTCAAGTTGGAAAAGGATAAAAAGTGGGAAGGCAAAAAGAAGGCAGGTGGTCAGGGAAGAAAAGGAATAGTGGGAAGTTCCCAGGAAATTTTTTCTCAGAACAAAAAAGTGGTACTAAAGGAAGAAATTACATTCGAAAATTGAGGTGTTTTTGTTGTAATAAAGTGGGGCACAGAAAGTCAGTGTGTTGGAGGTTGCAGGAAAAATCTGTGGGAATTATTGAAGTACAGAAAAGCTCTGGAAGTAAAAGTATTTTGGGTTTTGAGGTTCAGGCACAGGAGAAAACAGTGGTTTGTATACAGGTGAAACAGGGAGAATCAATGATAGGTAAAGAAGTGGGAATGTGTTCACAGTTTACAAAGAGAATCTGAGGAACAGGTTGCAGAAATGTTTAAAGATTTTGTATATGAAGGGAAAATCTTTCCATGTGTACAGGGTGGAGTAGGTAAAGATGTTAAAATTTTAAGAGACACAGGGGCTAGTCAATCCTTAATGTTGTGGGACAGTGATATTTGTTGTTCAGAGGGAGTGCTGCAGGAGAAGATAATAATAAGTGGGGTTCATGGGGACGCTAAGTCTATTCCGTTGTGGAAGGTAAATTTAAAGATGGAAGATGGGTGAAGTTATAGTTGGAGTGGTGGAAAAATTGCCCATTGCAGGGGTTCAATTTATTCTGGGTAATGATATAGCTGGATCACAAATGTGGGTGATTGTAGTTGAGCAGCCTGTAAAATTGTTTTCAACAGAAGTGCTACAGAAGGAACATCCTGGGTTGTTTCCTGATAATGAGATCAAAGGCCCATCAGGAAGAATAAAATAAACAAGATAAGCAGGCAGTTCAAAGGCAAGAAGAAGGTGTCAAAATCCAATTAGCTGGCTCTATATTTGAAAACATTGTTCAGGAGGAAGGAATGCAGGACAGTTCAGTTGAAGTGTTCAATTCAAAGAGGTTAGTGGAGATACAGAAAAATGATTTGCAATTAAAACAGCTATATCAGAAAGATTATTCGGAAACCGAAGCAAAATGTATTCCAGTATGTTATTATCTTCGAAGGAATATATAAATGAGAAAATGGCAGTTGGATCATGTCTCAGCAAAAGAAAGCTGAAGGGAGGTGCATCAGATTGTGATACCATTAGGTTATAGAAATGAGGTTCTGAGGATTGTTCATGAAATTCCAATGGGAGGACATTTAGGAATTAGGAAAACACAGGAAAATATAGAGAGGTTTTTTCTGGCCAGGTTTGTGTAGGGATGTAGTCAAATTCTGTAGAACCTGTCATCCATGTCAAGTAACAGGAAAAGCACAAGCTGCGATTAAGCCGGTGCTTTTAATTCTAATACCAGCATTTGAAGAATCTTTTACCAGGGTCATGATTGATTGTGTAGCACCCCTCCCTAAGACTTAAAGTGGAAATCAGTATTTATTAACAATAATGGATGTGTCTACTAGGTTTCCTGAAGTGATATCTTTAAGAAATATTACAACTAAGAAGATTGTGGAGGAGTTAATTACATTTTTTTTAAAGAAATGGTTTACCTAAAGAAATACAATCAGATCAGGGGTCAAATTTCATGTCACAGTTGTTTAAGCAAGTAATGAATAGTTTAGGAATAAAATAGTTTAAGTCAACAGTTTATCATCCGGAGTCACAAGGAGCTTTGGAAAGATGGCATCAACTTTAAAAACTATGATAAGAGCATACTGTCTTGATTATGCACAGGATTGGGATACGGGAATTCCATTTTTGTTATTTGCTATTGGAGACACTCCTAATGCATTGACTGGTTTTAGCCTTTTTGAACTAGTTTATGGTCACAAAGTAAGGGGACCACTGAAATTGATTCATGAGGAATTGATGGGTCAAAATTCAGAAACTACTCTCCTGGATTACGTATCAAATTTCAAGGAAAGGTTGAATAGAGCAAGTGAGTTGACTAGGGAACATTTAAAGGTCTCACAGCAAGTGAAGAAAGCAGTTAAGAAGGCTAATATTCGAAGTTTTGTTTCTGAAGAGATAGTATTAGTTTTGTTACCAGTAATAGGGGATTCATTAAATGCAAGATTTAGTGGGCCTTACAGGATTGAAAAGAAATTGAGTGAAGTAAATTATTTAATAAATACTCCAGATAGAAGAAAGAAGCAGAGGGTGTGTCATGCTTAAAAACTGCTTTGACAGGGAAGAGGAACAAAAAGAGGTGTTAGTGATGGTGGATGATGAGAAAGAGGTAGAAGTGCAGGACTCTGAAATTGATTTTCCTCTAATCAAATGGGATAATGAGGAGGTGCTTGAAAATTTATATGCAATATTGAGTTACCTTCCAAGCAAGTGTCAAAGTGATTTGGAAAAGTTATTGCAGTCACACAAACCTATTTGTGGAAATAAGTTGGGAAAGACACATTTAGCTTTACATGATGTATGTACAGAAATATCATCTTCAGTGAGGCAACAACTTTATTGATTAAATCCAGCAAAGTTATCACAAGTACAAAAATAAATTGATTTCATGCTTCAAAATAATATCATTGATCTAGTTTCAGTAATTGGAGTTTGCCTATTGTACTGGTACTGAAACTGAATGGAACACAAAGACTGTGTGTGGACTATTGAAAGGTGAATGCGGTGAGAGAAGCAGATTCATTTTTCCCATACCACGGTTGGAGGATTACATTGAGAAAGTGGGACAATCGAAATTTATCACAAAGATTGACTTGCTAAAAGGATATTGGCAGGTACTATTGTCGGAGGGGGCAAAGGAGATATCAGCTTTTGTAACACGAAGTGGACTATATCAGTTTAAAGTCATGCCATATGGTATGAAGAATCCACCTGAGACATTTGAAAGACTGACAAAGTAATTGTGGATCTAAGCAACTGCGCTCTTTATATTGATTATCTAATTGTTTTCAGATGTTACAGCATCTAGAAGCATTATTAGAATTATTTACTTGACTACAAGAAGCTAATTTGGTGATGAACTTGGCTAAAAGTGAATTTGCAAAAGCCCAAGTTATGTATCTGGGCCATACCATTGGACATGGTAAGGTGGCTCCAAGAGATGCAAAAGTCAAGGCTATCATGGATTTCCCAGTGCCTATAACAAAATGAGAAGTTTTGAGATTTTTGGGCATGAGTGGGTTTTACCGGAAATTTGTACCAAACTATAGCCAAGTGGTTGCTCCACTGACTGAACTATTAAAAAAGAACAAGAAATTTCATTGGACACTGGAGTGTCAGAAGTAATTCGATAGTTTGAAAACTGTATTAACTATGACACTAGTTTGGCAGTACCCAATTATGCCAAGCAATTCAAGTTGGCCATTGACGCACATGATATAGGTATTGGGGCTGTATTGTCACAAGAAGATGGCACTGGAATTGAAAAACCGATCTGGTATTTTTTACGGAAATTGAATATGCAACGGAGAAGATATTCAACGATCGAAAAGAAACTTTGAGTCTGGTGTTAACATTGCCACATTTTGAAATTTATGTTGCAAACAATTCATCAGAAACAATTGTTTATACAGGCCATAATCCTTTGAAGTGTTTGGACAAATTTCGAGACAAAAGTGCAAGGCTTTTCAGATGGAGTCAATTGTTAAAACCAGTTAATCTACGTATTATACATATTGCTGGAAGAGAAAATCAGTTTCCAGATGCATTATCAAGAGTTTGAAGCTTAAAGGAAAATGGGACATTTTAAAAATAACCTGGACACTGCACTGGGGTGATTTCTGTTGATACCAAGGACTTGTATATATACATAGTTAAATTATGCACGCATCTGATAATGTAATAGTGTGATAAATATAGGAGATAGTGTGAAATAGGTTATTAAGCTCATCTCCAGGACAGCATTAAATTCTGCCCGAGGGCAGTTCTTTCTGTTGCTGGCTGTTTTTTGAAGTTGATTTTGTCAGGTGAGCAAAGGACCTGCTGCAAAGGCAAACTGGTGCCATCCCAAAATCAGGATCTTATGCAGTGTTTCGACAAGCAGTTTCTACTGGAAATTAAATATCACTTTAAAAGGAAATGGAAATCCTTCTTTAGAGATGAGTTGAGAATAGGCTTTGACTCTTTGTAATCCTGTTAATGGCTGATGTTGGATCGGCAGGCCATTTCACGTCGCTCTTGAATTTCCTTTCGATTGACTTTGGCAGAAACGAAGATTGGAAGAGTTGGATAACAGGCAACACATCAGATAGCGCCCATTTTACACTAACAAGCTGAATTAAAATGACCCAGACTGAATGAAGGATACAAGGCAGGTATCGCAGTGGAAGAAACATAGAAACTAGGAGCAGGGGTAGGCCATTCGGCCCTTCGAGCCTGCTCCGCCATTCATTATGATCATGGCTAATCATCCAACTCAAAAGCCTGCTCCTGCTTTTTCCCCATATCCTTTGATCCCTTTCGCCCCAAGAGCTATATCTAACTCCTTCTTGAAAACATACAATGTTTTGGTTTCAACTACTTTCTGTATAATGAATTCCACAGGCTCACCACTCTCTGAGTGAAGAAATTTCTCCTCATCTCAGTCCTAAATGGTCTACCCCATATCCTCAGACTGTGACCCCTGGTTCTGGACTCCCCCACCATTGGGAACATCCTTCCTGCAGCTGCCCTGTCTAGTCCTGTTAGAATTTTATAGGTTTCTTTGAGATCCCCCCTCATTCTTCTGAACTGCCCCGAATATAATCCTAATCGACTCAATCTCCCCTCATATGTCAGTCCTGCCATCCCAGGAATCAGTCAGATAAACCTTCGCTGCATTCCCTCGATAGCAAGTACATCCTTCCTCAGATAAGGAGACCAAAACTGCACGTACTATTCCAGGTGTGGTCTCACTAAGGTCCTGTACAATTACAGTGAGACATCCTTGCTCCTGTACTCAAATCCTCTGGCTATGAAGGCCAACATACCATTTGCCTTCTTTACCGCCTGCTGCACCTGCATGCTTACCTACAGTGACCGGTGTACAAGGACACCCAGATCTCGTTGCACATTCCCCTCTCTCAATTCAGATAATAATCTGCCTTCCTGTTTTTGCTACCAAAATGGATAAACCCACATTTACTCACATTATACTGCATCTGCCATGCATTTGCCCACTCACTCAGCTTGTCCAAATTACACTGAAGCATCTCTGCATCCTCCTCACAGCTCACCCTCCCACCCAGCTTTGTGGCATGTGCAAATTTGGAGATATTATATTTAATTCCCTCATCTAAATCATTAATATATATTGTGAATAGCTGGAGTCCCAGCACCGATCCCTGCGGTACCCCATTAGTCACTGCTTGCCATTCGGAAAAAGACCCGTTTATTCCGACTCTTTGTTTCCTGTCTGCCAACAAGTTTTCTATCCATCTCAATACACTACCCCCAATCCCATGTGCTTTAATTTTACACACTAATCTCTTATGCGGGACTTTGTCGAAAGTCTTTTGAAAGTCCAAATAAACCACATCCACTGGCTCCCCCTCATTAACTCTTTTAGTAACATCCTCGAAAAATTTCAGTAGATTTGTCAAGCATGATTTCTCTTTCATAAATCCATGCTGACTCTGTCTGATTCTGCCACTGTTTACCATGCGCTCAGCTATTAAATCTTTTATAATGGACTCTAGAATTTTCTTCACTACTGACGTCAGGCTGACTGGTCTATAATTCCCTGTTTTCTCTCTGCCTCCTTTTTTAAATAGAGGACTTACATTAGCTACCCTCCAATCTGTCAGAACTTTTCCAGAGTCTATGGAATCTCAGAAGATGACCACCAATGCATCCACTGTTTCTTGAGCCACTTCCTTAAGTACTCTGGGATGTAGATTATCAGGCCCCGGGGATTTATCGGCCATCAATCCCATCAATTTCTCCATTTCCCTACTAATACTGATTTCTTTCAGTTCCTCCCTCTCACTAAACCCTGTGTTCCCCAACATTTCTGGTATGAGGGAAGAATCAACACCAAATTCCCTAGTGATTAGAGAGTGGCATTCACTTGGAAGTTGGAAACAGCTCACCACTGTGCCCTTTTGCTCAGGAGATGAGGTGTGATATAGAGGAGTCCCAGTGGAAAAGGAAAATCAACCCTTCACAGCACTCTCTTCCTACATCACTGCTCCACCCTTTGCCCACAAACTGCATTCTCACAACCAATCAAATTTGCTGTTGATATGAAATCCAAACTCACTTTGATGTTGACCAAGAGATTAATACCAAACAAACCAGGCTTTGGTCACTCAGTTTCTGATCTCTTCCCGTCTGCCTCAGGAAGGGGCTGATCGGCACAATGGAATATTTTTCCCAGGTCACTGCTACCCACTTCCAAATGGCTGGCTCAAGGAATAAATGACCTTGGTAGCTGAGCTGGGTAAAGTAGGAATTTCAAGGGGTTTCATTCCCTCAAAGTCCCTAGGATGTGATGGCCTGAATCCTAGGGTCATAAAAGAAGTGGCTGCAGAGTTGGTTGAGGCATTGGTTAGAATCTTCCAAAATCCCTCAGTGGGAAAGTCAGTAGGAAATAATTGTGTTGGGAGCAGACATCTATCATACTTTGAACTACAGGGTTTTTTTTGTGAATGTCTTTTAAAGAAACAAGTTCATTTAAGTATTTGCTTCAGATAGTCGTATTTTTTTAAAAGGACAGTTCCTCCATTTTGGTATCAATATATACTAAACGATCCATCAGAGGACCTTCAGCCCAGTTAACTCCATAGTGGTGGCTGTCTTCATAAGAAATAGGAACAGGAGTAGACCATTCAGCCCTTTGAGCCTGCTTCACCATTCAATAAGATCATACCTGATCTTTTATCTCAATTCCACCTTCCCACACTGAAAGATGAAGAGACACTTTATTCAATTTAGTAAAAACAAGCATCCCTGGCTGTCAATAAAATGAAGCTTGTAGCTAAGGTCTGAAGTGACTAAAGTCAATGTTCAGACCAGAGAGATATTTAATTAATATTGTGACACTCTGACGATGAAGGAAGAATTTTCATGGTCAAGAAAAGTTTGACTCATAGCAATATTCATGCCACACAAGGGTCAGGCAATAACCATCTCCAACAAGAGAAAGTCCAACTACCTCCCTTTGACGTTCAATGGCATTACCATCACTGAATCTCCTATCAACAACATCCTGAGCAGAAATTTAACTGGACCAGCCACATAAATAATACAGCTACAAGAACACAGGGAATTCCATGGCAAGTAACTGATCTCCCGTCTCCCCAGAGCCTCTCCACCATCCACAAATCGCAAGCCAGGTCTGTACTAGCCTGCGAAGATTAGTGGTAGGTCAGAAGATTGGACTGATTTTAAGAATCAGCAAATAAAGGCTAAAAAAAAAACAAAGGGGGAGGAATTAGAGTATGGGAGAAGGCTAGCTAGGAATATAAAAACTGATAGTAAGAGTTTCCATAAGTATTTAAACAGGAAATGTTGGTCCTCTAGGGAGTGAGTCTGGGGAATCGGAAATCAAGGAAATGGCAGAAGTAATGAACAGGTATTTTGTAATAAAAACAAAAAAACTGCGGATGCTGGAAATCCAAAACAAAAACAGAATTACCTGGAAAAACTCAGCAGGTCTGGCAGCATCGGCGGAGAAGAAAAGAGTTGACGTTTCGAGTCCTCATGACCCTTCGACAGAACTTGAGTTCGAGTCCAGGAAAGAGCTGAAATATAAGCTGGTTTAAGGTGTGTGTGTGGGGGGGCGGAGAGATAGAGAGACAGAGAGGTGGAGGGGGTTGGTGTGGTTGTAGCGACAAACAAGCAGTGATAGAAGCAGATCATCAAAAGATGTCAACAACAATAGTACAATAGAACACATAGGTGTTAAAGTTAAAGTTGGTGATATTATCTAAACGAATGTGCTAATTAAGAATGGATGGTAGGGCACTCAAGGTATAGCTCTAGTGGGTTTTTTTTTATTTTATATAATGGAAATAGGTGGGAAAAGGAAAATCTTTATAATTTATTGGGGAAAAAAAAAAAGAAGGGGGAAACAGAAAGGGGGTGGGGATGGGGGAGGGGACTCACGACCTAAAGTTGTTGAATTCAACATTCAGTCCGGAAGGCTGTAAAGTCCCTAGTCGGAAGATGAGGTGTTGTTCCTCCAGTTTGCGTTGGGCTTCACTGGAACAATGCAGCAAGCCAAGGACAGACATGTGGGCAAGAGAGCAGGGTGGAGTGTTAAAATGGCAAGCGACAGGGAGGTTTGGGTCATTCTTGCGGACAGACCGCAGGTGTTCTGCAAAGCGGTCGCCCAGTTTACGTTTGGTCTCTCCAATGTAGAGGAGACCACATTGGGAGCAACGAATGCAGTAGACTAAGTTGGGGGAAATGCAAGTGAAATGCTGCTTCACTTGAAAGGAGTGTTTGGGTCCTTGGACGGTGAGGAGAGAGGAAGTGAAGGGGCAGGTGTTGCATCTTTTGCGTGGGCAAGGGGTTGTGCCATAGGAGGGGGTTGAGGAGTAGGGGGTGATGGAGGAGTGGACCAGGGTGTCCCGGAGGGAGCGATCCCTACGGAATGCCGATAAGGGGGGTGAAGGGAAGATGTGTTTGGTAGTGGCATCATGCTGGAGTTGGCGGAAATGGCGGAGGATGATCCTTTGAATGCGGAGGCTGGTGGGGTGATAAGTGAGGACAAGGGGGACCCTATCATGTTTCTGGGAGGGAGGAGAAGGAGTGAGGGCGGATGCGCGGGAGATGGGCCGGACACGGTTGAGGGCCCTGTCAACGACCGTGGGTGGAAAACCTCGGTTAAGGAAGAAGGAGGACATGTCAGAGGAACTGTTTTTGAATGTAGCATCATCGGAACAGATGCGACGGAGGCGAAGGAACTGAGAGAATGGGATGGAGTCCTTACAGGAAGTGGGGTGTGAGGAGCTGTAGTCGAGATAGCTGTGGGTGTCGGTGGGTTTGTAATGGATATTGGTGGACAGTCTATCACCAGAGATTGAGACAGAGAGGTCAAGGAAGGGAAGGGAAGTGTCAGAGATGGACCACGTGAAAATGATGGAGGGGTGGAGATTGGAAGCAAAATTAATAAATTTTTCCAAGTCCTGACGAGAGCATGAAGCAGCACCGAAATAATCATCGATGTACCGGAGAAAGAGTTGTGGAAGGGGGCCGGAGTAGGACTGCAACAAGGAATGTTCCACATACCCCATAAAGAGACAGGCATAGCTGGGGCCCATGCGGGTACCCATAGCCACACCTTTTATTTGGAGGAAGTGAGAGGAGTTGAAGGAGAAATTGTTCAGCGTGAGAACAAGTTCAGCCAGACGGAGGAGAGTAGTGGTGGATGGGGATTGTTCGGGCCTCTGTTCGAGGAAGAAGCTAAGGGCCCTCAGACCATCCTGGTGGGGGATGGAGGTGTAGAGGGATTGGACGTCCATGGTGAAGAGGAAGCGGTAGGGGCCAGGGAACTGGAAATTGTTGATGTGACGTAAGGTGTCAGAGGAATCACGGATGTAGGTGGGAAGGGACTGGACAAGGGGAGAGAGAAGGGAGTCAAGATAACGAGAAATGAGTTCTGTGGGGCAGGAGCAAGCTGAGACGATCGGTCTACCGGGGCAGTTCTGTTTGTGGATTTTGGGTAGGAGATAGAAGCGGGCCGTCCGAGGTTGGGCGACTATCAGGTTGGAAGCTGTGGGAGGGAGATCCCCAGAGGAGATGAGGTCAGTGACAGTCCTGGAAACAATGGCTTGATGTTCAGTGGTGGGGTCATGGTCCAGGGAGAGGTAGGAGGAAGTGTCTGCGAGTTGACGCTCAGCCTCTGCGTGGTAGAGGTCACTGGCGCACTGACCTCTACCACGCGGAGGCTGAGCGTCAACTCGCAGACACTTCCTCCTACCTCTCCCTGGACCATGACCCCACCACTGAACATCAAGCCATTGTTTCCAGGACTGTCACTGACCTCATCTCCTCTGGGGATCTCCCTCCCACAGCTTCCAACCTGATAGTCGCCCAACCTCGGACGGCCCGCTTCTATCTCCTACCCAAAATCCACAAACAGAACTGCCCCGGTAGACCGATCGTCTCAGCTTGCT
This sequence comes from Carcharodon carcharias, assembly GCF_017639515.1. NCBI lineage: Eukaryota > Metazoa > Chordata > Chondrichthyes > Lamniformes > Lamnidae > Carcharodon > Carcharodon carcharias. Next base: position 138,022,680 of record NC_054476.1, on the reverse strand, counting down.
CCTGCCCCACAGAACTCATTTCTCGTTATCTTGACTCCCTTCTCTCTCCCCTTGTCCAGTCCCTTCCCACCTACATCCGTGATTCCTCTGACACCTTACGTCACATCAACAATTTCCAGTTCCCTGGCCCCTACCGCTTCCTCTTCACCATGGACGTCCAATCCCTCTACACCTCCATCCCCCACCAGGATGGTCTGAGGGCCCTTAGCTTCTTCCTCGAACAGAGGCCCGAACAATCCCCATCCACCACTACTCTCCTCCGTCTGGCTGAACTTGTTCTCACGCTGAACAATTTCTCCTTCAACTCCTCTCACTTCCTCCAAATAAAAGGTGTGGCTATGGGTACCCGCATGGGCCCCAGCTATGCCTGTCTCTTTATGGGGTATGTGGAACATTCCTTGTTGCAGTCCTACTCCGGCCCCCTTCCACAACTCTTTCTCCGGTACATCGATGATTATTTCGGTGCTGCTTCATGCTCTCGTCAGGACTTGGAAAAATTTATTAATTTTGCTTCCAATCTCCACCCCTCCATCATTTTCACGTGGTCCATCTCTGACACTTCCCTTCCCTTCCTTGACCTCTCTGTCTCAATCTCTGGTGATAGACTGTCCACCAATATCCATTACAAACCCACCGACACCCACAGCTATCTCGACTACAGCTCCTCACACCCCACTTCCTGTAAGGACTCCATCCCATTCTCTCAGTTCCTTCGCCTCCGTCGCATCTGTTCCGATGATGCTACATTCAAAAACAGTTCCTCTGACATATCCTCCTTCTTCCTTAACCGAGGTTTTCCACCCACGGTCGTTGACAGGGCCCTCAACCGTGTCCGGCCCATCTCCCGCGCATCCGCCCTCACTCCTTCTCCTCCCTCCCAGAAACATGATAGGGTCCCCCTTGTCCTCACTTATCACCCCACCAGCCTCCGCATTCAAAGGATCATCCTCCGCCATTTCCGCCAACTCCAGCATGATGCCACTACCAAACACATCTTCCCTTCACCCCCCTTATCGGCATTCCGTAGGGATCGCTCCCTCCGGGACACCCTGGTCCACTCCTCCATCACCCCCTACTCCTCAACCCCCTCCTATGGCACAACCCCTTGCCCACGCAAAAGATGCAACACCTGCCCCTTCACTTCCTCTCTCCTCACCGTCCAAGGACCCAAACACTCCTTTCAAGTGAAGCAGCATTTCACTTGCATTTCCCCCAACTTAGTCTACTGCATTCGTTGCTCCCAATGTGGTCTCCTCTACATTGGAGAGACCAAACGTAAACTGGGCGACCGCTTTGCAGAACACCTGCGGTCTGTCCGCAAGAATGACCCAAACCTCCCTGTCGCTTGCCATTTTAACACTCCACCCTGCTCTCTTGCCCACATGTCTGTCCTTGGCTTGCTGCATTGTTCCAGTGAAGCCCAACGCAAACTGGAGGAACAACACCTCATCTTCCGACTAGGGACTTTACAGCCTTCCGGACTGAATGTTGAATTCAACAACTTTAGGTCGTGAGTCCCCTCCCCCATCCCCACCCCCTTTCTGTTTCCCCCTTCCTTTTTTTTTCCCCAATAAATTATAAAGATTTTCCTTTTCCCACCTATTTCCATTATATAAAATAAAAAAAAACCCACTAGAGCTATACCTTGAGTGCCCTACCATCCATTCTTAATTAGCACATTCGTTTAGATAATATCACCAACTTTAACTTTAACACCTATGTGTTCTATTGTACTATTGTTGTTGACATCTTTTGATGATCTGCTTCTATCACTGCTTGTTTGTCGCTACAACCACACCAACCCCCTCCACCTCTCTGTCTCTCTATCTCTCCACCCCCCACACACACACCTTAAACCAGCTTATATTTCAGCTCTTTCCTGGACTCGAACTCAAGTTCTGTCGAAGGGTCATGAGGACTCGAAACGTCAACTCTTTTCTTCTCCGCCGATGCTGCCAGACCTGCTGAGTTTTTCCAGGTAATTCTGTTTTTGTAACAGGTATTTTGTGTCTGTTTTCACTGTATAAGACTTAGAAAACTTCCCAAATATACTTGAAAATTAAGAAGTGAAAGGGAGGGAGGAACTTAATTACAATTATCAGGGAAAAAGTACTGGGAAAACTATTAGACCAAAAGACTGACAAGTCCTTGGGACCAAATGGCTTGAATCCTAGGGCCTTAAAGAAAGTGGCTGCAGAGTTAATAGAGGCATTGGTTATAATCTTCCAAAATTTCCAAGATTCTGGAAAGGTCCCTGCAGATTAGAAAATAGTAAATGCAACATCTTTATTCAAGGAGGGAGACAGAAAGCAAGAAACTATAGGCTAGTTGGCCTAACATTTGTCATAAAGAAATTGCTAGAATTCATTATTAAGAAGATTGTAGCAGGATACTTAGAGAATCTCAATGCAATCAGGCAGAGTCAACATGGTTTTGTGAAAGGGAAATAGTGTTTAACTAATCTATTGGAGTTCTTTGAGCAAGTAACAGGCAAGGTGGATAAAGGGAAACCTGAGATGTGGTATACTTGGATCTCCAAAAGGCATTTGATAAGGTGCCACATCAAAGGTTACTAGACAAAATACAGTTCATGGTGTAGGGGGTAACATATTAGCATAGATAAAGAATTAGTTAGCTAACAGGAAGCAGAGAGTAGGGATAAATGGGTCTTTTTCAGGTGGGTAAGCTATAACTAGTGGAGTGCCACTGGGATCAGTGTTGGGGTCTCAACTATTTACTGTCTATATCAATGACTTGGATGAAGGGACCAAATATATGGTAGCTAAATTTGCCAATGGCACACCAAGATATGTAGGACAGTAAGTTGTCAAGAGGAGGTAAAGAATCTACAAAGGGATATAGATAGGTTAATTGAGTGGGCATAAATTTGGTACCTGTATTGTGGGAAAATGTGAACTTGTCCACTCTGGCAGGAAGAATAAAAATGCAGTATACTATTTAAATGGAGAGAGATTGCAGAACTTGGTGGTATAGAGGGATCTGGGTATGACGATATTCTGTGGTACATGAATCACAAAAAGTTAGTTTGCAGGTAGGACAAGTGATTAGGAAGGAATCACTTGGTGTTTATTGCAAAGGAAATGGAATATAAAAATAGGGACTTTTTACTGCAGCTGTACAGGGCCTTGGGGAGACCACATCAGGCATATTGTGTACAGCTTTGGTCTTATTTGAAAAAGGATATAATTGAGTTGGAAGCAGCTCAGAGAAGGCTCACTCTACTGATACCTGGGATGCATTGGGGGGTGGGGTTATCCTATGAAGAAATGTTGAACAGGTTGGGCCTATACCCTTTGGAGTTTGGAAGAATGAGAGGTGATCTTATTGAAACATATATGATCCTAAGGGGGCTTGATTAGGTAGATACTGGGCAGATGTTTCTGATCTGAATGAGATTCAAGAAGCTCGACACCATTCAGGACAAAGCAGCCCATTTGATTGGCACCCCATCCACCATGTTAAAAATTCACTCCCTCCACCACCAGCACATAGTGGCAGCTGTGCATACTATCTACAGGGTGCACTGCAGCAACTTGCCATGGCTTCTACGACAGCACCTTTACCACCCAGAACGGCAAGGGCAGCAAGTGCAACAGAACACCACCGCCTGCAAGTTCTGCTCCAATCGTACGACATGCTAACATGCTATATCGTCATTCCTTCTTTGTCAATGGGTAAAAATCCTGGAGTTCCCTACCTAATACACCTGTGGGAGTATCTTCACCACATGGACAGCAGAGGTTCAAGAATGCAGCCTTCCCCCCACCTTCTCAAGAGAAATTAGAAATGAGCAAGACCTTGCCAGTGATGTCCCCATCCAATGAATGATTATATTAAAAATGCAATTCTCTGCCAAAAAATGTATATGAAATATGAAGTTTTGCTCAACTCTAGCTCACTGCTAGATGCAGTTTCCATGTGAGATGGTTGAAAAGTGCATACTTCACAAGTATTGGTGCAGATTTTGGACTCAATTGCTTGTTTTGTTTTGAAAAAACAATGCAAGTAATTTGCAAGTGAAAGATTACATGCTCATATTTCTGCTTCTATGGAACAACTTTCTTAGACTTCAGCAGGGGCTTAGTTGTTGCCTTTGAATGAGGAGATTGTGAGTTCAAATCCGACTCCACAATTTGAGCGTCAAATCTAGGCTGACACTCCAGTGCAGTACTGAGTGAGTGCTGCAATGTTACAGGTCCTGTCTTTCAGATAGGATGTTAAACCGAGACCTTGTCTGCCCTTTCAGGTGGATGTAAAAGATCCTATGGCATTATTTTGAAGAAGAGCCGGGGAGTTATTCCTGGTGTCCTGGCCAATATTTATCCCTCAATCAACATCACAAAAACAGATTGTCTGGTCATCATCACATTGCTGTTTTCAGGAGCTTGCTGTGTGTAAATTGGTTGCTGCTTTCCTACATCACTAGTGTCTACACTTCAAAAGTGCTTCATTGGCTGTAAAATGTAAGGTGCTATATAAATGCAAGCATTGCTTTCTTTCTTTTCATAAATTAACTTGTATATTCAATTCAGCCCAAATAAAATGAACTGACAGCATGGCATTTTTCTGCCTTTTTAAGTGGATATATGAACCTGAACTGCAGGCCTCAATGTCTCTCCAGTAAATACCAGGGTAGTGGGGTAATTGCTAGTTCTGTGGCACACCGAGCAATTCACGTGGCACATAAGGGAGCAAATTTCAGTTCATAGGAGATCTGCTTATGGAAACTGCCTTGTGTTTCACACACAAATAAGTAATCAACCAGAATTGTGTATGTGAATGGCATTATTAAGCCAGGCCAACAATTAGAAAACAATTTGCTCTTTACATGTGATCGAATTTAAGAAACAAGTTTCCTTTTAGTGATTTTAACAAACAAGTGGATTCCACAGGTGTTTCATTGTGGTAAGCAACATATATTGTATGAGTCTTGGGCCAGGGACAGCTGGAGGGGGACACAATTATGTGACAATTAATTAGCTACCAAACAATATCATGCCAATACTATTAATAGCATCAATGGGAGGGTTCAAATGAGAATACATCTGGGAGTAAACTTGCAGAGAAAATCTGGATATTGAGCAGAGTAATTCAGGGGAACTGAACTATGCTGATAATTCATGTGAAACAGAGTATTAATGGAAAATAATTTTCATTTAGCAAATCCTTAATAAAGAAATTGTGGATATCAAACCATCTGGATCTGACATTCACTCAGAATGAAGATCTATCAGGTAGGACAAGTAATTCAATATCATTTTTTAAGTCTTTCAGAATGGTTTAATTCTTACCAATTGTTTAGGATCTTCAGATCCTGTTCCTGCATGCGACAAACTCAAAAGATTAGTGTTCAGAAAAAGGGAAACTAAGATCTATCAGGTGGTAGATCCAAGGTGTCTGAATTCTAGGTAACTTTCTGTACGTTGTCCAGTTATCAGTACGTTATCTAACTATCTGTATGTTGAGTATTAATTGATGTAAAAATGTTCTGTGAATTCAGTACCTAGTGTGAATGTGGAAAGGATGTTTCCTCTTGTGGAAGAATCTAGAACTAGAGGTCACTGTTTAAAAAAATAAGGGGTCACCCCACAGAGATGAGGATTTTCTCTCAGAGTGTCGTGAGTCTTTGGAACTCGCTTCCAAAAAAGATGATTGAAGCAGAATCTTTGAATGTTTTTAAGGCAAAGGTAGATAGATTCTTGATAAACAAGGGGGTGAAAGGTTATTGGGGGTAGGCGAGAATGTGGATTTGAGGTACGACCAGATCAGCCATGATCTTATCGAATGGCAGAATAGGCTCGAGGGTCTACTCTACTCCAGTGGCCTACTCCTGCTCTTAATTCATAAGTTCATATGTGAATGAATGTCTAAAATCACAACTTAATTGAATTCTATTTGTTGATACTTCCTATCAGCTGTCAGTTTTCAATTGAGGATAGTACAAGCAGATGGTTAAAGATGGGGACATTCAATGAAGGCATGCAATGGCAAATTAACTTGACTGGTTCATAGAGTGATTAAAAGGAGAAAAAAGGGATTGGAAGGGATATTATAAAGTTGGATTAACTGGGATTGGCTTTGCTTTATCAGTCTAACAGTTATAATCACTTTGCATTGGAGAGATTGATTGCTAAATGATCACAGCCTAAGAGTAACATATTTTGGGGGTTTGTTACAATATACATTTGTTGATGAGACCATTGTTGTAGTTGAATATTTCCCTACTCATGTTTCTATATTTGCAGGGTAAAAAAAGTTGGATCATATATGCATATTTACTGTAAGACATTTTTAATGTGTTTAAATATAAAGCACTTTACAGCTAATTGATTATTTTTCAACTGAAATGACTATTGTCATGTAGCCAGGTGCTACTGTCAAACACATGTGGGAACTTCAGAATGCTTCATGTGTTCTTCAACACATGTCATCTAGATTCACTTCAGGGCTCACGGGTGGCTGAGTATTTCCTGGAAAGCAGGTTCCAGGAGGCGGTCATCCCACAACAGGAAATAATTGAATGATCTGGTTTTCTGTGTTAGGTAGCATTGATTGGCCAGGACCCAAGGAGAACTTTCCATTTTACTTCATGAGTAGACAGACGGAGCCTCCACTTAATGTTTAAAGAAAGGCAGCACTTCCAACACTGCAGTGCTGGAGTATCAGCCTAGATTAACAGATCTAACAGCAATTATATAAATAATCATCTTATACCTAAGGAGTTTTATTTTTCCATTTCAATTTAGAATGAAGGGACAACTGTGACCTATAACCTGCAATACATGCACCATGTGAGAACTTCAGAATGCTTCATGTGTTCTGGAGGGCCATGTGTGCAGGAAATAAGTTTGAGGATCATGTGGATTCACTTCAGGGTTTACAGGTGACTGAGTATTTCCTGGAAAGCAAATTCCAGGAGGCGGCCATCCCACTGCCACCTGGAAGGGTAGGAATGGGTAGGTGGTGTAGGTTTCAACGAGAAGTGTTGAATGTGCAAACTGGGTAGTTCAGCATTGATTACCAGTATGAGTGACAACACGTCAAAGGAGTGCAGTCCAAGCCAGGCATCATGAGGGAAAGCACTACACTGTGGGATATAACAATGGAGTATAGGAATGCATCAGTAATTAGGGATTCAAGGGTACACAAGAAGTTCTGCTATTGCAGACATGAGTCCTGCATCATACGGTGCAAGGGTAAGGGACTGCAAGGAGAGGATGCGGAACATTCTTCGGGAAGAAAGAAAAGAACCAGAAGACATGATCTGCTTCTGAATCAACGACACAGGGAGAAAGGAAGCTGAGTTGCTGTATTCAGTGTTTAAGGAGCTAGGAAGGAAGTTAAAAGGCAGGATCTTTCGATACATTGTTTCGCTCTCATGGTTAGATTTTGTGGGTTTATCTTTTTCTTTACATTTACTGTGTTCCCCATCTTTGTTTGTTGAGTTAACCCTGGTTCCTTTTGACAGTTTTGTCTGCTGTTCTTTATTTCTGGTGATATCTCCTTTAGCCTCTGGTTCATGACGTTTTGGGGAATCCTGGGCTGCTGTCTCTGGAGATAGCTGTATAGACATACAGGAAACTCTGAGGTAGGCACTTGACCAACATCTTGCTCTCCCTCAAATTCCAGTACCCTCCGTATAGCAGGAAGGTCAGTGTCCTTCAATGTGGAAAAGGTGGACATTGCCTGGTTCGGTTCCATCTATGGTTCTGGACTTGTTTGACTGCTAGCATCTGGGACTACCACTTTTGGTGGGTGGGTAGCTGTGGGTGCACTTATCAAGGGATCACCACTCTCGAGTGAATATGGTATTGTAACAGTGTGTTCTGTCACCTGAGTTTCGTCTTCCACCTACTTGGCTGTTGCACAGAGTGATGAAGGATCATGGTCACAGTTGGGTATTCATTGGTCCAATTTGGTTCATTACTGCTTCAGTAAGAAGAAGTTTACTCTCTATCCCCTGGACATCTTGACAAAAAGCTGGATTATCAATCTCAGGGAAGAGTGTCAAAAAATCAGCACTGAGGTCCCAATAGAGGTCACCAGAGCACTTGGATGGTTTGGGGGGGGCTCCAATTTGATATAATCAATGCCTGTCAGTTCATTGACATCTTCCACTGTTTTGATGAGGTTGAGGTTGATGCTGACACAGGCATTTTAGCTTAGAAGAGAGCATTTCTGATTGCAAATAACCTATAATGTTTCCAGTATCTGTTTGTTCTTGTAATGGACTGGCGCTTGTACCATGCCTATGTCTCATAGTTTGACCCCTCCTGGAACATAGAACGTGTTTTCAGTTGTCCTCAGCCATAGGTTTGATAGCCGCAGTTCTTTATTGGACAAGACCATTATATAGCTCCTATATCCAATTTGAAATTAGTGACTTGTTCATTGACACAAATGTTTGCATTCTAGAAATTGTAATAGATCTTTGATCTCACCCAGGAAACATTGCTGTTCCTCTTTTTGGTGAGACTCTATTTCATTAATGGCTTGTGTGCAAAGATTCCCTCATTATCCTCTGTGTATCTAGAGGTTTTAGTTCTGCACATCTTTCCAAAGTGCCCAATCTTTTTATAATGGAAACATCCTGCAATGCTTGTTGGACATGGTTCACACCCCTGGGGCTTTTTGGCACCGCAGTGCGGCATGGCTTACTGGCATCTTGAATTTTTGTACAATAGGGTCTTTTTTGTCCTTACGTGTCTTTGACATTCTTTTGTTTAATAAGCTGTAACGTCATTGTGAGTCTTCTGAACCACAGTTTGTCTTCCCCTCTTAGTATGGCTCTATTTTGCTGATGAACCTCTGGTTGTCTGGCTAATTGTATCACCTTCTCCAAAGTTAAGTCGTCTTTGGATTGCAGTAGGTCAGATCAGGTGTCATCGGTAACCCCAACTCTGATGCAGTCTTGCTGTATCAGCTCAGAATTAAGAACACCAGAATTGCAAACTTCAGCCAATCAATTCAGGTCATTGATAAAGGAATGATGGGTTCACCAGGTTTCTGGACCATTTTGTTAAACTTGGCTCTAGATCTTGTTACTCCGTAGGTTAAAATAATTATCAAAGGCTTTTTTAAGACCTCTTCAAATTTGTCTGATGTTTTATTAATGCCTTCTTTTTATCACATCATCAGCAATTGTTCCAATAAAGTATAATAATGTATTGACTTGTTCATCCTCTGATTTATTGTTTAATCTGGATGCAATTCTGAATCTTAAAAATCTCTTCCTCTAAAGTGCTGAATTCTGTGTGTAGTCTGTCCCTTCCATATGCTCAAATTGGTCTGGCAAGGTGAATTGGGAAGCCATAGTTGTTTTAAACTCTTTGGAGGTTTGCCTAGATTTTTTTAACTTCTGTTGCAGTCATGGAGTTTTCCCACACTGGCCAGGCTTTTACTGAAATCCACTGCAGTTACTGACCCTCTTTGGCAATAGTTCCTGAACATTGCTGAATTTTGAAATTAATCACTGGAATTAATTACTAAGGCCAGTTGACTGATTTCTTCCTTTTGGGGAATCATTTTTGAGCAGCTGATCTTTCTTTACTTCAATCGCTGCCTCATGGTCGCCATGTGTAACATTGCCCACTTCGGGCCCGGGCTGTGGGGTGTATCAAAACATGTGTTCATTAAAATGGAATTCTCCCAGTGCTGCCTGCTTACTGTGATGTTAATTTGAAGTTTCTAAGGCCTTTTCAAGGTTCGCTCACCCTTTCTCGATCGTCACCAGGTTCTTTGACTCTGCTGCTGGATCGGGATTTTTCACAGACTGCCACATGCTATGGTGTAGCCTTTAGTAAGCTGAACAGTTGATTTCTTCTCCGCCTCTCAGTCTCCACGTTTTCTATGGAGCTCTTCTGGTGACTTTGAATTGCCTTACTGAAGTCTTCAGTTTTGGCATCTTTTTTTTCAGGTGTTATGACACAGCGGATGGTAAATGTTGAGCTGCTCAAACCTGAAACAGCTGCCACAACTGTTTTGCAATTTATATTTTTATTTTGAGATGTGTGCCTTGAATTCAGTAGTAATAAGTCCACTGAGTCTTAGAGGTTTTTAACAAAACTAAATTAAACATTTATTAATAAAAGAAATTATTTTAAGCACATACATTGGTCTACAAATTACTACTATGATAACTCCTAAATCCCCTAATTAATCTAGCTCCCAATTACACCTCTGTAAAACAACATAGATTTCAACAGACCCAGGCAAAGCACACAATACCCTGGGCAGTGATATTTAAAATGAATTTTCTTAACTTCAGTTCCTGGAGACAGCAGCTTGGTACATAGAGGCTGGAGGCTTTTCACGCTTGTTAGATCTAAGAATGCCTTCTTCTTATACATAACTTCATCTCCTTTATACAGGTTTCTCCCTTTTTAATGTAAATCCCATTATCCAATATTTCTTTGCAACTTTAAATTTTCCATAATATAAATCTTGCACAGCACTCATAATATCAATAATTTTTGGGAAAAATAAACACACTCTTTGGCTTAGCCTCTGTTGGCTAGGCGTATCACCTTATCTTCAGTTTGAAATTCATTGCTCGGGTTTATCTAAAAATGCAAATGTTCTTCACACCTCACATACTAAAACCTCAACCATATTTACCTATTTAGCATTTCAAACCTAACTTCCCTGCTGATACATCAAAGCGCCCAGACCAGCTGTCTGCAATTCAATTAAAACCTACACACCTATACACAGAAACTAACCAAAACCCCACTATTAACCTACCTTTACAATAACTTACAATAATATTATGAAATTGTATTTTCATGACACAGATCAGATTGGTAAACTTTTTTAAAGTTGATTTTCAGAGATTTCAGGATCCTTCATTGCTGCCACCATGTTGTATGTTGGTTGTGACTGGCTAAGGAACAGTTGCAGAGACATAGATATGTCTGAGCAATAACTGGTTTATTGCATGAACATAACTATTTACAGTTGTACAAGACTATAGGCATTATTCAGTCTAAGCCATGAACTTTCTCCTGCCAGTCTCCTAGTCATGTGACTCTTTCTTACATCATCATCTGCGCAGTACTGTTTCTCCACTCCCACACATTAATCCTTTCAGCCCTGAACTCCCTAATACTACAGCACCCTTGCTCGATAATGGGAGAGAAGGATAAACCTGACTATTACAGGCCAGTCAGTTCATTGCCAGTGGTGGGGAAGATTCTGGTAATAATAATCCAGCAGTAAATTAGCAACCACTTTGACAAGTATGAACAAATAAAGGGGAGTCAGCATTAAATTTACTAAGGGCAAAATCATATTTGGCAAACATGATTGAGTTTTTTGATGAGGTGAATGCTGGCAGTGCAGTTGTGTTGTGTTGTGTATGTAGATTTTCAAAAGGTGTTGATGAAGTGCCACATTTTAGGCTTGTTAACGAAACTGAAGCCCATGAGATAAAAGGGCGGTAGCAGTATGGATAGAAAATAAAATGGTGGTGAATGATTGTTTTTGGATGAGGGGGAGATTTACAGTGGTGTACCCTAGGGTTTGGTACTAGGACCGCTACTGTTTTTGATATTCATTAATGACCTGGACTTTGGGGTGCAAGGCATTATTTTAACATTTACAAATGAAACAAACCTTGGAAATATAGTAACCAGGAAGTTGGTAACAGATTAAAAGAAAATAGAGAAGCTAAGGGAATGGGCAGACACATGGCAGGTGAAATTTAATGAAGAAAAGATGTGGGGTGATACATTTTGGCAGGAAGAATGAGGAAAGACAGCACAAGCTAAATGATACAATTTTAAAGGAGGTACAAGGAGATAGGGTCCTTGGGGTATCTGTTTACAAATTTTTGAAGTTAGTAGGACAGCTTTAAAAGCAATTAATAAAGCCTATGGGATCCTTATAAATAGAGGCATAGGGCGGAATTTTCCATTTTTGAAGCTAAGCGCCGTGGCGGACAGGTCTCGTGGTGCATTTCCTGCTGGTTGGAGTGGTGGGAAATCATACCCAATTTTGCAGCTAATTAATTATGCATAGGCAAGTATCTCTCCGAATCATATGGCGGGTCAGGAACTGATTCGTCCATCCTGCCATCACCTAACAGGCTCACGGATCCGGGTGCCATATTTAAACGTCATCTGAACACACACATTCAATCTCATCAGCCCAGCTGTCTTCAGGAGACGTGTCAAGATGGCTGCACAGAAGAAGAAGGCTGCTCCATGATTTAGCCACGGCTTCCTCAATGCTTTGATAAGAGGAATATGCCAACACCAGGATGTCCTCTACCCCAGGACGGCTCCAGGAAGCCCACCAACCTCAACTCACCAGCCTGGGAGACAGTCACAAGGGAGGTCAGCTCGTTGAGCACCTGCCCCAGAAGCACCATAGTGCAGGAAGAGGATAATGATCTCATCTGCTCTGCCAGGGTAAGTAAACCTTCAGCCTACTCCGCTCTCTAACACATCATGGCTTCATGCACACAAAGGCTTACACTGCTCAAGGATCTCATACAATATTAATGGGGAACACAACAGCACTGATTGTTTCATGGACACTTTAATATCAGAAGCATCTTATTGATCATACTGCACAAACTCCATTCTCAGCCCTTACTGTGGAGGCTCAGCACACACAGCAGGCAAGCTTGCTTCCCAACCTCTGCTCCATTCTTTCTTCTTAAATTCCATCCATTTGTCTTCATGCAGGCCAAGCTTGCCCACAACAGGAGGAAGAGATCCCAGATGGGAGGAAGGATGACCAACATAGTGGATCTCACTCCCTTCAAGGATGATGTCGCCGAGCTGGTAGGGGAGGATAGGGATCGCTCCTTTGGGCAAGGTGAGATCGGCCTCTCCCAGCATCCCATACGGATGAGCCCTCCATGACTTGACCATATCCTGACATTCAATCAGATCTAGGTGACTATGATGCCAACCCCGATACTTGACATCTCAATCCCATAAAGGTTGGAAGAGGTTTGGCTGCTTTCATGAAATGTGCCACCTTATCAAAATGACTCCTGCACTCTCTGATTTGGTATGCTGATTAAGGTTAACTTGCACATGAGCAATGACTGGATTCCCATTGGCCCATTATCCATGCCAATTAGAGAAAGCACATTAGAAGCTTTCATTGATGATCTGGCAGATTTGCAGTAGCTGTGCCTCCTTAATGGTCGCCTGCATTTTCCATTCTCACATACCTCTCTGTTAATGCCCAAATGGAGCAACCATATTGTAAAGCCAATAACTCCTGCAGTCACTCATTAATGTGCACCAAAAGGCAATGGTTCCAACAGTCATTTCAGGGAAGTCTTTTTGCTCAGCTTTGACTCGATTTCAATGTTGTGATTCGAAGAGGTTTGAAGGCGCCTTAGCGCAGCCATGTGCTCCTCCCACACTGCCTCAGACACACCCCCCATGCAGATTGTTTTCCAGTTTCAATTTCAAACTGTGCCATTACTTCATGGATTCAAGATGGTGGTGCTCAATTTTTATTTTGAGACCAGATTCGAGCCTCTCCCTGTCAGTGTTCAGGTTGCTCCAATTTTCCTGGTAACTCACGATGTGCTAGAGACCTCATTCCAGTCATTCTCCAGCCTCCCGCAGTAACCCTGGAACCCATTGTCATTGTGGTGGACATCCCAGCCCTCCCTCCTGAACCCATCACTGTTAACGTCCCCATGTGAACCTCACCTCTCCCTATATCGAGGCTGTGTGCAAGGTCACATACAGAGGAGAACCCCTTGCCAGGAGAGCTTTGAATCCCACCCCTCCAACCATGATCATCCCATCTGCATCCCAGTACCGAGCCAGACATGCCTATCGCCACCAATTGTGAACACGCCCTGCACACCAAGATGTGCCTTATCCCAATTGAGCACACAAGCTTTGCCCCTCCCTGGAGTGGGAGTATGATGTACGTGGCAAGCATAGCCCTGTAGCAAGGACCACAAAGCTCCAGGACTGCCTTTAGTCTCTCACCCTAACTGCGAGGTCCACAGAGCCCCAGGACTGCCTTTAATCTCTCACTCCGACCTATTGGCCCCAGACCAGGGACTATGACTGTCTTTCAGTGAGCTCCCCCAGTCCCTCATAACCGATCACAACACAGTCTCCCTTCACCCCACCCCCATGAGTTTCTGTGCAACCCATTCCTCTTGTGCCTCCCCCACCCCCCCGCCCCTGCCCCTGCTTCTGGAGTCTGGGTGCATCCCCTCCCATTTATATAATCCAGTTCCCATCCACCCCACTTCTGCGTCTGCATTCGAGTCTTCCATGTTGGGCTCCAGCTTCCCCACCCTCAGTCTCTCCTTTGCCTGCCTTACTCCTCCCCAGCCTTTCAACTGCTCTATAACCCATTGCCCCCCATGTGTCTATTGTCTTCCTTCCACCAAACCCCCACCGCACCCCCGGCCCCCCCCAAAACTCAGTCGCAATGCTGGTCTCAGTTGCAGGTTGCAGCCCTGCCTGAGAGCCGCTGCACAGCGGTGTCCTCCCAGAATACAGAGGCACCCACTGTGAACAGATCAACCCTACACCCCAACCAGTGTGGCATTTCACTGCCATTGCTAAGAAACTAGAGCAGCGCTGTTGCAGCTAGACTTACAATGTTGCACTCACTTCTGAGTCACAAGCGAAGTGAGGGTGGACTGATGCGCGTCGCTCATTTCCAAGCATGTTTTAGACTGGTCCAATTTCCTGCTGGCATGATGCAAGGTTGGAAGGTGGAACATGATTCCGGCGAGTATTCATGACATGGTAATGAATGCAAATGGCATTCCCGACATTGATCAGGGGAGATCCAACCCTTCATCAGGGGTGAGGGGAGTGTGCACGACACCTACATCCTGAGCCACTTGCAGATCCCTGGCATCTTCCAGGGTCCACAGAAGCGGCAAGGTTGGCTCCCTGGGAACAAGGGCTACACACAGAGGCCGTAACTGATGACACCCGTGTGGTGGCCTCAGGTTGCAGCAGAGCAACTCTATAATGAGGCCATGCAGCAGTTTGCAACTTGGTGGAGCAGACCATTGGGATACTGAAGATGTGGTTCCGGTGCCTGAACTAGTCTGGTGGAGCCCTGCAATATAGTCCGCAGAGGGTGTCACACATCGTCGTCGTCTGCTGTACCCTTTGCAGCACTAGGTTGTAATGGGGTGAGGAGCTTGCTCAGGAGGAAATGGAGGAGCTGGAGGTCTCCCCGGATGAGGAGGAAGGCGATAGGGATGAGGCTTTCGCACTGGTTAGACAAGGCAGGCACGCTCAGAAGGACCTCATAGCTGTCAGATTTGTGGAGGATGATGACGACATGCAGCGTGGTGTCCCATGGATCCTCACATCGCAGTTGTGAATATTTGACTCCAATGTGGCTTATGTAAGTGCCAATACCCTCTGTGAGAATGCTCCTGTCATGGAGATGCAGTGGAGGCCCTAATAGTGGCTTGAGCACAGGAGGATGATGGCAACATGCAGTAAGAACACTCCATAGATCTTCACACAGCCTCTGAGAGTTTCTGACTCCTGTCTGGCCGAGGGCAGCTTGCTTGCGCACTGTGATCAGGCTCATCTCAGAGACGCAGCCATGAAACTTTGTACACATCTGATGCTGTGTCTGCCTTCAGCACCTCAGCCCTTCAGGAGCTGGTGCACAGCATCACTGGTCGCAGATGTTGGTGTGATGGGGGCCAGCCCCACCTGAAAGATGCTGAGAGAACACAGAGAGAATGCGAGAACCCTGTGGCGCCTGCCCATTACATTTCTGGCAGCAATGACCAGCACCGCCGAGGTGCAGGAATCAGTAATGTTTCCAGGGAGTGAGAGGCCGGACCATCACTGTGGCCCGAAGGCCACACAGAGCACAGGGAAGAGGCCCTGGACTGAGACACCTGCCTTTATCTTGTGCAGAAAGGTTTCACATCTGAGTGACAAGAACACTGCTCATCAGAACAAGGAGCCACAGGCAGGGTGACATTCTTAGTTTATTGACAATTTTTAAAAAAATTTATAAGTCTTTATTGATTTTTAGAACTACTTAAAAGTATTCAGTAAAATGATAATAGTGAACAGTATGTACAAGTGATCAACACCTGTGGCCAGGCTGTGCAACTAGTTTTACTTAACTTTCCTAACCCTGCCTTGGTGCTGCCTGGGTATCTACAGCAGAGGTGGAGGCAGCTTGCTGACTGTGACATCCTGTCTGTGATAACTTCGGCCAGTGTCCTCTGGAGGGCCGACTTGGTGGGCCCCGGCCTGCTTTCAGGGTCCTGTTATGTGACAGTGGCACTCTCCTCAGTCTGTGGAGCTGGACCTGCGGAGGTCACAAGGAGAGGGGATTCGGATGAGCCAGTCACTCACAGAGTCACTTGGGTGGATGACCTCAGAGCGTGCACATACTGATCCTCCTCTCTATGGGTGCCCGAGGGCCCAAGGCTGGCTCAGTGACCAGAAGGGACTGTGCAGTGAGATCAAGCTGCCCAGCACCCCTCTCGCATACACACTGTTGGAGGCCAACTATGGCATCAACAATGGAGTTGAGCACACGCAGCATGCAGGAGTGACGTCCTGGACCAAGGTCTCCATGGAGGCTGCCATCCTGCCAGTGTTGACCTCGGTGCATTGGCATGCCAGTGCTATCACCTCTGCCTAAAGGTGGATGGACCCCTCCATCATGCCTTGCAATCTGAAGAGGACAGTGGGCATTCCTTCCTGATGTTCGCTAACTTGCCTTTGCAGCTCCAGCAACTGCGACATGACCGAGTCCAGAGGCTCATCATCTGACTCGGACTCAGCAACGTTCTGGCCTCCAGCTGTCCTCCAAGTGCTGGGGATCTGGGAAGTCCCTGCCTCCGCCTGCTGTGGATCAGAAAGTCTGATGTGCTCACTAGATTGTGATCCCGAGGCTACTGTAAAGCTAGGTCCCACTGAGGTTTGTGCTTTTGCACTGGTGGGGGGTGTGGGTGAGCGCTGTGATGGGACTTCAGGGAGGGTGCCTCCAGATTCCTCTTCAGAGGTTTCTTCGGGGCTTGATTGGAGGCCCTGGGTCATGGACTCTGTTGGCTGTTTGGCAGATGTGCCTATGAAAGCAAGGGGAGATAATTAATGCAAGGCAGTGGGCTGTGAAAGACGACACATCAGACACAGCCTGGTTGTCTAGTGAATGTTGCACTGCTGGATCCTCACTTGGTAGAGCAGCGCCGACCTCACCATCAGCACAGGACCGGTCCTGGTCATCACTAGCCAGCTGGATGGCTTTGTTTTCGAATTCTGTAAGGACTTTGATCTCTGGCATCCCTCCACCTGTCTGTGGCCTTTCCTGTTGTGAGCCAGTTTGTCCTGCATGGATAGAGATGGGGAGAGTGTATCAGGACACCTGCTGGGCCAGATGACAAGTATGCGTGGTCTGTGTGGATGCTGAGTGGTCCCACGAACGGGTTGAAGACAATGACGGTGTGTGTGAAAGAGTGAATGGTGATGTCCCTTGCACTGGCAGTGAGTCAGGGCCCTGTGGATGTGTGATGGGTTTGTGAATGTGTGACTTGGGAGTGATGAAAAGAGTGACACAGCCTGCCAGAACGGAGGAGATCATTCATCCTTTTGCAGCACTGGGTGGCTGTCCTCCTCTGCAGGACATTCGCGCTGACCACCGCTGCTATCGCCTCCCAAGCTGAGTTGGTAATTTTGCTGTCTCCATCCTGCGGCCTGAGCAGGGGTAGAGCACACCCCAGCAGGCCTCCACGGCATCCAGCAGTTGCTCGGGGAACCTGTCGTTGAAGTGGGAGGCTGCAGTCTTTTTTCCTTTGCTGGCAATGTCTCCTGGATAGCGGTGGTGAGCTGGTGGTGATGAGCGCTTTGCTGGCGGCTGCCTTTTAAAGATGGAGGCTGGCGTGATACAACAGCTGGATGATGGTGAGCGGGTGAATGAGATCCTGCCCACCATGGAAATGGCGTGTTTCACAGGAGTGAATAAATAATGAGGCGGGTTGGGGACGATGCAACGTGAAAACCCACCATTTCCATCAGCGGGTAGGACTCCATTTTACTCGTCTGCTTTTGCACTTAGTGCAATTCTGGGAAAATTCCACCCAAAGGGTCAAATAGCCCTCTTCTGTGCTATATTACGGTATGACTATGGTGCTCAAGTCTATAGTGTACCTTCAACACATAGCCATCCAACTCAGAAGCAAGAATTCTACCAACTAAACCAGGCTGACAAAAGTACATATAATAAGGGATCTTCGAGGTTATAATTGATGAGATGTTATACAATAGTAAAGATTATAAACATAGTATATTGTGAAAGTGTCATTCACTGCTTAAAGATTAAATGACTTTAGTCAAACAATAATCCAATCAATGGGGATATATTTAATGAAACTGAATTGTTCTGTTTTAGCATGAAGCCCAAAAGAAGACAGGAAGATTAAGGTGACGCTGGGGGCCTGAATATAAATATGTTGAGATTCTCACTGGGTACACACTTCTGTTTCTGCTGACAGTGGCAATCTCACTGATCTGCTATTTTCGAGGCGAATGTTTTTCTATCAATAATGTTCTTCTTAGAGAATTTTGACTACATGAGGCATGAAGGAGCAACAAAATATACTCTGGCAGCAGAGAGTGTTCCTGACTGTTACAATGGGGGGAATTTTCCCTCCACTTGGGGGGGGTTGTGAAGGGGTGGGCAGGAACGGGCGCGAACCTGATCGGCGCCCCAGATCAGGTCCACGCCGCCATTTTACGTTGGTGGGCCAATTAAGGCCCACCCAGTGTGACGCACATCTGGAAGCGCTGAACGCTCTCTGTGCAGGCAGGGGTAGATTCCTTGAGTTGGGGCCTGCGCTCTTTTGTGCATCAGGGAGATTAGTTTAAGTTTTAAACATCTTAATAAAGAAAATAAAAACTTTTAAAACATGTCCCCTCATGTGACAGTGTCACATGAGCTGGGACGCGTCAATGAATTTTTAAAAAAATTATTACTGAATTTTTAAACACTTCATGCAACCTCATCCCGCCTGTGGATGAGGTTCCATGAAAAATGCGAAGGCCGCCTGGGCTCTTCGCCTGCCCGCCAAGCTTAAAGTTAGACGGGCAGCTCCTTTTATTAGTTCAATTAGTTTTTAACAGGCCTTAATAGGCCTTTGACAGTTCAGTGGATGCACAGCCGAGTCAGCTGCGCGCCCGCCGAACTGAAAATCTAAATGACACGCAGTGACATTGGGACACCTACCCATTTTACGTCATTTTATGTCACGATGAGCAGGCCCCACCCCCATTTGCTGACCCAAAAATTCTTCCCAATGTGTTGGAAGAGTGTGGCCAGGCCTTTGGCAACTTTCCCATGTGCATGATGAGTGGAAAAAGATTCCCCGCCCTCAGTGCACGCTCAGAGAGTTACCACCAATATTGCAAACTAGCTTCAACTCATTTTCTTAAGCTTCCAGCACTTTAAGTGTTTTTTAGCTTGGAAACCATTGTGCAATAGACCTCTTTCACTTATGCAATATGATAAATATCTCCAGATGTAAGGTTGGTTTTAATTAATTACAGGACCTCTACACACGATAAGACCACAGTCAACATGAACAAGAAAGTGCCATTAGCTTAACTGTGCATTTTACAGGTTACGCTTAAAAAATCCACATTATACGCACATTATAACAGATGCAGGTTTTTAAAAATATTTCAAGAGGTATTGCAATGATGCACACTGAACTTGGAATTAAAATACACACTTCAGCCTTTACCAATAAAAATACATTCACTGTTCAAAATGTTAACTGTCTTGAACAAATGAATGGCATTTTATGCATTTTCCAGAGTTTCCGACAATTTTAAATATATTTGGAAGCCAGGTAAAGCCTAAGGTCCCAAAGTTCAAAGATATGAATATCACAAACTCTTTGACCAGCTTCAGCAACAGAACCTCTAACTTGAAGGTCATAATTGCAGCCACAGCTCCCACTGTAACAAACATCACAGAGGGTCACCTTAATACTCCCATTTTGGAAGTTTCTTATTGCCAATACTTTATGGAAGCATTTGAGTAGGAAGAAATTACATCAATTCCTACAGATGCAGATTCGACTTCAGAAGCATTGAAAACGCCAGCAAATATTGAGCTAACCATAATTTATCTTGATGACTTTTTGTTAGTCACTGAGCTAGTATTCCAGAGACCCAGGGTAATACTCTGGGGACCCAGTTTCAAATCCCACAATGGCAGACGAATTCAAAAGAAATCTGGAATTAAAAAGTCTGATGATGACCATGAAACCATTGCCGATTGGTGTAAAAACCCATCTGGTTCACTAATGCCGTTTAGGGAGGGAAATCTGCCGTCCTTACCTGGTCTGACCTACATGTGACTCCAGACCCATAGCAATGTGTTTTGACTCTTAAATGCTCTTTGAACAAGGGCAATTAGGGATGGGCAATAAAAGCTGGCCCAGCCAGTGATGCCTACATCCCATGAACGAATAAATTTTAAAAAGTGATGTAAAGCAATGGTCTTCTCACAGATGAGCCCAAAAGTGTTTTTCTGTGTTTTCTTTGCTGTGCCGTTTTAGCTACCCCTCTGGCCCTGTGGTCAGCTATCTGCCTGGTCCCATGCAGAGCAGTGCTAAGGATACATTTTGGTAGGGAGAACGAGGAGAGACAATGTAAAATAAGGGGTACAATTCTAAAAGGGGTGCAGTAATAGAGGGACTTGGGTGTATATGTGCACAAATTGTTGAAAGTGGCAGGGCACGTTGCGAAAGTGATTAAAAAGACAGGGACTGAATTTTCTGGCTGGTGGGGAGGTGGGGGGGGGCGGGTGGGCAGTGGGAGCAGGTACGGGCGCAGCCGCGATCGGGTCTGTGACACCATTTTACGCCAATTAAGGCCTGCCCAGTGTGAATCGCGGCTCCCGAGAACAGCGGGATGGGCGGGTGGTGGCAGGTCTGCAATGACGGGCCTGCAATGACTGCCGGGTCCAATGGCGACCTGTTTTAACATATTGCTGCAGCCTTTCCAAGGCTGTGAATCATGGCCAATGGAAGGGCTTCCCAGAGCACTGCTGGTGAGCAGGCCAGGCTGGAGGGTAGGGCAGGGGGGCACTGTGTCCCTCAGTTTTCCAATGATTGCCTTGCTGCCCTTCTCAAGATGGTGGCAGCACAGCGGAAGGTCCTGGTACCTCAGGATGGGAGGAGGAGACCCACCCACATGATGAAACGTGCCTGGGAGGAGGTGGCGGAGGTGGTGAGCTCCCATGAGGTGGTGTGATGCACCCGGATCCAGTGTCAGAAGCGCTTCAATGACCTGTTGCGCTCTGGCAGAGTGAGTATTCATGTTGACATTGGTCATTTAACCCAGCAGGTAGGCTTCCCCGCACCCCCCACCCCTTCCCCCAAGTCTGAGTGTAGTGACTGCATTGAATCATTGACGGCATGTGTCCTTCGCTGGGTGGGCCAGCAGATATTGCCCATGCCGAGGTCACCCTGAGAGGGTGGTGAAGAGATGGGTTCTGCCCCCGCAGCATGAGGTACACTAAGACCCACATTATTGTTTTGGGGGCAACCTGGAGGTGCTGCACCGAGGCACAGTGCTGGAACTCCAGGACATGTCAAAGTCAGGGTGATGACATGCTGGGAGGGGAGCTTCAATGTTGCGTGGTGTCGGAGATTAATCACACCGAAGCATCATTTCGTACGTAGAAACCCCATTTATTACTTGTGCACAAGGGAGACAGCACAATGAGAGCTACTGTATAGTCTCTTAGCAGAATACACGCAGACTTGTTAAAAGCATTTTTACAGCCAATCAGTAAGTTTTGCAACAAACCTATCTGCTTATTTGCATTAGTTAACTGACCAATCCATGTTCCAGTAAATTTCCATTTCCCTCACATCAGATGTTTGGTTACTCAGTTGCTTATCACAACCCTGATTACATTCGGCCTGAGAAAGAACAAAATGGAATGTCTCAGGGCTCATCCTACAACTGTGGTCAGACAAGATGGTATTCTTCTCAAGGTTGTAGTATTTTTCTCTTAGACCTAGGCAAACAATTCAACTTCTCATTAACCCTTTCCAGCACCAAGTGGGCTCCCTGCAGTTGCCTAGACCAGCACACTTCCCCCCTTTTGTCCTAAAAGAACAATCCACCGCCCTTAGCCAAGTTGTATGTATCCTAGTCGCCGGGCTTCATCCTCAGTGGGGTCCTGATTCCTGAGGAGAGGGAGGGAATAGATAGCTGGCTTCCACCAGGACTCTGGAGGTTCTGTAGTCGGCAGTCAGAGCGGATGCAACAGAGGACAAGCTGGATAACAACGTACAGAACAATGATTAGGGCAAGACCTATGACAAAGTATTTGAGGAGGGTTTTAAAAAGGTCCCCAAACCACCCACCGATATTAAGGAGCCACCCTCACCAGTCAAAGGATGGGAAAATGAGTATAAATCCAACATTTAGTTCAATTGCCATGTGAGGCGACGGCCTGCATTCGTTGAACCGTAGAATTGGTAGTCCATGCCCCCACAAGGACCGCGCAGGACAGGATCCAGATCATAGTCCACATTCTGATGGCTCAGTCAAGGTTTCTGCTCAAGCACTTTTGTCCGAGGTTAGCGTCCGCTTGACGTGCAAGGTGTGGATCCACAAAGGTCGTCCTTCAACCTTCACGGCCGTATTGGTGGTGAGCAGGGCTTGGAAAGGTCCTTTCCATTGAGGTTCCAAACAGTTCTTTCTCCTGAAGGTCTTAACCAGGACTAGGTCCCTGGGCTGGTATTGATGGCAGCCTTCAATGGTGGGCTTTTTCTGAGCTTTTTTATCTTTCCACTGCCCCAGTGGACTGGGGGTGGTATGGGCAGGAAAGGTGATGGTTGCATTGTAAGGCCTTCAGCAGTTACTTTCTCACTTTAGCGATAAAATGAGGCCCATTATCACTTGATAAAATCTCTGCTATCCCAAACCTGGGTATGTATTCATGCAACAACAATTTTGCAACAATAATAGCATCATTTCATCAGGTGGGATACACCTCCGCCCATCGCGAGAACAAACACACTATAACTAAAACATAATTATATCCCCTACATTTAGGCATTTGTATAAAGTCCATTTGTAGGTGTACAAACGGGCCCCATGCCTGGGGTCCCGTACCAGCAGTCACTGAGGGTGTCTTGCGTTGACAAAGCAGACATTGTGAAGCTATTTTAGCTGCCTGGCAAAAAACCCAGTCGCAAACCACATCTGCTGTGCCATTTTGTTCATCCCCCTTTGCCCCAATATTTTCTACTCTATATAGTGTCCTGCTGGGTGTTGACATAGGTATGACAGGTATTACTAGTACAATGCCTATTCTTTCAACTCTAAAGTGCTCAACCACACACACAAAAGACAATTCAGGGAAGAAAACACATTAAAGTTCACATACAAATGCTTTCTTGCACACAAACACATATATAAAGGTATGTATTTATGTTCCTATAATATTGAACTTAACTCTAAACAAAGCTTCAAGTAGCAGTGGGGGGAATAAAGGGATCTTGAAGGCTCCACCTATAGGAACCTTCAAACTGACAAAAGCTCACATTTCCCCTGCTACTGCCTGTCAGTGCTTGTTAACGCCCCTAGGGTTGCCCCCCTTTTCTCTCTTTTTCTCTCTCTCTCTCCTCAGCACAAACAGCTCTTGTAACTTAGATCAATTCATTTTTTAAGTTACAGAAAATTCAGTAGCGGACATTTTGGGTCCCAATCATCCTTAAAACATATGCTAAGTGACATTTCTATCCCGTTTAAAAGTTCCGTCTGGTGGGAAGCTCTCCCTTACCTTGGGTCCACTTAGCCCATTCAGAAACATACTGGACACTTTCAGGTTCATAATGGACATACATATAAGCATTTAGGGTTCCCCTTGGAGGGGGAACCTGGGGTTTCTTTGATGCCATATTACCCATTCTCTATCTAATAACTAAAAAAGGCCAGTCTTTGGCGGGTCCCCGACCTGCAATGCACTTTCATCAATCAGCCCACTCGCACGCTCAAGGGGTCCCGCACCCCGAGCCACAATCACGCACACACAGACTCAGTACCAACTCCAGGGGCTACCAACCCCGAGTATATCCTAAACTCCAGAGGCTACCGACCTCGAGTATATCCTGGCCAGAGTGGTCCCAGTGTGACACCTAATCTCCTAAATACTTAAATAGATGACTTAGCCTAAGAGTCAGCCACAGGCAGGCAAAGACAGATCACAGGTCAAAGAAACCCCAGAAAACCAAACCGGCCTGTCGTGGACTGAGGAGTCCTTGAACCACGAGGTCCTAATGCTGGCGCTCCGTGGCCCAACCCTAGGGGTTAGTCATCTCGATGGAACCTCCAAGAAACTGTTGGAGATTAATCACACTGAGGCATCATTTCATATGTAGAAACCCCATTTATTACTTGTGCACAAGGGAGACAGCACAATGAGAGCTACTGTACAGTCCCGTAGCAGAATACATGCAGACTTGTTAAAAGCAATTTTACAGCCAATCAGTAAGTTTTGCACAAACCTATCTGCTTATTTGCATAAGTTAACTGACCAATCCATGTTCCAGTAAATTTCCATTTCCCTCACATCAGATATTTGGTTACTCAGTTGCTTATCACAACCCTGATTACATTCCGCTTGAGAAAGAACAAAATGGAATATCTCAGGGCTCATCCTACAACTGTGGTCAGACAAGATGGTATTCTTCCCAAGGTTGTAGTATTTTTCTCTTAGGCCTAGGCAAACAATTCAACTTCTCATTAACCATTTCCAGCACCAAGTGGGCTCCCTGCAGTTGCCTAGGCCACCACAGTGGTCAATCTGCTGTCCTCTGTGCTCCATGTGCTTGTACCTCCTTGCAATGGAAAGTTAGACCGTGTGATGCCTAATGTAATGTAGGCAGCATTTGGCCAACGAGTGGGGGTGTGGGTGTGAGTGTTTGGCAGCAGCAGGGTGAGGAGGTACTGGAGCCCTGCAATGTCCCACTCTGGTTAGGGTGGGCCATCCACAAAGAGATTCTAGGTACAAGTAGCACTAATCAATGCTCTTATCTCCTTTTCAGGAGACGAATGCACAGAATGCTGCAGAGCGTGTGAGGACTGGCAGAGGGCCGGCACAGTTAGTGATTCTCAGCAGCTTCGAGCAAGAGGCCTTTGATTTGGAGAGGCGCCATGCACCCAGGTCCACTGGTGTCGGTGAGGCTGGGGTGCCACGGGCAGGTATGTTTGTCCAGCAGCGAGGTTACTATTGTTCTCCCAGCAGCATGGTAGGGCTGAATGTTCAGTGATTGAAGTTTGCAACATGGCTTGACCATTGCTTATGGAAGGATGAGCATATAATGATCCGGGGGACAGGGTTACACATTGACATTGTCTCCACATTAACTGATCCAATGCCCTTGTTCTTCCTTTCAGCATCAGCGGAGCAGGGCCGGGAGGAGGAGCAGCAGAGGCCCCCTCTCACACCTGAGGGGCCTGAAGACTCACCAGCATCACACCATTTCAGTCAGGCAGGCACCAGCACAGATACTAGCACCCTGGTGGGAATTAGAACATCGGCTACTGTCCCATGGCACAGCAGTGAGGACACTTCACAGTCGCTGGAGAAGCTGGCAGAGACAGAGAGTGCCCACAGCGCCAGCATTTGGAGGACTGCAGGGGACCAGGCACAAGCTCAGTCAGTGCCTGATAATGTGCTTCTGGAGTTGTCCACGATGCAGCAGGTGCAGGAAATGTGGCCAGGTGTGCGGGAGCATCTGGTGGAGATACATGAGGCTATGCTTGGCTTGGTCTCCATGGTGGAGGGGTCTACGCGGACTATTGCCAAAGCAATGAGCCTCATGTCCGAGTGCCATGTGTCCTCAATGGAGAAAGTGGCGATTCTCATGGAGAGGCTCCCCCAGGAGACCCATCAAGGCTTCCTGGGGATGCGCTCGGACCAGCAAGCCCTCACATTGGCATTGACCTCAGCTGGTCAGTGCCAGTGTGAGAGATGGTCTGGGCACCAAGTTTCCTAGCTCGGTGCCCATCCCTCCACAGTGAGCAGGGAGGTCCGAGGCAACCTCACGTCAGTGCAGCAGCTGCCTGTCATCTCTGCAGACTCCTCTCAGGGCGCTCCGGATGAGGGCAGCAGCTCCTCTGCCCCTCTGCCAGTGACCGTTGCATCCGGTGAGGCTGTGATGACTGGGGCGGTGCCAGTTGTAGAACTGGCAGCTTGCTCCCAGGCGGGACCAGCACAGGCTCCACGGGCCAGAGGACAATCACCAAGGTCATCGAGGCCAACAGGACAGCAGAGTCAGCAGGCTGTCTCAGACGCCACTCCGAGTGATGGGGCAGCACCAAGACATAGCACCCGAAAATGTAAACATAAGGCACCTTAGGCACACCACGGGTTTATCACTGGTGCTTTTGTGTGGGCCCGCAATGAGGTCTTTATGAGTTGTGATTTTAACACCTTTTTCATTTTATTTCATTAAGTTTCTTTGGTTGCAAAAATAAATTCAGACATGTCACCATGGTTGAGGGTGCCTCTTTTGTTCTGCAGGTGGATGGTTTCCAATAATGTAATGTGTGTTTTGTGGGACATTCAGCTTTATTAACAAGGACCTTAGTTGATGTTCCTATCCAGGCAGATTTTGCACTTAGGTCTCGAATTTGGAGCATCCAGCCCAGGTTTGTCCTGGAGGTCCACATGTGATATGCGAGCTGAAGTTTCACTAGACTAAAGCCTCCCAGGTGTCTCTGCCTCCCTGGAATACGCCCGGGTCAGCGTCTACACCCTCAGCATTTCCTTGTGCATGTTCATCCTCAGACTCACTGCTGGACTCATTGTGTGAAGCCGCAGCCACTGCGTCTACATCTTCATCGTCCACAGTGCCCCCCCGCCCCGCCGCTTTCCAGCGCAAGATTGTGGGGAGTGTAGCATGCAACCACTATCAGCGACACACAATCTGGGGGGTACTGGAGTGCACCCCCTGAGTGGTCCAGGCATCAGAAACTCATCTTAAGAAGACCGATGGTTCTCTCCGTCACAGCCCTTGTGGAGGTGTGGCTCCTACTGCACCGCTGCTCAGCTTCTGTTCTTGGATAGCAGAGAGACGTCATGAGCCACCTTCTGAGGGGATAGCCCTTGTCTCCCATCTGTCAAGCCGGGCTGGAGCCCTGAAGAACCCCAGCACCTGGAACTGTCTAAGGATGTAGGCGTCATGGGAACTGCCTGGGTACCTTGCACAGACTTGTAGAATCAGCACCCTGTAGTCACATGCTATCTGCACGTTCATGGAGTGGAAGCCCTTCCTGTTGACGAAGGCACCTTGATGGTCAAGTCTATATGAAGTCTATATCACCCTGGTCACGGGGAAAGCCAGACTTGGCAGCGAAGTCTCTGGCTCCCTGTGTCTGGCTGGCCTGGTCCTGACAGTAGAGGATGAAGGTCAATGCATGTCTGAACAGAGCTTCTGTAGCCTGCTTGACACAAGTGTGGACAGCTGATTGGGAGACACCGCAAAGGTCACCCACCGAGCCCTGGAAGGAGCCAGAGGCATAGAAGTTGAGGGCGGCTGTGACCTTTAGAGCCATTGGCATGGGCTATCCACCCACACAGTTAGCTGAGATCCCAGGCCCAATCATCTGATAGATATAGTTGACTGTCTCCCTTGAGAGATGGAGCCTCTTTCGGCACTGCACCTCAGACACATTGAGGTAGCTGCTTCACCGCCTGTATACCCTGGCAGCAGGATAGTGGCATCTTCTGCAGCCTCTTCGCCTTGGACTACCTCTTGGCCCTGCACCGCTTGTCCCTGCACCTGACCTCCCAAAGGTGGCTCGCCTAGAGGCTATGTGTGCACTCCTGGCCTCCTCCCCCTTCTGGCCCTCCCTTCCTCCTCAGAGGAGGTGCCTCCAGTGGAGAGTTCAGCTCCCATTCCCAGGCTAAGGGAAGGCTTCCTGAAACCTGCAGGCCCAAAAAAGATTCCTCACTGCAGAGTGTTGACCTGAAGGGTTGTGAGTCCAGACCAAGCAGCTGGTATGGGTTTTGAAGTATTGCAGATCATACACGCAAGTATCAGTAACTTTGAAAAATCAATGTTTGACAGAGCACGCTTGCGACCCCACTGAGCTCTCTTATCCCGCCCATGGATGAGGTATATATAAATGTATTCTACCCGCCTGCCCGTTGCACCACCAACCCGAAGATTGCACGATCGATTGGAGCATCAAGGGCTGCAAGTGGCCCATTAATTAATGGCGGGTGTGCATCGGAGAGCATTGTGAGCCCACCCAACGAAATACCACGATGGCACGCGGTGACATCGGGATGCTTGCCTGACATCACCACGTGTCATTTTACACGCGTGTGCGCGGAGCCCGCCCCTGCATGCCAACGGGAAAATTTTGTCCATGGGATTCTAAGTTTTGTAAATATAACATGGACACAAAAGCAAGGACATTAAGATAAACATTTATAAAACACTTGTTCAGCCACAACTGGAGTATTATGTCCAGTTCTGGGCACCACATTTTAGGAAGAATGTGAAGGCTTTAGAGAGGTGCAGTAAAGATGTACAAGAAGAGTTCCAAGGAAGAGGGGCTTCAGTTATTAGGGATAGGTTGAAGAAGCTGGGCTATTGTCCTTACAGAAGAGGAGGTTGAGAGGAAATTTGATAGAGGTGTTCAAAATCATGAAGGGTCTGGACAGAGTAGATAGAAACTGTTCCCATTGGCAGAAAAATTGGGAACCCGAGGACACCAATTTGAAGTGATTGGCAAGAACCAAAGGCAACATGAAGAAAATCTTTTTTATGCAGCGTTAGTGGTTAGGATCTGGAATGTACTGCCTGAAAGTGTGTTGGAGGCAGATTCAATTGTGACTTCCAAAAAGGAACTAATTATTTGAAACAAAAAAGTTCAAAGATATGGGGGGGGGGGGAGGGGAGGATAGCGACTAGTTTAATTGCTTTGCATAAATTGTCTCCTGTGTTGTAACCATTTCTATGGCTCCATGATTCTAGGTAAAAACTATGCCTCGTCCCATCCCATCTTAATGTTGTGCCCAGTCTCATTGATGTTGTCAGTGCTATGCTTAGTCCCACCAGTTTCAGACAGCAGTACTCCCATAATGTGTCAGCTTTGTAAAGAATATAAATGAGCCGAGGCTTATCACAGCACTGGGAGTAACTAAGGTTAGAAACTCAGAATCCTCAATCTGCCAAGTCATGATTACTAATACAAAGCCTATATTTCAGCTCTGCTACAAATCAGAACCATCTGGTGACACTGCCCTCATCATTCCAGATTCCCAATTCATGAATTGTTCATTTATATTTATTACACAAGGAAATAAATTCCACCTCCGCAATGTAGAAAGCAGGAGCTGATAAAAATTAAAATTTTCCTTGTTAAAGGTATTACTGGATTTCACAATTGGTTTCTCACATTTAGCCAGGACCAAATGAGGTTCCCTAACCTGCATTTTCCAGCAGCAGGACCAGCTCAGTGATTTTACTGGAGGAAGCCTCTTAATTGACTGCCTCCGGGCACGCAAGTTCCTGATACTGACAGCCCAATCAGAGAGCCAGCAATTCTGAAGCCTCATCGGCACCACCAGGTAGATGCTGCTGAGGCAGCTGGGGAATTCAGGGCACCTCAAAGTGGGGACATTGTTGGGGGATTCATATTGACCACAGGGGCTGCCTTTGCTGCCTGTGTCCTTTTATTTGGGCCATGTAGCTTCTGGCTTCAATCTCCAGAGTTACCACAAGGAGGCTGCCTCAATAAGGCTGTGGGCCACACCCTGCCACTCCACCCCATCTGCCAGCTAAATAACTGGGAGCTTAATTATGCAAATTGTTTGCACTCGCCTGTGGAGCGGGCAGCCAATCCGCAACCTAGTTTGCCTTCTGTCCGGCACTGGGAAACTTCCCCAACAGCGGGGCTGCATCAGGAAGCCATCCCAATGCAGTTCACTGCTATTTTCCTGACCCCCTATCTCCATACCCATCACCTGAGCACTAATAAAATTCAGGCCTATGTTGCTTGTTTGACATTAGTATCAAAAACTTGCACTTACTTTAATGAGTCTATCTCTTCCCTCTTCCCTTGTTAGATCAACTGCTTATTGAATTTGTCTTTGCTCAGTCTGTTCTATCATAGCAATTAGGTAAGTCATGTCCAGGTCTTATATCTTTCCTAATGACATTCATAGGATTACATAGAATTTTCAGAGTGAACAGGCCCTTTAGCCCAACGGATCCATGCCAATGTCTATGCTCCATACTAACCTCTTGCCACCCCCTTCATTTCAACCTATCAGCATAATCTGCTATTCCTTTCTTCCTGAGGTGTTTATCTAGCTTCCCCTTAAAGGCATCAATGAATGCATGTTCTGAAAAAGTACATTCAGCTGAGGAGATTGCCTGTTGTCACTGAAACTAAACAAAAGAAAACCCCAGCGCAGCTTAGTCAACCCCTGCCTATGATTACACTGGAACATCTCACCACCCAATGTACCACCACCCCCATCCCCAACCCCACCCCACCCCTGACCTCATCCTTGAACTTGTAAGACAGAAATCTTGTACCATTCTGAACCATGTTTTTTAATCATTCAGTTCTGCCAGAACATCAGTTGTAGATTCAATTTTTGTCTCGGAATTTACAGCATAGAAACAGCCCATTTGATCTGTATAAGTGTTCCTGCTCCTGACGAGCCTTCTCCCCTCTTCATCTCAGAATGTTCCTTCTCCTCCTTCAGGTACCGTGCCCTAAGTGGGTGTTGGCAACCATGGACTTCCATTGGATTGGTCCATGATGATGCTTGGCAAAATACTGCCGTTGTTTGCTGTTGCCTTCTGCAGTATGACTGTCCAGGAAACTCTCCCACCCTTACCGCCTGTCATTAGGCGTATAGGAAAGATTTACAGGCTGACAATCAACCTATATGACCATATTACAAGCGCACCTTTCATGGCCATCAAGTCCTGGAGTGGGGCTTGAATCCAGACTTCTGGTCCAGAGGTAGGGGTGCAATAGCACTGTAACAAGCTGTTCGGCCCACTGAGCCGGCACTAGTGTTTTTCTCCACATGAACCCCTAGTTTTATCCCACTCTTCTGCTCATTCTCCATGTCCATAAGAGTTCCAAGCAGCTAATTCTGATTTTTAAGATTTTCACCAATGGGTACTGAGAGAAAATTACATTATTTTAACTATTTTGCTAATATCCCCTTTAACTTATGGTGTGATTATCTTAGATTTGTGTGTTCATTCACTGTGGAAACAATCCATCAATATTTATTATATCATAAGATAGTATATCACATCATAGTATAGCATTTAAGGGGCAGTAGACAAGCATATGAGGGAGAAGGGAATAGACTGTTATGGGATGATAGGTTTGGATGAGGAAAGATAGGAGGGGAATTGAATGGAGCATAAATACAAGCATGGACTAGATGGACTTCTGTGCCATATGTAATCCTATGTAAAGGCTTTGAGATTAATCCTTCAGCTTTTCAGTTCCAGTGAAAAAAGGTCTACCTTCTCAGAAGTCTCTCTTCTTAATGATAATCCCTTAACCCTGGTGACATCTAAGTAAATTCCTACTGCATCTTTTTCATCAATCTGATACTCCTTCTGCAAAGGGTATGTGAAGCATATAAGTTGGTTATTTTTCTTGGACCCCTAACACCTAGAAGGACAAGGGCAGCAGATGCATGGGAACACCACCAGCAACAAGTTCCCTCCAAGTCAAACACCGTCCTGACTTAGATGGAGGTGATGGCATAGTGGTATTGTCACTGGACTAATAATCCAGAGAACCCAAGGTAAGGCTCTGGGGACCTGAGTTCTAATCCTGCCATGGAATTTGAATTCAGTAAAAAATCTGGACTTAAAAGTCAAATGATTGTTGCAAAAACCCTTCTGGTTCACTGGGGAAGGAAATCTGTCCTCCTTACCTGGTCTGACCTACATGTGACTCCAGACCCACAACAACGTGGTTGACTCTTAATGGTCTAGCAAGCCATTCAGTTGAACAAACCGCTACAAAGCCGTAAAAAAGGAATGAAACCTGGATGGAAACCACCCAACATCAACCTAGGCACTGGAAATGACAGCAGCAATCCGGTCAAAGTCCTCCACATTAACATCTGGGAGCTAGTGACAAAACTGGGAGAGCTGTTTCACAGACCAGTCAAGCAACAGACTGACCTAGTCATCCTCATTATCTTACAGATAATGTTCTAGACATCACCATCCCTGGGTTTGTCCTGTCCCACCAGCAGGACAGACACAACAGAGGTGGCGGCACAGTGGTATACAGTCAGGAGGGTATTGCCCTGGGTGTCCTCAACATCGACCCTGGACCCCATGAAGTCTCATGACATCAGGCCAAACATGGGCAAAGAAACATCTTGCTGATTATCACATACCGCCTTCCCTCAGCTAACGAATCAGTACTCCTCCATTTGAACATTACTTGGAGGAAGCACTGAGGGTGATAAGGATACAGAATGTACTCTGGGTGAGGGACTTCAATGTCCAACAGAATTGACCAGGACTGCGGCAGTTGGTGAGGGGAAAAACATACTTGACCTCATCCTCACCAACCTGTCTGCTGTAGATGCATCTGTCCATGACAGTTTCGGTAGGAGTGACCACCACACAGTTATCATAAGGACGAAGTCCTGCCTTCACATTGAGGATACCCTCCATCATGTTGTGGCACTACCACCGTGCTAAATGAGATAGATTTCGAACAGGTCTAGCAATTCAAGACTGGGCATCCATGAGACTCTGTGGGCCATGAGCAGCAGCATAATTTTACTCAAACACAATCTGTAACTTCATGGCCCAGCATATCCCCCAGTCTACCATTACCACCAAGCTAGGGGACCAACCCTGGTTCACTGAAGAGTGCGGAAGGGCATGCCAGGAACATCATCAGGAATACCTAAAAATGAGGTGTCAACCTGGTGAAGCTATAACACAGGGCTGCTTGCGTATCAAACAGCATAAGTAGCAAGTGATAGGTAGAGCTAAGTGATCCCACAACTAACAGATCAGATGTAAGCTCTGCCGCATCCAGTCGTGAATGGTGGTGGACAATTAAACAACACACTGGAGGAGGATGCTCCACAAATATCCCCATCCTCAATGATGGGGGAGCCCAGCACATCAGTGCAAACGATAATGTTGCATTCGCAACAAACTTCAGCCAGAAGTGCCGAGTGGATGATCCATCTCGGCCTCCTCCGGAGGTCCCCAGCATCACAGATGCCAGTCTTCAGCCAATTCAATTCACTCCGTATGATATCAAGAAACAGCTGGAGGCACTGGATAGTGCAAAGGCTATAGGCCCTGACAATACTCTGGCAATAGTACTGAAGGCTTGTGTTCCAGAACATTCCACGCCACTAGCCAAGCTGTCCCAGTACAGCTATAACACTGGCATCTACACGGCTATGTGGAAAATTGCCCAGGTATGTCCTGTACACAAAAAGCGGGACAAATCCAACCCAGCCAATTACTGCCCCATCAGTCTATTCTCCGTCATCAATAAAGTAATGGAAGGGGTCATCAACAGTGACTTTGAGGAGGCAGTTAAGGAAGCCTTGGGGGAGGGAGAGACTAATTGGGGGTGTATAATGTCCATAGTACAGAAGAAGGATGAGTCCATAATGGAAGTGGGAGACGTATGTACAGTTTCCAGGACAACCACATTCCGTGCGGGGTGACGATATTTTCCTGAAAATGTGGAAGGATGATTGGGACCTCAAAAGATCCGCTACTGAATTTTCTGTAACTTAAAAAAATGAATTGATCTAAGTTACAAGAGCTGCTTGTGCTGAAGAGAGAGAAAGAGAGAAAGAGAAAAAAGGGGGGTTAAAAAGCACTGACAGACAGTAGCAGGGGAAATGTGAGCTTTTGTCAGTTTGATGGTCCCTATAAGTGGAGCCTTCGAGACCCCTTTATTTCCCCCACTGCTATTTGAAGTTTTGTTTAGAATATGAGAATTTTAAGTCGTTAAGTTAAGGATACCGGAATATAAATACATACCTCTAAATATATGTTTGTTTTTGTGCAAGGAAGCATTCGTATGTGAGCTTTAATGTGTTTTCTTCCGTAAATTGTCATTTGTGTGTGTAGTTCAGCATTTTAGGTTTGAAAGCCCCGTGTTAGGTTAAAGGAAAAGTATACTAAAACATTCCAAAGTTTTGAGTATAAGGTTTGAGTTGAGATTTCTGGCAAAAAGGGTCACAACTTGAAGGTATCATGAAGCTAGACAGGGTTAGATGAGCCAACCTTTGTACCACCCCCTTTGCAGACAAGCATCACCAGCTCCAAGCTGATTGGGATTGATACATACGAGTTACATTAACTCATACGAGATAGTATTCTAAAATTCTGAGGGGAAAAAAAAATTGCCTGAAATTCAAAGGGATTCTAAGAAAACCAAAAGGCATAAACACATGGTCAAGTTGTTCCAATGGATAAAAAGGGGTTTCTTTTGATGAGATGAATTAAATATGAAAGGAAATCTGCATCCCAACAGCACTGTAATTTGAATTTGGGACAATCTTGAGATGTAAATTGCAGTGTAATTTAAAAGGTTAATTTTGAATCACTAGGATGCTATCTAAGAAAAAGAATGTGTCGATAAACATACGGAAATTATAACTTGAATACAAATCAATACACATAAGAAAGAGGCAGTTTTAATTTTGATAGTGTAAATTATAGTTCTTACAAAGTTTAAAATTTGAGGTTTGATTCCTGATAATTTCTCCAAAGGGAATTTTCATTTTAAAAAGTTTGACAATAACTGGCACTAATTCAAATGCTGCAAGCTCTTGTATTTGTAAGTCTGTTCCCAAATATGAAGCTAAGCTCAAGACCTTGACAAAGTTTGGCAGAAATCCAATTTTTGGCCGAGTTAATGAATCTGGGATAATTCTAAAAGGAACGGGTCAGACACAATTTAGTGGGTTACTTTTGAGACAATAAAATGTTGTTTGAGAAGAAGATAAGGAAGCAAACATGTCAGTGCTGATGATTTCTGTTTTTAAAACTATTATGAGAATATTTTATTCATTTTAAAGTCTCTCCAGGCAACCTGAACAAGATAAGATGGTATCTGTTGCATGTGTAAAATGGTCTGAGGCAAGTAGGAGAAAGAGTTAGGGAAAGAGGACACAATATACAAATTTTTTTAAGGGAAGTGAATTTGATAATTTGGCCATCAACTGAGACATTGGAAATGCGCAGGGGGAGATAAGCAAAGATCTAGAGACAGATATCCTCGTTGACACGGGATAGTTAATACGGCCTAAAGAGCAAGGAAACATTGTAAATGATCAAGACGATCGAAAAACTGACATCAAGAGAACCTTAGGATGATCATGGTCAGGGGAAAAAACGTAGAGGTAAAACTATGTGGAATCTGTAGATCAGGAATTGAAATGTAAGGAGAAATAATACTTAACAACAATTTATCACAAGATGGATATAGGTAAAGGGAAAGCTAGAAAAAGGCTAAATAGATGTATTACTGATTATATTAATGTGCTTGCGAGCTACAAAAAGTAAGACCACAGGATTAACACAATGATGACAGACAGAGTTAAGCGGCTCCCAGAGAGAACCACCACTGGAAGTGAAGATACTGAGCCATTGAAAGATTGGATAAGAAGGTGCATTGTAGAATTGTGTCGACAGTTTAAAGGAATTGAGGTCCGACATGAGACAACAGCAGGAGACAGTAGACTGGAAGGAATGGAGGGGGCCTATCCAGACGGATTCAGATCAGGGAACACATTTCACAGGAAGAGTCATAAAAGAAATGTATACATTTAAATATAAACAGAAATTCCACATTCCCTACCAGCCACAGAGCTCGGGGATGGTAGAAAGGATGAACTGAACTTAAAAAAAATCAATCACAAAAGCAATTCAAGAGACAGGGAACAGCCCAATATTCTAATGCGCCTTAGGGGCTACCCCAGGCAGGACCACCAAGTTCACCCCATTTGAAATAATGACAGGGAGAGCAATGCAGTTACCCGAGGGAATCATTAGTAGGAGTGGGAGATGTAGGACCACTAAAAGGAAAGATGCGAGACTATGTGAGGGAAATAAGTAAACAATTGCATGAGTTAAGGAAGGAGGTCAGAGACCGACAGGTTGTTAAGGATATGGGAAGAGACAAATCCAAAGAGCAACAATGGACCAAGTGGGGAATAAGGTGATGGTCAAGGTGAGACCAGAGTGAACAGGCATGGACCATACGAGGTAATTATGACAGGTGATACATATGCACTTGTAGATATGAGAACAGGAAGTAAATGGAGGCATTACACACAGTTAAAGATACATGACAATTGACCAAGCGGTAACCTGGAGAACGGGAGCCGCTGTTAATGTCTCCACAGTTCTATGATCCTGGTCGTGGGTGTATCAGAACTGGCAACAAGGTCGGGGATCATCACTGCTCATCCTGCACCACAGGAGGATCTTTGGTACAACACGGACAGTGCCGAATGTGACACGCAACAAGGAATGATAAATGTAACAGTAGGAGAACAAGTGCTTTCGAATTGTAGTAAGGGTTTGCTTCAGATCAGGCGTGGGAGGTCCGCCACTACCCAGCCACTTTCCACATCTATTTCCACAGTCTGAGTAGAGATTATTGAAGCCCCTCAAACCGCAACGACTGACCCACCTTATTCGACTATGCATCCAGGACTGACGAATGGTTTGGTACTGGTTAATCAGAAGTTTTGTATGATAATGTACATCATGAGCTGGTACCCGTAGTCTTGAACATATCTGGAATTGCCCCACCTCAGTGGTGCTCAAGCCATATTTGAGCACTATATACAGCTCTAATGGGCCAGCTGATGACTGAAACATCTCAGTTCAGCTGCAAGACGCAATCAGGCTTGGGAGGGAACTGTGTTAAACGCAGCCTGATAAATGATGCTGCTATGATATCCAATATAGGGACATTAGTGGTTAATTCCATCGACCTAGCAACTGTAGACCAGAAGTTCCGTACCCTGAGCTTTAAGCTTAAGGAGATTCTAGAGCGGGGACAGGGAATTCATAACACCCAATTAAATATAGACCAGGACATGACACAGTTAATCTAAAGCCTGGCTACCATGTTCGAAAGTCATGTGGGGACCATCAATAAACTAATTGAAATAGGGAAAAATATTTCAGACAAAGTGAGCAGAAATTATGTTTGTAGCACCTATGGATCTTGGGCGTGGGAACAAGCCCGAGAGAATTTAAGACATATTAATGGAGGGGTAGTTCCTTTAATGAGCACTAATTGAATCTTTCACAACACAAGAATCATGACTTGACCGGTTGCCAGCTCAGAGGTTTGACACGTGTATATAGAATGAATATCGAATGTTTAGTGAATAGTAATATGCTAATAGGCATTGTATTAGTAATACCTGTCATACCTATGTCAACACCTGGCAGGACATTACATAGAGTAAAAAACATTGGGGTTATACGGGGTGGGTGGGGGGGCGGGGATTACTATATTAAGTATCACAATATTCCGCCATACGCAGTAGACATAGAAGGAAATATAGTTAGCACCACATTGGAAGGGTGTAGCATAGAAGCCACCGCAGTAGTATGTGCACATCCGATATATGAGACGGAGGAATAGAAGTGTGGATTTAAAGCAGCAGCAAGCTGTACAATGGAAACTACATGGGTTGCAAAAGAACCAACCCATGTTGCATATACAGGGAATGGGAGATATTGTATCACCACATGGCAGGAAAGAACCCAGTATGGGAGTAACCAGATATGCCCTATCCACAATCATTCGGTGTGCCTACACCCACAGGTGCCAGCAAGGGTGGGGAAGATGGAACTGGCTGAAATATACAAGAGAGGAATGACTACTATTCAGGTCAAGGAAAACCTTAATGATAACCTGAAACAGTATCTGAACCAGTTCTCCTATGAAATTCCCCTATTACCGGAGCATCTCACTGCGATTTGAGGACAGGCACAGCAGATATACAGAACTTACTATATACTGCAGCAACAGGTTAGAGCCTTAAAGACAGATATTGAACAAACAGATGCTTCCACCTGGTGGGACAATCTGTGGAATTGGGGCTTCAATCCCTTCCCTTCACCCCACCCCACCCCCACTAGGGCTATCTGTACCTTGCTTGTCCTGCTTTCCCCACTTAATTAGCACATTCCTTAGATAATATCACCACCACTTTGTCCTTTTGTCTATGACATCTTTTGGCTATCTCCAACTATCACTGGCCCACTATCCAGCTCTACCTGTCCCACCGCCCCCTTAAACCAGCTTATAATTCACCTCTTTTCTATTTTTACTTAGTTCTGTTGAAGAGTCATACGGACTCGAAACATTAACTGTTCCTCCCCGCAGATGCTGCCAGACCTGCTGAGTTTTTCCAGGTATTTTTATTTTTGTTTTGAGATGATACAGATGGTTTTACCAGCACCCGTACCCTTTATGTACCGAAGCTGGATGACTGGCCAGCATCAATGGGTGGCGGTGCGTAAAGTCGGGGGGGCAGCAGACAACACCACTGTAGTTGGCTACCTTGGGCTAAGCCAAGGGCCAAAAGGGGGGACTGTTAGGGGGGAATATAGGGGTACAGTAAGAACTTATTGAAAGGGAATGAATTACTTATAATCTCCAAGCACATTGGCAGTTAAAGGTTACCAGGTGAACCTTGCACAGCCTTAGGGCCTGCAAACAACAGAAAGGCCTTGGGAGTTGGACTGCGGTCAGAGCATTGGCAATAACAACTAAGATTAAGTGTGCCCTTCAACAGATAGGGGAAGAACAGATGGTCCTAGTTTAGAAAGAGGGAAGGTCTACATTGCCACAGAAGGCTGTGGAGGCCAGGTCATTGAGTGTATTTAAGACCAAGATATATAGGTTCTTGATTGGTAAGGGGATCAAAGGTTACGGGGAGAAGGCGGGAGAATGGGGTTGAGAAATTTATCAGCCATGATTGAATGGCAGAGCAGACTCGATGGGCCGATTGGCCTAATTTCTGCTCCTATGTCTTATGGTTATGGTCTAAGGTCTCTGCCTGGGTGAAAAATAGGGACATACAATGCATGTACCTGTTACCAGAGATGTCTGTTTAATGTAAACCTATATGTTGATGAGATCGGAATCTAGAAACTGTTCTTGTACGTAACCAATAATGTATAAATGTGTTGAACACTTGCAATTTAGCAGAGTACTGTCTCAAGCTGTATTGAGATGGTGTTCTCCTTGCAATTGCTCGAATAAACCTGTACCTGAGACTCCTGTAGTCCATTTGTCAAAGTGACCACAACAAGGGCATCTCACCACCATCTTCTTAAGGGTAATTAGGGATGGGCAATAAATTGACCCTCACATCCTGCAAATGAAGAAAGTAATCCTGTGAATGAATTGGGCCAAGTTCCCACAGAGTTTTCATTCTTCTACATGCCTTAAATTGTTGAAATTCAATGGCCTTTGCTTTTCTCTTCAGTTTTTACAGCTTGCATTCCACTACCATGAATTTCTGGATGGATTATTGTTTCTCATATGGCAGTGAACTGGCTCTCAATGACAAATGCCTTCCTTGCAAATATTAACAACACAAATGTATTACAGAACATCCTATCATTAACCATCAACAGTGACTCACTTGAGTTCTATGGTATGCCTTTGGATATAGGTCGTACTCTCCCTCTCCTTCCATCTGCAATTCAAGGTCAATGATGCAATATTAGCTGTAAGAATTAGACTGTAGCTTGACTGAAATTTCAAGTTGCTTGCTAGTACAGAAATTGTCAGCAGCAACTTCTCCCAACTCCATTGAAACAGTAACTGTTTGCCACATTTGTCAGGACACATTTTAAGGCCCAGATATGAAATATGCTGCAACAGAAAGAAGTTCTTTATCTTGAAGCCTAGTGATGGCTTGAATATAGGAATATCGACCTGTTTTTACTTTATTCCAGGGTGGAATGAAGACAAAACAGTAATGAAGACAGAACAGGTTCCCCCTTCAAAGATACTGATCACTTTGAGGTGATGAATTCAGGACTGAAGACATTGTACTGTAAAGATGGGCGCATGTAGAGCATGAAATAAACAGGTAGCTAAATAATATTGAGATTAATGCGTTTTTTGGATTGAAATACCTAGGATTGTAAAGCATAGGCTTTTCATTGCATCAAGAGTAGAGTAAGTGAATGAGATTGCTGAAGTATAAATGGTCACATGTGGCTAAAGAGCTTAAATCAGAGGTTTCAAACAACCAATATATGACTCGGGGAAAAATAATGATAGGAAGTAACTGTACAGAATGAAAAGAATGACAAGACTTCCCATCACTGTCTTGCCATCCATTCAAAAAACTTGGGGCCATAAAAACATTCTATGTTGTTGCATCCAGCAGGAAACTAACCATAAAGAAATGGTATAAGAGGAGGGACAACATTTAATTCCGTAGGAATTTTCCAACAAGAGTAGGTCTGGGAATAGTTTGGATCAGCAATTCTTGTGATCTCCTCCTGGAAGGTCTCTGCACAGATAATTTCAGACAGGAGGCTGATGTAAATGTTCTGCATTGAATGTTAAATAATGACATTTTGACAAATGAATGTGTTAACTCTCAGACATATCACTTAGTGTAGTTTTATAAGCCTGTTAAAAGATTAAGGAAGAAATTACCCAACAGCTTGCAGTTAGAATAATAGACCAGTACAAGATTCCCATAGAGAGGAGGAAATAATCAAACAAAATCGCTGATCTGTCACTTTTATATGGAGATAGTGCTTGAAGAGAGGGCAGGTCAGAGACATGGCAACAATACTATGTTCCTTATTCTCCAATCCACACAGGTGGACTTAGGATCATGAGATTGAGCAAGTTCATCCCTCTGCACTTTATGACAATTGACCCTAAAGTGTCAGTTTGGCTCAGTGGCTGCATCTCTGACTTTGGACTTTATCCCCCAATGGATTCTGAGTTGAAACCCCATTAAGGTGAGGTTCTAGAATAAGCTTACGAAGACAGAAAGTGGGTCATTTAGAAACAAAAAGGCCAACATTCAAAAAGAGAGCTTCAAAACCAACCCTTTATTTTGTTCTGAGAACAAGCCTGGCTGGCAAAAAGGTTACCACTAGTCCTTGAATCCTAGCCTGTGACAAATCTTCAGCACTTGTCAAAGGGAAGTGTATAAAGGATGCAGCTTTTGCTATCTCCACCCCTGGCCAACCATTATGTTAGCTTCTACATTGGGGAGTTGTGGTAATCAGTGTTGTTAGGTTTAAAATCTATTTTTAAGCAAATTAAATCATAAACAATCCCACTGTGGGCATCATTTGAGTCTTTGATCTGCTCCTCAGGTGGCACTTAAGGAGAAACTAGGCTGCTAGTTTTTTTTATTCATTCATGGGATGTGGACTTCGCTGGCTAGGCCAGCATTTATTGCCCATCCCTGGTTGTCCTTGAGAAGGTGGTGGTGAGCTGCAGTCCATGTGTTGTAGGTACACCCACAGTGCTGTTAGGAAGGGAGTTCCAGGATTTTGACCCAGTGTCAGTGAAGGAATGGCGATATATTTCCAAGTCAGGATGCTGAGTGACTTGGAGGGGAACTTCCAGGTGGTGGTGTTACCATCTATCTGCTGCCCTTGTCCTTCTAGATAGTAGTGGTTGTGGGTTTGGAAGGTGCTGCCTAAGGGGCCTTGGTGAATTCCTGCAGTGCATCTTGTAGATGGTACACACTGCTGCAACTGTGTGTCGGTGGTGGAGTGAGTGAATGTTTATGGATGTGGTGCCAATCAAGTGGGCTACTTTGTCCTGGATGGTGTCAAGCTTCTTGAGTGTTGTGGGAGCTGCACTCATCCAGATAAGTGGTGAGTATTCCATCACACTCCTTGTAGATGGTGGACAGGCTTTCGGGCGTCAGGAAGTGAGTTACTCATTGCACGATTCCTAGCCTCTGACATGCTCTTGTAGCCGCAGTATTTATATGGCTAGTCCAGTTCAGTTTCTCGTCAATGGTAACCCCCAGGATGTTGATAGTGGGGGATTCAGTGATGGTAATGCCATTGAACGTCAAGGGGTGATGGTCAGATTCTCTCTTGTTGGAGATGGTCATTGCTTGGTACTTGTGTGGCGCGGATGTTACTTGCCACTTGTCAACCCAAGCCTGGACATTGTCCAAGCCTTGCTGCATTTGGAGTAACTCACCTCCTGACTCCTCAAAGCCTGTCTACCATCTACAAGGCACAAGTCAGGAGTGTGATGGAATACTCCCCACTGGCCTGGATGAGTGCAGGTTCACCAACACCTGAAGAAGCTGCACACCATCCAGGACAAAGCAGCCTGCTTGATTGGCACCACATCCACAAACATTCACTCCCTCCACCACTGACGCACAGCAGCAGCAGTGTGTACCATCTACAAGATGCACTGCAGGAATTAACCAAGGCCCCTTAGACAGCACATTCCAAACCCACGACCACTACCATCTAGAAGAACAAGGGCAGCAGATAGATGGGAACACCACCAACTGGAAGTTCCCCTCCAAATCACTCACCATCCTGACTTGGAAATAGATCGCCGTTCCTTCGCTGTCACTGGGTCAAAATCCTGGAACTCCCTTCCTAACAGCACTGTAGGTGTACCTACACCACATGGACTGCAGCTCATCACCACCTTCTCAAGGGCAACTAGTGATGGGCAATAAATACTGGTCCAGCCAGCAAAGCCCATATCCCATGAATGAATAAAAAAAAACATGGACTGCTTCAGTATCTGAGGAGTCACGAACGGTGCTGAACATTGTGCAATTATGAGCGAACATTTCCACTTCTGACCTTATGATGGAAGGAAGATCAATGATGAAGCAGCTGAAGACGGTTGGGCCGAGGACATTACCCTGAGGAACTCCTGCAGTGATGTCCTGGAACTGAGATGACTGACCTCCAACAACCACAACCACCTTCCTTTGTGCTAGGTATGACTCCAACAGTGGAGAGTTTTCTCCCTGATTCCCATTCACGCCAGTTTTGCTAGGGCTCCTTGATGTCACACTCAGTCAAATGCGGCCTTGATGTCAAGGGCAGTCACTCTCACCTCACCTCGGGGGTTCAGCTCTTTTAAAGTTAGTGTCCTCACTTTACACACTATGCACCTCACTTTGAAGCCAGATTTACAAATATCAATGTAAGAAAACAAAGTGACATTAATACTCAACAATAAAACAATCAGAAATCACCTCTTGATGGGGGAAATGAAGAGAGTAGGAGATACCTCATACAGAGCATAAACACCCACATAGACCAGTTGGGCCAAATGGCCTGAAACCAAGCTGTAAACTCTATGTAACTGTGTTATCTACATATTTAATAAATATGAATAATTATGTGAACGAATAATGCTAATAATGCAAACATTATTAGAGTGTAGTTTATGGCACGTACACTTGCTTTCGTAATTGTAACTTTTATTTCGCAGAAATACAAAAAGCTAAGCTCTACAATTTCACAGGTAAGTACTGCACTCATAACACATGGACAAGCACCTGAGCTTTCAATAGTCTACTTTCTGTGCAGTTAGATTACAACAGGTTACTTTGCAGTGACTTTTTTAGGACACTCTAATGGGTTAGTCCACTCAGATCAGTTTGGTCTGAAGGGTGGTAAAGCAGTTACAACTTACCTAATGGTATCACTGCAATACAAATTAGCCTTGCTCTCTGCAGTGTTAACATCCCTGGAAAACTTAAAAATTGAGATTTGAGGCCCAACCTTTAAAACCTCTTCATCAATGTTAAAAAGATTTTTTTAATTATTTATTCATGGGATGTGAGCATCACCAAGGCAAGGCCCTAATTGAGAAGGTGGTGGTGAGCCACCTTCTTGAATTGATGCAGTCCATGTGCTATAGGTATACCCATTGCGCTGTTATTTCTGTAGTGGTTTGATACAACTGAGTGGCTTGCTGGGCCATTTCAGACAGCAGTTAAGAGTCATCCACATTGTTGGGTCTGAAGTCATATGTAGGCCAGAAGGGTTTTTATGAGGACTGTGTCTCCTGCCAATGCAATATGGCTAGCCAATATCCATCTGCATGTGCGCAGTTTAAGAAGGATCAATGAATTAATGACTTTGTAGAACTAAATTTGATTCTGCATAGTACTGACAGCTACTTTATTTGATGCATGGTACATAGTTGTTGAAAGTAAATAAGCTGGGTTCATGTCACTCATTGGCCCTATGAAGATGGTGGCCATGCATATAACAGTGCATGCACAGCATTGGCAGCAAACATGGCCTTTTATGGCAATCCAGTAGTTTCATGGTCACCATTACTGAAACTAACTTTTCATTCCAGATTTTTAAAAATTAATTGGTTGAATTTAAATTT
The DNA here is from genome assembly GCF_017639515.1 of Carcharodon carcharias. Classification (NCBI taxonomy): domain Eukaryota; kingdom Metazoa; phylum Chordata; class Chondrichthyes; order Lamniformes; family Lamnidae; genus Carcharodon; species Carcharodon carcharias. Next base: position 137,978,227 of record NC_054476.1, on the reverse strand, counting down.
CACCAGCTACCTTGGTGGGATTTGAGCTAATCTGTGTTTTTGGGATACTGGTCCAATAACATTACCACTACTGTACCACTACTTATGGCCAATTTATAATTTTGCCAACAACTTCAATCAGCATCAGTACCATTCTACAAAAGGTGTTTTTTTTAAATTTCTTATGCCAACAAATCTTACAAGATCTAAATCTACCAACTATAATAGCTTTTTATTTTCCTGACTATGTTGCTCAGCAAAACCTATTGTTGGTCCAAATTGGAAGCAATGTGTTTAGTCCCATGTGATGTGGGGGGGGGGCGGTGCAGCAGCTACCTCAGAGAAATGCCCTCAGATCCTGGGAAATGATGACCCCAAGGTAACTCAATCAGATTACAAAGATCTGGTAGGAAGTGGGCAACAATAGGGGAAACTGAAGAGCCAGCTCTAGGATTGCATGTCTTATGTTCTGAGTGTGATTAGAATGTAGAATTATTTCTGTTGTATGACCTAATTCACCCAACAACAAAATCTTAATTAAAGAAAGAGTCCAGGAGGAATATTGGGAGGGAATCTTCAGCTTTATGATAAAGCTAGACAATAACTTAGAAAGAGGCTAAAATTATTAATAAAAGTTTCCAGCATTTCATTGTAGTCACACACCTGTGATATGTAGGTATATTAAAAAAACACCCTCAGCAATTTTAACTGACCTTTTTTTCAAATAGGTTAGAGTATCTGTGAAAAAAGTCAGAAGGGACAAATACCGTGAGCATTCATATGCTCGTATCAAGTGGTGTGATCAAGGCTTGCATCATGTGTAGCTGTGTAATGGGATTTAACCTTATGTTGCTGCTATTTTTTTCAGCCTCTTCTGCCCCCATTACCCTACTGGTTCTCTTAACTAAGACGGTACAGCAGACTGGCCTGTGGACATTCTCAATACCATTTTATTGGCACACTAAGAAGCAAGATTCCTTCCTGAGCAGTTCCACCAGATGATCCAAGTGAATAACTTCACCCCTAAATGAAACCAACTGCGGATATCATTCAAAGCCAAAGTTGAAAATCAAGTTCTTAGAGGCAGGAATCCAGCATTCTAATCTTTGGCACCCTTTGGAGCATTGAATGTTGTTTATGTCTGTTTCAATTTCTATGCAGCTATAATCCTTACTTTCAGGAACAGGAGTGTGTAGAATGTATTCAATGAAAGGCTTGTACCTGTTAGGGAGGAAGTTTTTGGACAAAAGTCACTACAAAAAGCATTCAACTTTTCTTGCCTCAAAGACTGAAGTATATTGAGTGTCATGGTGCCATTGCTAAACAGAAGGACATGTATTTCTGACCACAGTTCCTCACATTATTTTCCTAATCTCAAATGTGCCATTATATGAACAAAACCTAATCCAGAGTTCAACGCCCTACTAGTGCCTGAATCAGCGACATTGTAGGTAGCACCATTGTAAGATGATTGCAGTAAAATACACCAGAAATTTCTGCAGGCCTCTTTCGTTCTGCTGCTTTAGTATTGACGGAAGATCAGCGTGTGGGGTTTCTATCAAATGTTCGCTGAAATCGGGAAGTAAGCCTTCGGGAATTCAATAATTTCAAAATGTAATTGGGACTTAGTATAAATCAGCAGAACTCAAACCATAAGCAGAGTGATCAATACCATGTTAGCTGCTTCTTTTTAAGACCACAACAACCAGCACAGGAAAAGGAAGCCATTCAGCCCATCATCCTCATCCTTCTACAGAAACCATCTCCCACGTGAATAACTCCAGAGTTTTTGCCTCCATTATCTTGCTCGGGTAGCGACCATACTGGGTGAAGAACTGCATTCTGATACCTGGTCTAAACTTGTTGCTTCACTGTCTCCTTTAACTGCAGCTGTGGTTTATCCTGAAATAGTGCACATGGTTTATGTATTCTATATTACGTAGTATCTTATATCTATCTTTAATGTTCCCTCTCTTACACCTCCTTTCAAGGCTGGATCACTGTTTGTTTACCGTTTCCACAGAACTCAGTCCACTGACACAATTGTCAGTGATCCTGTCAGACTTCAGTGCTTCCCTCGTGCTCAGTGCATAGAATTGAATGCCTCACATTATATGGCTTCAATATGACAGCCTGAACCTAAGCTGAACTGATTAAGCAAAATAACTCAGTATTCTGATTATTTTGTGGACTGCTCCGCCCCTGAATATGGGCAGCATAGAGTCTACTTTCACTTCCAGAGCACTTTCAACATCTCCACTAGTTAATTCAGCATCTAGAATCATAGGGCAGAATCATCCCATCCCGCCAGCAGTGAGGTTTGTGATGGGTGGGGGCAGAGTGAAAAAAGCAGTTTCCCGATGGTAGGAAATGATGGTGGGAACTTGCAGTCCCGACCATCACGGCGGGAGATTGGTGGGTCACCATCCCAGCCGAAGACTGTCGAGAAGCCATTTACCACCTCATTAGTGGGATTCAAATTACAACCCGAATGGATTGCAGATCATCCACCCCCATCAGCGTGAATTCATGCTGTTCCAAAGCACAACCAGGCCAACATGACGTGTTCATGTCGAGACTTACTGGGGATGGCAGGCTGGAGCAGGCAGACAACAGACTGGAGCAGGCAGACAAGAGGCTGGAGCAGGTGGGCGGTAGGTTGGAGCAGTTGTGCAGTGCGCAGTGACCGGGGTTGGTGGGGGTGTCGGGGGGATGGTGTTGATGGAGCCAGGGGAGGGGCAGAGAGGGCAGATATAAGGTGGGGCAGGTGCCAGGGATGAAGGGGTGGGGGTTTGTAAGCATGCAGCCTTGCAGTGCGATTGATTGATGGGGGCAGAAGGGACCAGGAAGCGGTGCAAGGCCCGTGGGAGAGCAAGGGGCAGTGGGGGGGGGCGGGGTGTACAGCAGGGGACGGTGAAGGGGGGAGGGTTCAGGGGGAGATTTCGGTGGTGTCAATCGTGGAATCCCAGGGGCCAAACCGAGGGTACTATTGGGAGAAAGAAACAGTAACAGTTAAAGGGCGCAGTGGGATGCAGTAGGGTGGGAGGGTGAGGGTTCATCGGTGGTGGATGAAGGGCTGGTTTTGGTTGCTGGAGGTGACTCGGAGGTGGACAAAAATTCTTAAGCTGTGCAGGATAAGGATGAGCATGGGGACCGTGATTGGGGTGGGATGGTAGGGGAGGCAGGGCATGTGAGTGGTGACAGTGACAGGTTGCAGGATTAGGAGGGAGTGGTTAAGAGTGACATTTTGAAAGGTAAAGGTTACACTGTGGGGAAGAGGGGAGGTGAATGGTGATGTTGGGAGGTGGGTGTGGGTTACAGGTGGAGAGTAGAAAGTGTTAGAGACTGTTTGAAAGAAATTGAGCACCATCCTGCTGTATGGCACTATCCACTCCCTCGATGTCCAGCTCAAGGAATGCTGGTTGGGTCATCGGGTGGACGGAGCTGAAGGTTAGCTCAACTGAACAACCGAAGGGGAACCCTGATATACTGTGCCGACAAGGGAAAGGTGTTACTATAGACTGGGCAGTGGAGGGCAAGGGAACAAAGCAGGAGACTTCTCGCACATGGCTTGCAGGGGTCGTTTCTGGCAAAGATTGATGCCAACATGCACAGGCATGATTCAGGAAGACATAGTCCCAACCTGGGTCGGCCCCTTGAATTGGGGGGGTGGGGGGGGTGCGGTGTGTATTGGGGGTGCAGAGGGGGGTGGCACAGGGGCACGCAGGCATTAACCCAAACTGAATCAATAAAAACCCAGCAAACCTCTGTAAAATGCAACTATACATATATTTGCAAGGGCGCAAAAACAATTTGCAATGATTGTACACCTGTGCTACCAGAGTGAACTCAGAACCTTTTAATTTTACTTGCCCTACCACTGTGTCTAAGTGCTTCCCAGACATCTGTAGCAGGGGTGGAGTCAACCTGCTGACCACTGTGCCCTGCTTTCTTAGGTGACCTTGGTGGCTGTCCTCTGGAGGTCTGAGGCCTGGAGGGCACTGGCCTTCTTTGGGTTCTCTGCTCTGGGGCAGGTGCACCCTTGGCGGTCCCAGGGCTGGAGCTGATGGGGTCATGGACAGAGGGGACTCGGAACACCGCGACACGCTTGGAGAGTCCTGAAGGGAGGCCCCAGGGGTTTCCAACTGATGCTCCTCCTCCTCCCATTGGGTGCCCGATGACTCCTTGAGAAAGCGCACCTGGAGGCCTCTTCCCAAGCAGTCCTTTGAGTGCTGGTGACCTTGGCTGTCCCTGCCTCCTCCTGCTGTGGACACGTACCTGTGTGGTGACCACCAGAATGTGAGCCTGAGACTAAACTAGATGTATGACCCACCGAGGTGTGTATCTCGGGATGGTGGAGAGTGCAGGTGAATGCTGTGGCTGCTTTACAGATGAGAGGTCATTGTTATTGTCAGTCTCCTCAGTCCTCTGCGGGCTGGAACTGGACTTAGGATTGAGTCTGGCCTCATCCTCTTCCTGCTGACACCTGTAATGGAAAGAGGAGAGAATGAGTGACTGCATGGGCTGCCTCCAACATTGCACTGAGCATCACCCTCAGGTTTCTATGTACAGAGATTAAGCAGGCTTCCTCGCTGGATGGCGGGGGGAGGCAGGCCTCACCATAGCCACAGGAACGGTCATGGTCCTCCCTGCCAGCTCAGCAGTCTGCTCTTCATACTGCGTGAGAGGATGGAGATTGGGCATACTCTCCTCCCTTATTCTTCCTCTCGTACCTGTTGTGTGCTGCCCTGTCCTGCATAAATAAAGAAGATTGTTTGTGAGCACTGGTGATGCAGGTGACATTTGCATGTTGCCAATCTCCACCAGCAACCCATTGGCAACCATATGCAATATGAAAAATGCACTGCTCCTAATCCCCAATGACTAGGAGTTACCTCAGCAGCACCCTCCAGATTACAGGTCAATCATCTCAGCTCCAGGACATCGTTGCAGGATTTCTTCAGGGTAGTGTCCTAGACCCAACCATCTTCAGCTGCTTTATCAATGACCTTCCTTCCATCATAAGGTCAGAAGTGGGGATGTTCGCTGATCATTGCACAGTGTTCAGCACCATTCGCGACTCCTCAGATACTGAAGCAGTCCATGTGCAAATGCAGCAAGACCTGGACATTATCCTGGCTTGGGCTGACAAGTGGCAAGTAACATTCATGCCACACAAGTGCCAGGCAATAACCATCTCAATCAACAGAGAATCTAACCATCATCCCTTGACATTCAATGGCATTACCATCGCTGAATTCCCCACTATCAACATCCTGGGGACTACCATTGGCCAGAAACTGAGCTGGACTAGCCACATAAATACTGTGGCTACAAGAGTAGGTCAGAGGATAGGAATCCTGCGGCGAGTAACTCACCTCCTGACTTCTCAAAGCCTGTCCACAATCTACAAGGACAAGTAAGGAGTGTGATAGAGTACACTTGTTGGATGAGTGCAGCTCCAACAGCACTCAAGAAGCTTGACACCATCCAAGGCAAAGCAGCTCACTTGATTGGCATCCCATCCACAAACATTCACTCCCTCCACCACTAATGAACAGTTGCAGCAGTGTGTACCATCTACAAGATGTACTGCAGAAACTCACCAAGTCTCCTTAGACAGCACCTTCCAAACCCATGACCACTACCATCTAGAAGGACAAGGCAACAGACACATGGGAACACCACCAACTTTAAGTTCCCCTACAAGCCACTCATCATCCTGACTTGGAAACATATTGCCGTTCCTTGATTGTTGCTGGGTCAAAATCCTGGAACTCTCTCCCTAATAGCAATATGGGTGTACCTACACCACATGGACTACAGTGGCTCAAAAAGGCAGCTCATCACCACCTTCTCATGGCCAATTAGGGCTAAGCAATAAATGCTGGCCTAACCAGCGAAGCCCCTATCTCTTGAATGAATAAAAAAAATTTAACTGAACGACTTGTCTCCTGAGTGTTTTGCTTACTGGCAGACTGTGCCATGAAAGACAGGATGGCACTGAGGAAGAGTCCGGTCTAATGGAGAACTGCCTGGCAACAACATTTTAATTGTCTCCTGACCAGGTGATCGGGGTCTGTTTGAGAGCGGTGCAGCAGAATAGCTCCTAGCCAGAAAAGAAAGATACCTAAATTCTCTCTCTCCTGTGTGTGTAAGATCCTAGTAATTCTACAATAATAGCTAGCTGGTGTTTTCTCCTCATATCCCAGAAAAGAGCAGGGTAGCTGGTCAGACCTCCCAGAAGACAGTGTGAACAAGGCCAGACTGGAAGAACCAGTTGCTGTCAGCCTCAGAGGGCACCCCCAAGGAAAAAGCACTGTGTGGTAAAAATTACTGGAATTCTATAGGTTTTCGAATCAATAAGGATAGTTGCTGAACAGAAGGGGGGGAAGTTAGCTCTGAGGGTAGCTAGGTTTTAAAGTGTGAAGCCAGTCTTGTATTTAAGTGTAATTCTGCTTTTTTCTTTAATCTTTTATTAAACGTTTAGTATAAAATCTTTACAAGTAGTTTCAGACATTGTTTTCTGATTTCAGAACCAATCCTCATAGTATACAAATTCAAGTTTCCCTCTGGGATTTGGGCAGCTTGGCATTTATCATCAGGACATACAAAAGTTATACTTCAGTTATATAGGACATTGGTGAGACCACATCTGGAGTACTGTGTACAGTATTGGTCTCCTTATTTAAGGAAGGATATAAGTGCATTGGAAACGGTTCAGAGAAGGTTTACTAAACAAATACCTAGATTGGGTGGGTTGTCTTATGAGGAAAGGTTGGACAGGCTAGGGTTGTATCTGCCAAAGTTTAAAAGAATAAGAGGAAACTTGATTGAAACATATAAGATTCTGAGGAGTTTTGACAGGGTTGATGTGGAAATGATATTTCCTGTTGTGGTCGAATGTAATACAAGGGGCTACTGTTTAAAAATAAGGTGTCACCCATTTAGGACAGAGATGAGGGAAAAAAAATTTCTCTCAGAGGTTTGTGAGTCTTTGGAACTCTCTTCCTCGATAGGTGATGAAAGCAGAGTTTTTGAATATTTTCAAAACAGAGGTAGATAGATTTTTGCTAGGCAAGGGGGTGAAAGGCTATCGGGGGTAGGCGGGAATGTGGAGTTGAGGTTACAGTCGGATCATCCATGATCTTACTGAATGACAGAGCAGGCTCGAAGGGCCGAGCGGCCTATTCCTAATTCGTATGTTATGATATAAACAAAGGTTTAATAGTTCTCTTTTGTGAGTGAAATGGTCACATTTAGATGCTCATCTCTCTTGCTCTATATTTCCTTAACGGCTTAGTGTTAGGATTATCTACTGTTTGTCAAACAACATATATTAACATTGTAAATAAACTAGGCCAACTACTAAATCGGTTTTGCCTTTATTATTTTATTACAAAAGCAATGAAACAAAGAAACCCCATTTGGGACAGACATTTCCAATTGAATACACACTTCTATTGTTCAGGCTGATGGGGTACCATTGAGCAAAGTCCAACAGGACAATGTCCAAGCATCCATTCAAACTGTAAATGCATGTCAGCAAATTTAAGTAACAACTTAGAGCTTCCGACCTGTTGGATATTTTGCACTAATTGCAGAACTTCTCTGGTGGACCTGTAGACTCTGTGTAGCCATACTCCAGTCATACAGGGCATTGAAATGTACTAAAGATCAGAACATGGGCAGTCAGAGTGGTCCTATATGGCAATTTTACATTTCTAGGAATTCTGCCACAGAGACCACCAGCCCAAGCCAATTTTCAAATCAGGTTTATTCTAACTTACTCTAAAATAAGACAGACTAAGATAAGGCACCAAGTCAACAAGTTTGAAACAACTCATAGCATTGGGTTGCTAAATTAAACCAAAAAATTATGATGCAGTTAATTCAGGTAGGCCGATGTGCTGTAGCAATTTACACTCCCCTCCTCCAGCTGCATTGATCTTGTGTCACTCTCAATGTACTTGTGAAAATCGTGGCCATTGATCCCATCACTCCATCTGATCTTCTGTCTACTTGTACTACGTTTTCCCTCTACCATCCCGCCCAGCATCAAGTTTTCTCTAATCAATGCTCCGTGCAAGATGCCAAAAGTAACTCAACTTCCTCCTGTCAACCACTGATGGCCATCTGTCTGCCTGTAATGTAATATCAATACACTTGTATGTCTCTCAGTGTCTCTGGCAGTGGAATGCTCCTTTGGTGCTGCACAGGAGTGGCAATCAAGAAGCAAGAGTCCCATCAACTGAGTGTTATGGAGAACAAAAACAAAAACAGAATTACCTGGAAAAACTCAGCAGGTCTGGCAGCATCGGCGGAGAAGAAAAGAGTTGACGTTTCGAGTCCTCATGACCCTTCAACAGAACTTGAGTTCGAGTCCAAGAAAGAGTTGAAATATATGCTGGTTTAAGGTGTGTGTGTGGGGGGCGGAGAGAGAGAGAGGTGGAGTGGGGGTGTGGTTGTAGGGACAAACAAGCAGTGATAGAAATAGATCATCAAAAGATGTCAACAACAATAATACAAAAGAACACATAGGTGTTAAAGTTAAAGTTGGTGATATTATCTAAACAAATGTGCTAATTAAGAATGGATGGTAGGGCACTCAAGGTATAGCTCTAGTGGGGGTGGGGAGAGCATAAAAGATGTAAAAATAAATAAATATTTTTTTTTTTCTTTTTATAATGGAAATAGGTGGGAAAAGGAAAATCTATATAATTTATTGGAAAAAAAAGAGAAAAGGAAGGGGGAAACAGAAAGGGGGTGGGGATGGGGGAGGGAGCTCACGACCTAAAGTTGTTGAATTCAATATTCAGTCCGGATGGCTATAAAGTGATAAAAACAAAAAAACTGCGGATGCTGGAAATCCAAAACAAAAACAGAATTACCTGGAAAAACTCAGCAGGTCTGGCAGCATCGGCGGAGAAGAAAAGAGTTGACGTTTCGAGTCCTCATGACCCTTCGACAGAACTTGCGTTCGAGTCCAAGAAAGAGTTGAAATATAAGCTGATTTAAGGTGTGTGTGTGGGGGGCGGAGAGATAGAGAGACAAAGAGGTGGAGGGGGGGGTGGTGTGGTTGTAGGGACAAACAAGCAGTGATAGAAGCAGATCATCAAAAGATGTCAACGACAATAGTACAATAGAACACATAGCTGTTAAAATTAAAGTTGGTGATATTATCTAAACGAATGTGCTAATTAAGAATGGATGGTAGGGCACTCAAAGTATAGCTCTAGTGGGGTTTTTTTTTATATATAATGGAAATAGGTGGGAAAAGGAAAATCTTTATAATTTATTGGAAAAAAAAAGGGGAAGGGGGAAACAGAAAGGGGGTGGGGATGGGGGAGGGAGCTTACGACCTAAAGTTGTTGAATTCAATATTCAGTCCGGAAGGCTGTAAAGTCCCTGGTCGGAAGATGAGGTGTTGTTCCTCCAGTCTGCGTTGGGCTTCAGTGGAACAATGCAGCAAGCCAAGGACAGACATGTGGGCAAGAGAGCAGGGTGGAGTGTTGAAATGGCAAGCGACAGGGAGGTTTGGGTCATTCTTGCGGACAGACCGCAGGTGTTCTGCAAAGCGGTCGCCCAGTTTACGTTTGGTCTCTCCAATGTAGAGGAGACCGCATTGGGAGCAACGAATGCAGTAGACTAAGTTGGGGGAAATGCAAGTGAAATGCTGCTTCACTTGAAAGGAGTGTTTGGGTCCTTGGACGGTGAGGAGAGAGGAAGTGAAGGGGCAGGTGTTGCATCTTTTGCGTGGGCATGGGGTGGTGCCATAGGAGGGGGTTGAGGAGTAGGGAGTGATGGAGGAGTGGACCAGGGTGTCCCGGAGGGAGCGATCCCTACGGAATGCCGATAAGGGGGGTGAAGGGAAGATGTGTTTGGTGGTGGCATCATGCTGGAGTTGGCGGAAATGGCGGAGGATGATCCTTTGAATGCGGAGGCTGGTGGGGTGATAAGTGAGGACAAGGGGGACCCTATCATGTTTCTGGGAGGGAGGAGAAGGCATGAGGGCGGATGCGCGGGAGATGGGCTGGACATGGTTGAGGGCCCTGTCAACGACCGTGGGTGGAAAACCTCGGTTAAGGAAGAAGGAGGACATGTCAGAGGAACTGTTTTTGAATGTAGCATCATCGGAACAGATGCGACGGAGGCGAAGGAACTGAGAGAATGGGATGGAGTCCTTACAGGAAGCGGGGTGTGAGGAGCTGTAGTCGAGATAGCTGTGGGAGTCAGTGGGTTTGTAATGGATATTGGTGGACAGTCTATCACCAGAGATTGAGACAGAGAGGTCAAGGAAGGGAAGGGAAGTGTCAGAGATGGACCACGTGAAAATGATGGAGGGGTGGAGATTGGAAGCAAAATTAATAAATTTTTCCAAGTCCTGACGAGAGCATGAAGCGGCACCGAAGTAATCATCGATGTACCGGAGAAAGAGTTGTGGAAGGGGGCCGGAGTAGGACTGCAACAAGGAATGTTCCACATACCCCATAAAGAGACAGGCATAGCTGGGGCCCATGCGGGTACCCATAGCCACACCTTTTATTTGGAGGAAGTGAGAGGAGTTGAAGGAGAAATTGTTCAGTGTGAGAACAAGTTCAGCCAGACGGAGGAGAGTAGTGGTGGATGGGGATTGTTCGGGCCTCTGTTCGAGGAAGAAGCTAAGGGCCCTCAGACCATCCTGGTGGGGGATGGAGGTGTAGAGGGATTGGACGTCCATGGTGAAGAGTAAGCGGTTGGGGTCAGGGAACTGGAAATTGTTGATGTGACGTAAGGTGTCAGAGGAATCACGGATGTAGGTGGGAAGGGACTGGACAAGGGGAGAGAGAAGGGAGTCAAGATAACGAGAAATGAGTTCTGTGGGGCAGGAGCAAGCTGAGACAATCGGTCTACTGGGGCAGTTCTGTTTGTGGATTTTGGGTAGGAGATAGAAGCGGGCCGTCCGAGGTTGGGCGACTATCAGGTTGGAAGCTGTGGGAGGGAGATCCCCAGAGGAGATGAGGTCACTGACAGTCCTGGAAACAATGGCTTGATGTTCAGTGGTGGGGTCATGGTCCAGGGAGAGGTAAGAGGAAGTGTCTGCGAGTTGACGCTCAGCCTCCGCGAGGTAGAGGTCAGTGCGCCAGACAACAACAGCACCACCCTTGTCAGCGGGTTTGATGACAATGTCAGGGTTGGACCTGAGAGAACGGAGTGCAGTAAGTTCAGAGAGAGACAGGTTAGAATGGGTGAGGGGCGCAGAGAAATTGAGACGACTAATGTCGCGCCGACAGTTCTCAATGAAAAGATCGAGAGAAGGTAAGAATCCAGAGGGAGGGGTCCAGGTGGAGGGAGAATATTGGAGATGGGTAAAAGGATTCGTTGAACTGGGAGAGGACTCCTGCCCAAAGAAGTGAGCCCGGAGACGAAGACGGTGGAAGAAGAGTTCAGTATCATGCCGAGCCCGAAATTCATTGAGGTGAGGGCGTAAGGGTATGAAACTAAGTCCTTTGCTGAGCACTGAACGTTCAGCATCGCAGAGGGGAAGGTCAGGGGGTATAGTGAATACACTGCTGGGGTTGGGATTGGAAGAAAGGGTGGGGACGGAGGAACAGGCAGAGGTGGAGGGTCCTAGATGGGATATAAAGTGCCTAGTCGGAAGATGAGGTGTTGTTCCTCCAGTTCCCGAGAAAGGAAGATTAGAGTGGTCAACTCATACATTAAATATTTGAACGATGCAACTACTATTAGTTTGCCATTTAGCAAATATATACTTTATTGGTGCCCACTCCCTCCCCACACCAAATCCTGACACATTCACACTCAGCATTAATCAGCAATTTCTTTCAAGTTGTCCCCACTTGACCAACCTGCTACATTACGTCACCACACGGCCAGCACCACTCCTGTTTCAGGGGAAGGGGACAATACTTCAGGTCACAATTATAAAATGGGATTATAATCATTTTAGATCAAATTTCTACCACGTAAGATGATGGTTTTAACTCTCAGCATGTTTAAAGTTAAGATCTAGCTTTGAATACGTTATCCGATACAGTGTCAGTCTAATAAATGTGTTTATCTCCCTATACCAACAGTGGTTAATCCTCACTTGGAGGCGGGGCGAAGAGGATTGGATTGTACCATTATTATATAGAGGGGGAGTCTATAACTTGATCTCTATTTATTGAGGAAAAATGCACGGTATTTTAATCGGACGGTTATGGTTTTAAAATTTAACTCTTTGAGAATATACTTAATTTTACCTTAATGAGTGAACTCTTGATTTATTAGATGTGAGCAGTGTGTGCTTTCCCCGTTTCCCCCCCCCCATGTCTGGTGGGGTGGTGGAGGTGCGAGCCGTTTTGTGGGGGTTTTGGGGGGTGGGGGGGGTAGGTCGCTCTGAAGCCACCGGTGCTGCCATTGATCTGCTTAGCCGTGTGAGTATGGAAGGCAGCCAGTTTTTCTGTTGTGCGCTATCGCTGTTTCGTTAATTAAAAGGGGTCGGGGCAGTTCGGAAGGGGGTGGAGGAGTTTCCAAGCCGCCGGGTCTGGGTCCGGGTGAGGGTGAGCCGCTGGTGTACGTGGGGTCCTCTCCATATCTCCCCCACCTCCCCACTTCGCTTTGACCCAGGTTCAGCTTTTTTCAGGGCGAAGGGGAGAGCTCAGCCTCACCTTCCCTCTCCCTTCGGGAAGTGGAGGCTGCTTGGCCTTAGTTTGTATCCGCCGTAGCTCTGTGTTCACTGACCTGTATTCGACAAGGTGAGGGTCATTCAGCTTTTGCTCAACTCCACACAAGTCCATGGTCACATTGAAACACTTGGTGCTTTGCCCATGGCAGACTCCCCCGCCATAGTATTTATTGTCCCCAGGGTGTTTGCCACCCCCTCGACTGTGATAAAATCTATAAAATAAAGAGCTGTGTATGTTTTAGGAAGCATAAAATCTGCAAACTTACTTCGCCAAACCATAATTGTATTCTGGTGGATCTTAGGACCTATTTTGGATCAGGGAATATCTAAGTGGTGATTCTGAGCGCTTTCCAAATTCCTCCTTTGGGGTCGTTTAGGTGAGTACTATGAAACTTAAATTCTTGTGATTTGCACTAGTACCTCCTCGCAGACACTAACAGGAGCTTGGTGTTCTGATTTCGACCAGGCTTTCCAAACCTTCCAGCTATGCTAAAGTCAAACAAGCAAGCAATAAATGCGAGTGTGAAATAGAATGTGGGTTGCCTGGGCTTGGTTGGTCAGATTGTGAAGTCTGGAAGCCAGAGCAGACCACTTTGAATAGCTTCTTAAAGTTAGCAGATAAGTATCATAAACGTATTTCAGACCCCAACCTATCTGCTTGAAAGACTGCTGGAGGTTAACTTGTATGGACTCCATCTCTTACATCAGGCGTGTTGGTGTAAACACGATTTGCCTGTTATACACTGTCTAACTTGATTGAATTTTTTTGAGGAAGTAACAAGGAGGATTGATGATGGTAGTGTAGTTGTTATACTCTATGTGGATTTTAGCAAGGCTTTTGACAAGGCCCCATATGGCAGACTGGTCTTAAAAAAAAATAAAAGCCCATGAGATCCAGGAGCATGTAGCAAGCTGGATACAAAATTGGCTCAGTGGCAGAAAACATAGGATAATTGTTGGGTGTTTGTGCAACTGGAAGGCTGTTTCCAGTGGGCTTCCACAGGGCTCAGTATTAGGCCCCCTGCTTGTTTTGGATGTAAATGTAGGAGGCATAATCAGGAAATTTGCAGATGACACAAAAATTGGCTGTGTGGCTTATAGTGAGGTTAGCTGTAGATTGCAGGAAAATATCAATGGACTGGTCAGGTGCGTGGAAAAGTGGCAAATAGAATTCAACCTGGAGAAGTGTGTGCTGATGCATTTGGGGAGGTCAAGAAAGGCAAAGGAATACACAATTAATGGGAGAGTACTGAGAGATCCAGAGGACGTGAAGAACCTTGGAGTTGAATGTCCACAGACCCCTGAAGATAGCAGGACAGATTGATAAGGTGGCTAAAAAGGCACATGGAATCATTTTCTTTATTAGCCAAGGCATAGAATATAAGAGTAGGGAGATTATGCTGGGACTGTCTAAATCATTAGTTAGGCCATAACTTGAGTACCATGTGCAGTTCTGATCACCTCTTTACAGAAAGGATGTAGTTGCAGTGGAGAGGGAAATTTATAAGGATGTTGCCAGGACTGGAAAATTGCAACTATGGGGAAAGACTGGATAGGCTGGGGTTGTTCTCCTTGGAACAGAGAAGGCTGAGGGGAGATTTGATTGAGGGAGGTGTACAAAATTGAGGGGTTTGGATAGAATGGATGGGAAGGGTCTATTTACCATGGAGGTCAGTGTCTAGGGGGCATAGATTTAAAGTGATTGGTAGAAAGATTAGAGGGGAGATGAGGATGGTAGAAGTCTGGAACTCACTGCCTGAAAGGGTAGTAGAGGCAGAAATCCTCAACCCGTTTAAAAGGTGATTGGATATGCGCCTTAATTGCCGTAACTGCAGGGCTATGGATTGAATGCTGGAAAGTGGGATTACGCTGAGGGGCTCATTTTACGGCTGATGCAGGCACAATGAGCCAAGTGGCCTCTTTCTGTGCCATAAACTCTTCATTTCATAATGGCTGATCAGTATCTTGTGTTTGCGAACAACAGCAAAGCACAGGAACAGGAGTAGGCCATTAACCCTTTTGAGCTTGTTCCATGGCTGCTCATGTAAAGAAAAGCTCTCTGATATCACTCCTGAATAAAAGCAAAATACTGCAGATGCTGGAAATCTGAAACAAAAATTGCTGAAAAAACTCAGCGGGTCCGACAGCACCTGTGGAGAGAAAGATCTGAAGAAGAGTCATTTGGACTCAATGTTAATTCTGTCTTTCCACAGATGCTGTCAGACTACTGAGGTTTTCCAGCAATTTTTGTTTTTGTTTCACTCCTGAATAACCTGGCTCTAATTGTCAGGTTATGGCTCCTTGTTCTCAACTCGCTAACCAGAGGAAATAATTTCTCTCCACCCTTCAACTTCTTCTGACCATTTTGACCGCCTTAATTAAGTCACCTCTTAACATGATTAGAATATGGAACTTGGGACTACAGGGAAGTGGTTGAGGCAAAGATGCTTTCAGAAGGAAACTAGATGAATACGTGAGAGAAGGGGGAATAGAAAGATATGCTGAAAGGTTGAAATGAGACAGATGAAACAGGAAGAGATTTATGTGGCGAATAAATACCAGCACAGACTAGTTGGGCTAAATGGCCTGTTTCTGTGCTGTACATTCTATATAATCCTATGTATAATTTTAAAACCTAGCAAACTTAACACACTGCACTTTCCTTTATCCTTATGCACCCTTATAACCTGTTTAAGAAAATTCAGAATATGTGCTCCTGGTTACAAGTACAGCCTGGCTGTTGTACCTTTCAAGACTCCAGTGATTGCCTTAGTTACATTCACCCCTGATACTTAAAGTTTGTCACCAATCTCCAGTGCATAAAGAATACACATTGCACAGGTGGAGGTGTTTTCTGAAGCGGTACATAAATTGGTAAGTACAGGGAATTATAAGATGTGAAAGGCTTGTTGTATTGCCTGAATTCATCATCTCATCTAATTAGTTTCAAGTGATGCCTTTGTAATTAACCCCTTGTGATATTGAGAAATGGTTAGCGTTACTTATCTGATTTGATGCCTTATTTGATCTGATGCCTTTGTTAAGCGTGGATGGTGTAAGTGTAGGGACTGTATGTTTTTAAAAAAAAAACAGAGCTTCTCTGAATGAGGCAGGACTGCTTGATCAGTGTTAAGTAGGAAGTTTTGTCCTGTTGGTCATCGTAGATTAGAGCAAAGTTGAGGAAGGTCAGTACTTGCGTATCTCGGAAAGGCTAATAACGGACAACTGTTTTTCATGGCAAAACTGTTTAAATTTGTTTCACCAGATTGTATTCAAAAACAGGACCAACCAACATTTGGTAAAGTTTGGGAATATTTGAAGGGGGTAACATGATATAAACTGGCACTTTCTTTGCAGAGGGGAATAAGTTATTACCACTTGCACTTTTAAGGTAAAATTAGTTTTATATGAATGTGATCACTGCCCAATCAAAACAACCTGACTTGAGTGTGCATGATCTGTTTAAACTGATAATGGCTATCATGAGTATCTATGTTAAATAAACATTTATTTTATACTCTCTGATTAATCTCTGCTGTTCACGTTTTTGAGTTGCAGCAATCTGATACAAGTGTTCAGGGACCAATCACGCTATAGAAGCTTTCCTTGTCTTACACTGCTGTTGTACATTCTGACGGTGATCAATAAATAAATCAGTGCTGTCAGTTACAGCCCTTGGCAACCACTGCCCAGTCCCTGCTGCACTCCTCACCTGGGTAGCATTTGTATCGGAATTTTTTTATTTGGCTCTGGTGCTCACTCATCTCTGTTTCAACCTGCTTGCCTCCATCGGTTATAGACCAATTATAGCACACCTGAGTGTACTTTTTTGGTATGTAGTATAGCTGGTATTAAATAAAGAACGTCTTCCAGAATATTTATATATTTAACATGTTCGTTCTCGAGATATGAATGTCCCTGGCGGGTCACAATTTATTGCCCATCCTTCATTGCCTTGACTGAATGGCATGCTAAACCACTTAATAGGGTAGTTAAGAGTTAGCTAGTTTGTTGAGGGACTGAAGTCATATATAGGTTAGATTGGGTAAAGGGGGTAGATTTTTTTTCCCCTAAAGGGCACTTAATCAATTTTTTGCAACAGTTTGCTGGCTTCAAGGTCAGCTTTTCAGTAATTGTTTATTTTTAGACTGCCGGTGTTGGATTTGAGCTTGCATTCACTTGAATACCATTCCAGTAATCAAACGCCTACACTACCATATGCCGGATGTTTTTTTTTCATTGCTGGAGCTCGGTTTTCTGGGATGTGATTGATATGCTGGCCAATGCTGAAGCCACGTTTTTCACAATCTGATTAATGGAGTATGGTAGCATAGTAACATTATTGGGCTAGTAATCCAAAGACATGGGCTAAAGATCTGCAGACATAAGTTCACGCCACAGGATAGTAGCTTAGGGATTTAAATTCAACTAATTGAATTTGGAAGGAAAAGCTAGCATCAGTAAGAATGACCAGGAACTGACCAAACTGTCGTAGAACTTATCTGGTTATTTAATGTCCTTTAGGGAAGTAATACTGCTGGTCTGGCCCAAATTGACTCCAGACCCACAGCAATGCGGTTGACTTAACAGTTGTCTGAAATGGCCTAGCAAGCTGTTCAGTTATATTCAAGAAGGCGGCTCACCACTACCTTCTTGAGAGCAATTGAGGATCGGTAATAAATGCATCCTGTAAATGATTTTTCTTTTTGAAGTTAAATTTACTATCCTGCAGCATCTTTCATATGGTGGTTTGGTAAGGCCTCCACCTAGCCTCAACCCTAGCCTGAAACCATCAGCCAAGCTTTCTTAAACAAAAATAAAAATATCCAGAAAAACTCAGCAGGTCCGGCAGCATCGGCATAGAGGAACACAGTCAACGTTTCGAGTCAACAGTCAAGAACCAAACTGAATACAGAAAGTATAGAAGAAATCTAAAATCAGAATGAGGGGCAAAGAAAGAGAGTATGAGAATAGATCAGTGGCTGATATAAATGGAAACCCAAGTCTTTTATAACCACAATTAGTGGAAAGGTGGGGACATTTAGTAAATAATGAGATCACCTCATTGATGCAGAGGGCATGGCTGAGGTACTAAGAGCCCTTTGCAGCTGTCTTTATTAGACAAGAGGATGCTACCAATATAGCAGTGGAGGTAATAATGGTACTGGTTAGGATAAAAATAGATAAAGAGGAGGTAGATTAAAAGATTGGGAGTCCTCCTAAGTAGAAGGGTCCAGTTGGGATGCAATCTAGGTTAATGAGGGAAGTAAGGGCTGTGGAGGTACTGACTACAGCCTTCCAATTTTTTATGGTTGAGGGTTGTGCCAGAGGACTGAGAATTGCAAATGTTACATCACCTTTTTTGAAAAGGGGGAGTGGAATAACCATGGCAATCAGTCAGCTTAACTTTGGTGGGGAAACTTTGAGACCCTAATCCAGGACAAAGTTAATTGGCATTTGTTCAAGGCAAGTAGTGTTTGACTAACCTGATTGAGTTTTTAAGTAATGGAGAGGGTTGATGAAGGTAGTATGGTTGATGTTTTGTATATGGACATAAAAAGGTGTTTGACAGTATTGGATTGGTTAGTAAAATTGAAGCTGATGTGATTAAAGGGGCAGTATCAGTATAAATATGAAATTAGTTAAGGGATAGAAAGCAGAGAGTAATGGTGAACAATTGCTTTTCGGACTAGAGGGAAGTATACAATGGTATGTATGATCAGAGGTTGGTATTAGGATAACTGTTTTTCTGATATAAAAGTAATGAGCTGGCTTGGATATGCAATACATAATTTCCAAGTTGCCAGATGACAAGAAATTTGAAAATATAGTAAACAATGAGAAGAATTTTAACAGATTGCAGGAGGACATGGACTAGTGGAACTGGCAGACATATGGCAGCTTTAAGGCAACCAGGTGTGCAGTAATACATTTTGGTAGGAAGAATGGGGAGAGGCAAATGGTTGAATGCAGTAGATGAGGGAAAAGAAGAGGTCAAAATAAGTAAAAGTCAGAAATAACCAGAAGACTGGATCTGGTTGACCTGAGCAATGAATGCCACAGGAGAAATTTAGTACCTTGCTTACCTGAGATGACCTGAGCAGATGCACTTTGCTGTGAACCACAAGAAACTGTAAACAAAGACTAATTGAACAACTGCTGTAGTAGTGGCCAATAGCAGCTTGTACCTGACTATCAGCAGTGAGGTTGTGGTACCAACCTCACAGTTCATGCTTACACAAATAAGATAATGTAATTCATCATCAAGCTCCATGGCTGGAAGGAAGTGTCCTTTTACAAATTGAAACTCTTAGGACATATTGTGAAGGAAGTGTTCAGTTGTTTATTTCTCATGAAATAGATATTTGTAATGCATACTTGAGTAATATTTTTAATGGACAGTCGTGACTGGACAAAGTGCTGCAGCTGTCCCTGAATTTCTTTTCTCAGGATTGTTAATCTTTGGAATTCTCTTCCTCAGAGCAGTGGAGACTGGTTCATTGAATATATTCAAAGCTGAGTTGGATTTTTGATCTACAAGGGAGTCAAGGGTTATAGAGTATAGGCAGGGAAGTGGAGTTAAGGCCACAATCGAATCAACCCTGATCTTATTGAACAGTGGAGCAGGCTCGAGGGGCCGAATGCCCTACTCCTCTGATCTCTAATCTTATGATCAGTAATACCCCTGGAGAGTGAAGACCCCAAGCCTTGTCTTTCTGCATCTAAACTTTCAAGGTCTTGGTATGTGTGCCTTATGAGGCTTTCCTGATAGTTAATTTGGGAGACTCTTCAATGTGGTGATGGGATTCTATGCTGATCAAAAACAGCATTGTTATTTGGGATGATCATTTCAGTTTTGTGACTAGGCAGTAATTTGCAAATTAAATTTGGGTACGATGAATAGCTGGTGAAAAGTCTGAGTGGTGCAGCTGGTATTGCTCTTCCCTCTGAGCCAAAAGGGCCCTGGTTTGAGTCCCACTCCAGGCTGTAATGGCCATCAGCCACCGGTGCAGGGAAGCCATTGTGTACCTGTGCCAGTTCTCAGCACAGAAAAATGGGGAGGGTTAGCGGCAGGAAGGCTGTCAAACCATCTGCCAAATCCAAAAAAATTATGCTTAATATGAAATGTGAACAACCAGTATTGTGGCGACCCCAGGCTGGAGGATTCATTCAACGTTCCTTGCTCAAAGTGGCTTAGGAGGAAATTTAGAAGGACTCAAATCCTCAAAAATGAAATTGGCATGTCTGCCAATTTAAGCACTTCATTGTTGGAAGTTTCCAAAGCAGTGGAAAAGATGCAGCAAAGATTCACTAAGATGTTACTAGGAAAAGAGAAGAATGATATATATTTATTAAAGCACTTTTCACAACCTCAGGATGTCCTAATGAAATCTTTAGGAAGCATAGTGACTATTGTAATATAGGAAATGTGGCAACCAATTTGCACATGGCAAAGTCCAACAAATAGCAATGAAATCACCAGATAATCTGTTTGTGATATTGAGGGATAAGTATTGGCCAGAACACTTTGAGAACTCCTTGCTGTTGTTCAAAGTAGCATGTGAGACAACACCTTGTTTCAACATCTCATCTGAAAAGCAGCACACTTCGTGCTGCAGTCTGGATTATGTGCTCCAATTTCTGGAATGGAACTTGAACCAATAACCTTAAGACTTAACCGCTCAGCCAAAGCATCACTGGAGCTTGAGGAGAAATTTTTTTCCAGTGTAGCTGAGAAGATTGAGGTATGACCTGAAGCCTTCAACACACATGAAGGGTTGTGATCAAATAGTAGCAATGGATTGTTTGCACGGTTCAGTGCAATGATAAAAAGAAAACACAAATTTTAAGGTAACTGTAATCGCAAAGAGAATTCAAAGGGAGATGAGAAAATGTTTCCTTAAAACAGGGTAGCTGGAGTGTGGAATTCTGTATCACAAACCATTGTTGCAGAATTCTAAATTCTTTTAAAAGAAAATCTGATAGTTGCTTGAAAATGAATACTGAAAGGTATAGGGAACGAGCAGGACAGTAAGATTGGACTAGGTGGTTCATGAGGACATAACTCCGACAAAGACTGGCCTATATCTGTGCTGTATAGTTCAATGAAGTTGTATTTAAGCAGATGCTGGGCAGTTCTGTTTCTGGTTTATAGTTTATATTAGATATTACATAACAGTACAGTAAATATTAGGGGAAAATGGGTTTTGGAAGCAGGAGATAAGAAAGGCAGTAGATTGAAATTACTTTGAAGAAAATGAGTTGCATTTCTGTAATCCTATAACATGGTAGATGCAACGAGGAAGAAATTAAATGAAGCTCTGAGACTGGCCTTACTATGGAATCCTGTTTGGCTAGTTTTTGCTCACTGGAGCAACAATGCACTATAATTGCTCTCTAATATCCTTTTGGGGTGCAGGACCAGCCACACACACACACACTCTGCCTGTAATGTCTTGTTAATTCTGGAGTTCTGTCTTTGCTGTATTTCAGCAGTGGTAATGGATATTACAATTAGCCTCTGCCTCCTTGGGGCTATTGAGTGACAAAATCTGCCACGTTTCTCTCTACTGTATGCTATCTAATGGCTCTTTCTAGAAAGTGTGTTTTTGTGGATGTTGATCCAGGAGCAGACTGAGTTTGCCAGTGATGCCCTTTTTAGTGGAATAGCTTGTCAGTAGTTGCCTGTGAAGACTGGGTAGAGAGAGAGTGAGGCATTTGAAGATTACTGGTCCCTTTGGAATCTTGCATCAGTACAAATCAGTGGCTCCACGAAGGGAAACAATTGAGGTGGGCAAGACATAAATGATACAATTCAGTCCTGCATTTTGAACTTTGGCTTGTGAATTGAAAGTGTTTGTTGGTTACGCAGAACTAGTGCTTTGTATGCACGTGTACAAATTTCCACAAAACAGACAAGTAAACAAAATAGAGATTACTTTGCTGTTACCTTTGCAGGACGTACCGCTCAGATGATTGATTTGTTGTTTAAGTTGCAGAACTCACGCTGGCAAATGAAGCTCATAGTTCTGCACAGATAAGTTATGATATCACCTTTGATCACTGTGCTGGACTTTGTCAGCAACAGTGTAAATTTTCAAGGTGGCTTCTGAATTTTCCCCCTGCTTCTGAAGAATTTGGGAAGATTTGTGTTTTCCGATATTGTTAACTTTGGTAGCAAACAGTGTGTATTTTTGCTAGTTCTTTTTAAGTTAATTAATCCCATTACAGGGGTCATTCTGTAACTGAGAAGGTGAATGGGGGCCATCTTCCCTTTCTAAATGTCCTCTGCTTGGCTGCTTCCTGACCTCCTCACTAACATGGCTGAGATTGGAAGTTCCAATGCATGAAACCCTGGGCCTGAAAGATCAAAAATAGGCTAAAAGGTGCGGATAAAACAATGAATGAAAATGAATTTAAAAATAATTTTTAAAGTGTAAAAAAAAAATTAAATTAAAAATAAATATTGAAAAAAGGGGATTAAAAAAAGGGCTGAGGATGGAGTACAGAGTTCATGATCTGAAGTTGTTGAACTTGATGTTAAGTCCGGAAGGCTGTAAAGTGCCTAATCGGAAGATGAGGTACCAATCCTCCAGTTTGCGTTGAGCTTCACTGGAACATTGCAGCAAGCCAAGGACAGATATGTGGGCATTAGTGCAGGATGGTGTGTTGAAATGGCAAGTCACAGGAAGGTCTGGGTCATGCTTGCAGACAGATTGAAGATGTTCCACAAAGCAGTCACCCAGTCTGCGTTTGGTCTCTCCATTGTAGAGGAGACCGCATTGGGAGGGAAGTGCAAGTGAAGCAGCGCTTCACTTGAAGGGAGTGTTTGGGCTCTTGGATGGCGAGGAGGGGGCGCGGGGGTTGGGTGGTGAGCAAAGGGGCAGGTGTTGCACATATTGTGATTGCATGGGAAGGTGCTGTGGGAGGGGGTTGAGGTGTTGTGGATGATGGAGTGGACCAGAGTGGACCAGAGGGAACGGTCCCTACGGAATGTTGACGGGGGGGGGGGGGTGTGGCGGGGGTGTGAAGGAAGATGTGTTTGATGGTGGCATTGTGCTGGAGTTGGTGGAAATGGCGGAGGATGATCCTTTGAATGTGGAGGCTGGTGGGTTGATAATTGAGGACAAGAGGGACCCTATCATTGTTCTAGGAGGCAGAGGAAGGTGTGAGGGCAGAGGTGCGGGAAATGGGTCGGACACAGTTGAGGGCCCTGTCAATCACCGTGGGTCGGAAATCTCAGGTAAGGAAGAAGGAAGACATGTCAGAAGCGCAGTTTTGGAAAGTGGCATCATCGGAACAGATGTGACCCTTGTCTGGCTATTATCACATTCTGCTTTCTACCCTTAATGTCACCATTAGCATCTCCTCTAGCCAGTACCACCAACACCCCTTTGACCTTTTGTTTTTGACAACTTTGACAATCTCTCCTTTGCCTCCACCTATCGCTAGTCTTCTATCCAGCTTCACCTGCTCAACCCCCCTTAAACAGTATAAATTTCACCGCATTTCTACTCCTCTTAGCTCTGAAGAAGAGTCATATGGACTCGAAATGTCAACTCTGCCTTTCTCTCCACAGATGCTGTCAGACCTGCTGAGTTTTTCCGGCAGTTTTTTGTCCTTGTTCCTTCAGCTTGCATTGAGCATCCTGAGAATAGTGTTGGAGGCCAAGGATGGAGAGGAACATTGCTTCTAGTTCTTTTGTGTTCTGCCTGTTCATTTAAGTGCAAGGAACCTCTAAATTTTTTCGTAGAGCTGCACATGTGCAGTAACTTGAAAGGGTTGACTTATGCTAGGTCTGCATGGGAACTTCTGTAACTGTGCAGCCAAGTGACTGTAAACTCAGGCTCATGCTTGCAGACAAATTGTAGGTGTTTAGCAAAGTGGACTGTCAATCTAAAATTTTTATATTAACCAATATGCTCATAAAGGGTTTAGGCTGTCACAATGGGGGTTAGGAGGGGGCTCTTTACTAGTAATAAACCACATGTCTAATTATCTCCTGACTGGAAGTTTCCCACCATAGGAAGAAACCCATCTAGAATGGATTACAGAGTAGGACTTAACTTTGCTCTTTTCTTTGTGTACACATTTTTGATCTTTTAACCCCCAAAAAAAACTTGCATTTATGTAGTGCCTTTAACTAACGTGCTTCAATGGATTGATAGCAAGCAAAACTTGACACCTAAACCACATTGGAATAAACTGGAACAAGTGACTGAAGGCTTGGTCAAAGAGGTATGTTTTAAATAACATAACAAAGGAGTTCAATAAGGAACTGCCAGTCCAGGAGCCACCTTGAAACCCACTGCTGTTTTCACTCTGTTTCATTCGCTCCCTCTAGTTTTCATTCACTTTCTGTAATACTTTTCTGCTTGTGGCTTTCAGACTAGTAGTCAGCTCTGAGGTGAAGGTTTAGCATTCTATGATAAGATCCTGGTGGTTGTTGACCTCAGTTGCAGACTGTAATGCTATCTGCCTGTGGAATGACTTTGAGTGCAGGTCTTTCCACTCTACCTTGCATAACTTTTGTAATAAGGATTGTTGACTTGGCCACTTGTGCCTTAAGTGGTAACCCTGAAGTTAGTGTGCATAATTGGAGCTGTGCTGGCTGAACTCTACCAGCACAAGCATTGTAGTTTTAAAAAATGAGCTGCCTAGCTCATCAGTTGCACCTTATTGTTGATGGCAATTGTTGAAGAGGAATATCTGGCACAGGAATCAGCCTCTTTGCAGGGCTCGTCAATGTAGACATGTTGCTTAACATGCATGTAACTGTGCTCTGAGATTGGCAAAGACCAATTTCACTGAGATGTTTTTTTCTGCACTCTAGCATCCTAGAAGGAAACCATTTGGTTCATTATGCCTGTACCAGCTTTTGGCTAAAGTAAGAAAAAACTGATCTTGCTGTCCCCTCACTTCCAAAGTTTGGTTCTTTCCTTGAAAGTGCAGGGGTCTCGGCCACAACAGCAAGCGGTGACAAATCTGACACAAGAAAACATACTTGGCCTTGTAGCTGCGACAGACAAACTGGCAAGGACATCAATCTATGACACTATTTGTAGGTGTGACCACTGCACAATGCTTGTGGATACAAAGCCCTGACTTCACACTGAAATGCCACTCCATCTTGTGTGGCATTGCCACTGATGTTCCCTCTAATTTTCCTTCATTGTACGTGACCGTTTTGCACTGTGCAGCCCCTTTAAGATTGCCGTGTGGTTGTAGATTTTAATTTGGCCACTTTTTGTCCATGGCCTATTTTTCCCAGCCCGGTAAGTTCTGGACTGCTGCATGGATGCACGCCTGCATAACCTAGAGAGAATGTAGGCTGTCGCAATGCTAAATGAGAGAGATTTAGAGAATAGTTCAAAACTGAGCATCCATTAGGTGCTGTGGGCCTTCAGCAGCAGGATTGTATTCCACCACAATCTCTAACGTCGTGGCTCAGCATATCCTTCATTCTAACATTACCAATCGAGCTGGGGACCAACCATGATTCAGTAAGCAAAGAACATTAAGCCAGGAGCAACATCAGCTGTACCTAAAAATTGGTGCTAACCCTATGAAGCTACAGCACCTCAATCATGCTAAGCAGTGGAAGCAGCATGTGAAAAACAGAGCTAAGTAATCCCACAGCCAATGGCTCAGATCAAAGCCTTGCAGTTCTGCTACATTCACTCATGAGTTCTGGTGGACAATTAAACAGCTAACAGGAGGAGGCTTCATGAACATCCCCATTCTCATCACTGAGTCCAGCACATGAGAGCAAAAGACAAGGCAAAGGGGTTTTCCAACCATCTCGAGCCAAAATTATTGAATGAATGATGCACCTCTTCCTC
This sequence comes from Carcharodon carcharias, assembly GCF_017639515.1. NCBI lineage: Eukaryota > Metazoa > Chordata > Chondrichthyes > Lamniformes > Lamnidae > Carcharodon > Carcharodon carcharias. The sequence continues at coordinate 137,952,736 of NC_054476.1, read as the reverse complement.
TTCCAGAAGTCCCAATCGTCACAAGCTAATCTTCAACCAATCCAATTCACTCCACGTGATATCAAAAATAGCTGAGCTCACTGGATAACAGCAAAGGCTGTAAGCCCTGACAACACCTTAGCTGCAGTTCTAAAGACTTGCACACTTGAACTAGCAGCATCTAGTCAAGATGTTCCAGTATAGCTACAACACTGACATCCTACCTGACAAAGTAAAAAAATTGCTCAGGTGTGCCCTGTCCACAAAAAGCGGGACAAATTCAATCCAGTTAATTACCACCCTATCAGTCCAATTGATCATCAGCAAAGTGGTGGAAGGTGTTGTTGACAATATTATTAAACCATATTTGCTCACTGCTACCCAGTCTGGGTTCTGCCAGAACCACTCAGTTCCAGACCTCACTTTACAGATTTGGGCCAAAAGAGCAGAATTCCAGACGTAAGGCAAGAATGACTGCCTTGACATCAAGGCAGCATTTAACTGAGTGTGGCATCAGGGAGCCCCAGCAAAACTGAAGTCAAGGGGAATCAGGGAAACCTCTCTGCTGTTTGGGGTCGGTCATAGCACAGAGGAAAGTGGTTATAGTTGTTGGAGGCCAGTTGCCTTCCTTCGGCTTCTCTTCATAAATCTTACACACCCTTTCACTGCTTCTGCCATCTTTTGAGTATACTGACTGCAATATATTCTGACCAATTCCATTCTCAGAACTCTGACCTTGAGTATAGAGCAAGTTGTGTCTTGATTTGAGGCTGTCGTCATACCGTGGGCTAGAGGTAATAACAATGCCTGGACATCATTAATTAGCGCCAAATACCAATTTAATTTTAATGTCAAAGTTCACAGGACTGTCATGGTTTACACTTCTCATCAGCATAAATAAGAGCTGACCTGCTGTCAGCTATATGTGTGACCAACTAACTGAATGCAGGAGACTGGTGGCCAAGAGTAAGGATGCCTTACAGAATCTACCTCTCTTCTGGGCCCTGTTGATTAGTTATCCCATGTATATTTCATTGAGATGTACATATTATCTGGTGCAAATTGTTGTACTTTGGAACTACTCACATTAAAGTGGAGTGGGTGTTGAATGTGCAAAGGCTGTAATACTGATATACTTCTGAGTTGGTTGCGCAAGATTTATAAATCAGTGGGTGGATGGGCAGGGCTGGTGGATAAACATGTAAAGCATACTAGATTTTAGATATCTTTTGCATACTAAAAGAAAGTTTTGCAATATTTATAATGTGACTTGGTTTACTATGTTTGTTGTTATAATTAAAACTCCTTACATGGTAAAACATTAAGTACAATATGGTAGTACTGAGGACTTTGCTACACAAACTGTGTTGAATGTTGGTCATACATCTTGCTGTTTTCCTTGAGGGGTGGATTAAATTGCTGGTTGAGGGTTTGTTAAATTCCCATTCAGAGGATTTGTATGGCTTTGTAGATGTTAACATTTTCTTTTTCTTCCCTCTTCCTCTCTAAGTAAAGCATTGATTCAGTTTCATGGGTAACCACTAATGCCTCTTTTTTAAATGTCATTAGTAACTTGCAAACCCTGATTGTGAGTGCTGATAAGTTATTTCACTGTCAGGGCACATATGGGTACAATCTTGTGCCTATGTTCAACAGGCACACCCATAGCGATAGGGGATAAGCTCTCTAGCTAATTTTTTTTTTTTAAAAATGTCCCCCTCATCCCCAGAGGCACTGAGGCTTCCATGGCACCCTCAATGTTGGCTAAATTAATACAGGGATAAACCTTCAGCGTCTGTGAGGCTCAACTGAGTAAAATTATCTTAGTGGACAGATGCTTTGAGAATTTTCCTGTGGCTTCTTCTACTCAGCCACCATAACTTTGGAGCTTTGGAATCCTGTTGAGAAACATGAAGTTATGACCGTTGAGGTAGAAGCCCAGGGGAAATTTTCAGGTGCAGTTTGAGTAATGTCTTTGTGTACCCTGGGCTACTGAGTAATACACTTGACTAATTAATTTTGATGACTTGTCTAATACTGCACAATACTGTACTGACATTCCATATCAAAATTCCTTTATTAGCCTGGAATTGGTTTGTGTTATGCTGAATCCACACAGCAAAGAGGGCTGTGTTCATCAGTGCAACAAATGAATATGCATAGTTACTGCAGTCACACTTACAACTTGCCATTCTGTCAATATTAATTCCCTTGACATTGGAGAAAGTCGCTTTGAGTAAAACAATTTACTGTAGATGTGCTGGTGAGCTATAGCCAGAAAGGAGGTGTTGGGCTTGAAGCAACCATCCAGGGGTAAGAATGGGGCTCTGTCTTTGGAGCTGCTTGCTGAGTAGGGCTTTACTGGCCATCATATTCTGCAACTTGGATCAAATGCCGAGCACTCTTGCAATTCGTTGCAACTCTACAGTAAAGAGGTGTCTGATTCCTTGTTAGAATTTGCACTTTCTGTCATGTCGCAAAGCTCCATGTTGTGACGGTTGGAGGGAAAGCTAGATAAGTGTGAGGAAGAAAGGAATAAAAGATTATGTTGATAGGGTAGATGAAATAGGATGCTCATATGGGACATAAACACCAGCATAGATCCAGGCTGAATGGTCTGTTTCTGCACTGTTAATTCTATGGAAGGAAGAGGACATTTGTATGTGGGGACTAGTGCTTTCCAGTTAGGGAGAAATAGAACCCACCAGCAGGAATGCTGTATTGTTCCAATCAGTCTAAGATTACGCTGCACATTTGGTCCAAAGTAAATTGATTTTAGTAATGTAAATAGTAAGTGTAATTGAGCATAACTGTCACATAGTATCTGTAGTGCCTCTGGATTTAAGAAAAAAACATCGTTTAATCAATGGAAGTATTGTTTTAACCCATCAAAATTATCATGCTCATAGACCACAGAACTGTGCTTACCTCTGGTCTCTGAGACACAAGGCAGGTATTCAAGCTCAAAGAGCAAAAATTGCTGGAAAAATTCAGCAGGTCTGACAGCATCTGTGGAGAGAAAGACAGTTAAAGTTTCGAGAGTCATATGGACTTGGAACATTAACTCTGTCTCTCCACAGATGCTGTCAGACTTGCCAGTTTTTCCAGCAATTTTTGTTTTTGTTTCAGATTTCCAGCATCTGCAGTATTTTGCTTTTATCAAGCTCAAAGAGCCATGGGCTTGATTACTAGCTTGGAGAATTGTGTTATGAAGAAGGGCTGCCTTTTCAAAGAGTAAACTAACTTTAGATATTGCCTTTCAGAGCTTCAGTGTGTCCCAAAGCACTTTGCAGGCAATAAAGAACCTTTGAGGTGTAGTAACGGTTCTAGTGTAGGAAACATCGCAGCTGATTTGCACAAAGCAAGGACCCACAAACAGCAATGTGATAGATTATCAGAGAATTTGTTTTAGTGATGTTGGATAAGGGATAAATATTGTCCAGGATCCTGGGAGAACTCTCCAGCTCTTCTTCGAAACAATGCCATTGGATCTTGTACATCCACATATGGGGGCAGATAGGGCTTTGGTTGAAGTTTCTTCTGAAAGACAGCACCTCCAACAATGCAGCACCCCCTCAATACTGCAGACCATAAAACATAGGAGCAGAAGTAGGCCATTTGGCCCATCGAGTCTGCTCCGCCATTCAGTGAGATTATGGCTGATCTGATAATCCTCAATTTCACTTTCCTGTTTTTTCTTCATAACCCTTGATTCCCTTACCGATTAAACATCTGCCGTGAATATACTTAATGACCCAGCCCCTACAGCTTTCTGCAGTAAATAATTCCACGGATTCACTACCCTCAGAAGAAGTTCCTCCTCATCTGTCTTAAATGGGCGACCCTTTACTTTGAGATTATGCCCTCTGGTCCTAGACTCTCCCTCAAGGGGAAACAACCTATCAACATCTACTTGTCAAGCCCCTAAGAATCTTACGTTCAAATACGATCACCTCTCATTCTTCTAAACTCCAATGAGTGCAGGCCCGATCTACTCAACCTTTCCTCGTAAGAAAATCCCTCCATTCCTGGCATCCAGCTAGTGAACCTTCACTAGACTGCCTCTAATGCCAGTATATCTTTCTTTGAGTAAAGGGACCAAAACTGTTCCCAATATTCTAGGTGTGGTCTAACTAATACCTTGTATAGTTTTAGCAAGACTAATCTATTTTTAGACTCCATTCCTTTTGAAATAAAGGCCAAATAAGTAATATTCAGCTCCTCTGTTCTTCCTGCCAAGTGCATAACCTCACATTTTCCCACATTATGTTCCACTTGCCAAGTTTTTGCCCACTCACTCACCTATCTATATCCCTCTGTAGTCCTCACTATTTGCCTTCCCACCTATTTTTGTCATCCACAAACTTGGCAATATTACATTCACTTTCTCCATTCAAGTCATTAATATATATATTGTAAATAATTGTGGTACCAGCACTGATCCCTGTGGCGTTACACTAGTTTCAGGTTACCATCCTGAAAGTGCCTCCCTTTATCCAAACTCTCTCTCTCCTATTAGTCAGCCAATCCATTATCCATGCTAATATACTACCCCCAACACCATGGGCTCTTATCTTATTAAGTAGCTTTATGTGCAGTACCTTATTGAACGCCTTTTGGAAATCCAAATATATTACATCTACTGGCTCCCCTTTATCCATCCTGCTTGTTACCACCTCAAAGAATTCTAATAAATTAGGCATGATTTCCCCTTCATGAAGTCATGCTGACTCTGCTTGACTATATTGTATTTCTAAATGCTCTACTATTACATCTTTTTAGTTCATTGGTTGATAAGTACCTGCTAGTTTGAACTACCTCTTCTAAATTGATTTCAGATTAAGGGGGCCCAGGATCGGAGGCTTAACACTTCAGCTTCAACTCAGCAGAGAGCGAGTTCCAGTTGATTTTAAGTGTATTTTGAATGTCTATTCTAACTTGCTTTCAGATTAAAGGTAAATAGGAGAAATATTCTACAGATTGGTAAACTAAAGACCAGTATGAAGTTTTAAAATGAATTGTAAAAAGTAATTAAATAAAATAGAGATGCAAGGCCAGGCGATGTGTTGTAGCTGCATGATGTGGGAGCTGGTGGACCCCATTGTGGTTCCTAGTGACCACATCTGTAGCAAATGTTGGTTGCTCGAGGAACTCCATCTCAGACTTGATGAGCTGGAGTCTGCACTTCGGACACTGAGACACATCAGGGAGGGGCAGAGTTACCTGGACACTATATTTCAGGAGACAGTCACACCCCTTAGATTAACTACCTTAAATTCGGCCAGTAGTCAGGGACAGGAGGATATGACTGAGGCAGGTGGGGGATCCAGGAAGTAGCACTGCAGGACCCTCAGCCCTTGCCCTTATCCAACAGGTTTGAGATTCTTGCTCCCGTGTGGACGAGAGGGGGGACTGTAGGAAGGATGAGCAAATTGACCATAGGACCGTGGTACAGGGAGCCATTCAAGTGGGGGGAGAAAAGAGAAATGTAGTTCTAATCGGGGATAGTACAGTTAGGGGAATAGATACTGTTCTCCGTAGTCAGGATAGAGAGTCCCAAAGGCTGTGTTGCCTACCTGGTGCCAGGATTAAGGAAATCTCATCTGGGCTGCAGAGGAACTTGGAGTGGGAGGGGAAAGATCCAGTTGTCGTGGTCCACGTAAGTACCAACGATATAGGTAGAAGAAGGAAAGAGGTTCTGCTGAGGGAGTACGAGCAGCTAGGGGCTAAATTAAAAAGCAGAACCAAAAAGGTAATAATCTCTGGATTACTACCTGAGCCACGAGCTAATTGGCACAGGGTCAGTAAAATTAGAGGTAAACGAGTGGCTCAAAAATTGGTGTGGGAGAAATGGGTTCGAATTCATGGGACATTGGCACCAGTACTGGGGAAAGAGGGAGCTATTCCGTTTGGACGGGCTCCACTTGAATCATGCTGGGACCAGTGTCCTGGCAAATCACATAGCGAAGGTTGTAGATAGGGCTTTAAACTAAATAGTTGGGAGGGTTCAGTTGCATGAAAATATAAAAAATCAAAGTTTAAGGAGAGAGTAAGAGTGCCAGTTAGTGACAAGGCTGATTGCTATCAAAAAGTGAAAGGAAGGGACAGAGTGCATGAACGCCATATTGCACCAAAAAAATCACAAGAGTAGGCAAAATTGACAAGAGGGTAAACTTAAAGGCTTTGTATCTGAATGCACGTAGCATTCGGAATAAAACTTAATGAGTTAACAGCACAAATAGAAATAAATAGGTATGATTTGATGGTGATTACTGAGACGTGGTTACAGGGAGAACAGGTTTGGGAGTTGAATATCCAAGGATACCCTGTTTCGGAAGGATAGGCAGGAAAGAAAAGGTGGTGGTGTAGCTTTTAGTAAAGGAAGGGATTAGTGTTATAAGTGAGGAATGATATAGGCACTGGAGAGCGTACATAGTCAGTCTGGGTAGAAATAAAAAATAACAAGGGAAAGAAGTCCCTGGTGGGAAATAACAAGGGAAAGAAGTCCCTAGTGGGAGCAATCTATGGGACCCCAAACAGCAGTTTAGCAGTAGGGCATGGTATAAACCAGGAAATACTGGGAGCGTATGAGAGGCACAGCAATAATCATGGGTGATTTTAATATGCTTATAGACTAGACTAATCAAATTGGCAAGGGTAGCCTTGAGGGAGAATTCATAAAGTGTATTAGAGATTGTTTCTTGGAGAAATATGTTGTGGAACCAACCAGGGAGCAGGATATTCTGGATCTGGTTTTGTGTAATGAGATGGGATTAATTAATGATCTCATAGTAAAGGATCCTAATAGGGAAGAGTGATCATAGCATGATAGAATTTCAAGTTCAGTTTGAGAGCGAGAAACCTGAGTCCCACACTAGTGTTCCGGAGTTAAAGGTAACTATATAGGTATGAGGGCAGATTTGGCCCTTGTGGACTGGGCAGGAAGACTACAAAGTAGGACAGTTGATGAACAGTAGCAGATATTTAAGGAGATATTCAATTCCTCCCAAGTACGTTATGTCCCAATGAAGAAGAAAGATGGTAAGAGAGGGGAAAAAACATCCATGGCTAAGCAAGGAAGTTAAAGATAACTTACAGGCAAAAAATTGCATAGGTCAGTGGCAGGCTGGAAGATTGGGAAATTTTTAAAGATTAACAAAGGGTTATTAAAAAAATAATGAGCCAAGGTAAATTATGAAAGAAAACCAGCACAAAATGTAAAAACTGATAACAGCTTCTACAAGTATATAAAAGGAACGAGAGTAGCTAAAGTGAATGTTGGTCCCTTGGACGAGACTGGGGAGTTAATAGTGGGGACGCAGAAATGGCAGAGATGCTAAATCAATATTTTGCCTCAGTTTTCAGTGGATGACACTAATACCGCCCCAATAGGAACAGGTAGTGCAGACAGTATAGAGAAGGAAGAACTTAGAACAATCACCATCGCTAGAGAAAAAGTACTGAGCAAACTATTGGGATTAAAGGGTGACAAGTCCCCAGGACCTGCTGGCCTACATCCCAGGGTCTTAAAGGAAGTGGCAGCAGAGATAGTGGATACATTGGCTATAATATTCCAAAATTCCCTGGATTCCGGAAAGGTCCCAGTGGATTGGAAAAATGGTAATATAACGCCCTTATTCAAAAAGGGGAGGAGGCAGAAAGTTGGAAACTATAGATCAGTTAGTTTAATGTCTTTTTCGTTGGGAAATTGTTGGAATCCATTATTAAGGAAGTAATAATGGGGCATTTGGAAAGTCAAAATGCAATCCATCAGAGTCAGTATGATTTTCTGAAGAGTAAAACATGTTTGACTAATTTGCTAGAGTTCTTTGAAGATATGACGAGCAAAGTGGATAATGGGGATCCTGTAGATGTAGTATATCTGGACTTCCAGAAGGCCTTTGATAAGGTGCCGCACAAAAGATTAATACACAGGATAAGATCACATGGAGTTAGGGTAATATATTAGCTTGGATAGAGGATTAGCTAACCAACAGAAAGCAGAGAGTCAGGATAAATGGGTCTTTTTCTGGGTGGCAAGCGGTGGCACAAGGTTCAGTCCTTGGGACCCAACTATTTACAATCTATATTAATGACTTGAATTCAGGGATAGAATGTATTGTAGCTAAATTTGCATATAACACAATAGGTGGGAAAGTAAATTGCAATGAAGTAAGAAATTTACAAATGGATATGAGCAGGTTAGGTGAATGGGCTAAAATTTGGCAGATGGAGTTTAACATGGATAAGTGTGAGGTTATCCATTTTGGTCGGAAGAATAAAAAAGTGACTTTTATTTAAATGGAGAGAAACTTCAGAATGTTTCAGTGCAGAGGGATCTGGGTGTCCTCGTGCATGAATTGCTGAAAGCTTGTATGCAGGTACAGCAGGTAATAAGGAAGGCAAATGGAATTTTAGCATTTATTATAAAGGAATAGAATATAAAAATAGGGAAGTGTTGTTGCAACTGTACAAGGCATTGGTGAGACTGCACCTGGAGTACTGTGCAGTTTTGGTACCCTTACTTGAGGAAGGATGTAGTTGCACTGGAGGAGGTTCACTAGATTGATTCCAGAGATGCAGGGCTCGTCTCATGAGGAGAGATTGAGCAATTTAGGCCTATACTCGCTAGAGTTTAGAAGGATCAGAGGAGATCTAATTGAGGAAAAAAGATGCTAAAGGGGATAGACAAAGTAGACGTGGAGCAGATGTTTCCCCTTGTGGGGCATTCTAGAATGAGAGGCCATAGTATTAGGCTAAGGTGTGATAGGTTTAAATCAGAGATGAGGAGGAATTATTTTTCTCAAAGGGTTGTGAATCTGTGGAATTCATTACCTCAGAGTGCAATGGATGCCAGGATGCTGAATAAATTTGAGGAGAGAGATTTTTAATTAGTAACGGGTTGAAAGGTTATGGGGAGAGGGTGGGAAATTGGAGTTGAGGCTGAAATGAGATCAGCCATGATCATAAGGAATGGCGGGGCAGGCTCGAGGGGCTGAATTGCCTACTTCTGCTCCTAGTTCTTATGTTTATAATAGATTCTAACATTTTCGCAGTGACATATGTTAAGCTAATTGTCCTATAGTTACTTGTTTTTTGTCTCTCTTTTTGAAGAAGGGTGTTACATTGGCAGTTTTCCAATCCTCTGGGACTTTTTGAGAATGTAAGGATTCTTGGGAGATTACTACCAGTGCATCCACTGTCTCAGTAGCTACTTCCTTTAACATCCTAGGCTGCAACCTATCAGGTCCAGATGACTTATCGGCCTTTAGCCCCTTTAGTTTCCCTGGTACCTTTTCTCCTGTGATAGTTGTATTTATTTCCACCCCCCACCACCCTCTTTTGTCCCTTGATTATTTAGTATTTTTGGCCTGCTATTCGTGTCTTCTACTGTGAAGACTGATGCCGAGTATTTACTCAATTCCTCTGCCATTTTCTGGTTCCCCATTATTATCTTGCCAGCCTCATTCTCTAAGGGGCCTATGTTCACTTTGACCTCTCTCTTCCTTTTTAGTTATTTAAAGAAGCTTTTACTCTCCGTTTTTATATCACTTGCTAGCTTACCCTCAAAAGTTTATTTTCTCCCTCTTTGGTCCTTTTTTTTGTTGGTTTTTAAAACTTTCCCAATCCTCTGTCTTACCACTAATCTTTGCCACATAGTATCAAATTGAAAGAAAAAAAACATACAATCCTTAACTTGGGATAAACCAACCATGGTTAACCCTTCTTCGAATCCTCCTTCCTCACTGGGATACATCTTTGTTGTGAGTCATGAACTATTTTCTTAAACATCTGTAGTTGTTCATCAACCATCTTTTCTGCTAAACTTCTTTCCCAACCCACTTCAGCTAACTCTGCCCTCGTTCCTTTGTAATTACCCTTAGTTAAGTTTCTCACATTCAAACTGCTAAATTCTACCATGTTATGGTCACTGTTTCCTAGGGGATCTTTTACTCTGAGCACTAGATTATATGCTCAAGGCTCTAGAGTGGGACTCAAAGCCACAGTCTCTAGTTTAGGGGAGAATCTTTCAACCTTGGAAGCAAGGGACTGAGAGGTGATTTTACACTTGTATAAGATAGGTAATGGAAAAGTATTAGGATGCCTGTTGCGTGTCTGGATAAGGGAAATGTACGACCTGCTTGGCATTCAGTACAAGTGTATTTTCCTTTTTCTATTTCCACCGCCCTACCACTGCCACCCCCTGTGGCAAGCTCCCTTGCACTAATGCGTGGTTCAGTGGGCAGTGGCATCAACCCCTGCCCCAAATAGTTGCTACTCTGAATAGGAATCTTGATCAAGAATGTCAGCAGATCTTTCATGAGGGGTTGGGAGGGAGAAAGAAAAGCATTACAGTGGAACCCAGTCTTGTGTTCTTCAAGCACATGCACACACTACTCCAAGGATCACTTCATAGCAAGGAAGAGTGGAAGCAGTAAACATTTTTTTCCCCCAGCCTCAGCTGAGTGATATCATCATTTGCAGAGTCCCATTACATTCAAAGCTGAGATTAGGTAACTGCGCGGTCTGGGTTAAATCCTATTCTTCCAATTCTGTCTAAGTGGCCTGCATAACTATTATGACGATGCTTCAGAACTAATTTACTGATTTGAAGCTATTTGGGATTTTTTTTCAGGAAAAGTGTTATACAATGTAAGTGTCTTTGTCTCTTTTAATAGAGGATTCCTCACCCTATAGTCTGTAGGCCAACTATTTCCTCAGTTGCAGCCCTGTAATTGGATGCAATGCAGACTTATACTGCATTTTGCTAATCATTACCAGCGTTAGGGTTATTTGCTGTTTCTCCTTTGAATTTATAGCACCAGTGAAAGTCCAGTATCCAGTTTTAAAGTCTTGTTTAGTAGAGGATTTTCACGAATACTATAAGGGACAATGCAGCCAATGTGAAGACAAAGTAGAAAGAAAATGCAGGGACACAGAAACGAGAAAAGGGAGCATGTGGACCAGAGAGAAGATGGTGTGGGAAGGCATAAAAGAGGATAAGAGACAAGTACATTGATGTTTATACAACACTTAACAATTTTAAATTTTCACACTGGTTTGAATGGCAGCTGTGTTTTTGTTACCCATGCTTTTGTGAAGTTAGGGGAGGCAAACGTCACACACAAACCCACCCATTGATTGCCACCCACCAGTGGTACAGCAAACTGCCCAAAGTTGTCAATCCTTTAATGGGGCTTTGCACCAGCTATTTTTATCTGTAATTAATTCATATATTCTTTTTGGTGTAAGACCATCTCTCCCAAATGATTTCTGATGGGTGATTATCTTCAAGTTAATGGGTGATCCTTTACTGGGTTTGTTTTATTGACCCCTTGGGTACATGGCTGAATTTGAGACCATAAACCTTGGCAGCAATCAGTCAAACACTGGCAACTTCAGCTTATCTTCCAGTATATAGTCTTCCTCTTCCTCCAATACATTAGAATTTGTAGTATTTTATGTACCCACATGCCACAGCTGGGTGTCTTGGATAGTTATTTATGTCAGTAAGTACTTTCTATTTATAAAGTTATCAGTTAAAATACTTCACAAATATATATTAAGAATCTGAGAAAATTAGCTGGAACCACAAACCTGATTCCGGTACAAATGAGTTCCATGTTTTCTAGCACATTCCTGCACTTGTGTCTTCTGGCCTTGATTGACACATCTGCCTTCTTCCCCATTGACATGCAGTCAGAGCAAAAACAGCAATGCTATGTTTGCAGCCAGCTAATATGGTTTTCGGTGAAATAGTACTCCTGTCCGAAAAATGTTAAAGCTGAGAGCCCAGTGAGGGAAGCCAATCTCCTGTTTGAATTGTCTATACTTGATGGCACTTTCAGCCTTTAAGTTGCCAGATAACCAAATTCTGATTAAGTCCGTGGTAGCTTAGTACTGCTGAAGGCACCCCATGGTCTAAGGAAGTATTGCTTACTATCATGTTCACTCTTTTATGGTGACTGAACAAGCCAAATTCTGCTGTTAATTGCGTGGGATTCTTGGATTTTTGTTTAGTATCTGTGATTCAATGGTAGGAGTTTTCCATGAAAAATTAAGTGGTTAGGGGATCTATTCTTTTGATTGTTCATCTTGACATATTGCATTTGTGTCCTCGTTTTGCAGTGAGCCCCTGTCGTGTTGATCTACCTCAAAGACCTGCCATTTAAATGAGTAGGTTTGAAAGTTTCATACGGTCGGCCTCACCTGTGTCAATATCAAGCTTCCTCATTTTAGATATAGCACTTTTTAAATACAAAGACACAATTTTTTTGACAAATTTACCCCCACCACCCAAGCCAGAAAAAACCCTTTCCCTTACCCCATTTCATATATCCTTTTGCTCCTTTCAGTCATCTCTTTTGACCAACCTTCGGTCACCCTTAAGTGCTCCCTTCTTGACCCTTCATGTTTACTCCATGCCTGTTAAGAAGTGCCTTGGAGCTATTTTGACAATAAATGCACAATATAGCTCTAAATGGCATAGGTTTCTCTAGATTCCTTTGCCTTCCTAAGATATCTTACTAAGAGCAGGACTTTAACCATGAAAGAATTCACCCTTCCCCTCATTTAAAAACAAATCACAAAGATTGTACAGCGCCAAGTTTGTTTAGGATCTTGTAATAACGTGTCCAAATTCCTTTGCCATGTGGAAAGTGCTAGAGTGTAATTGTGTAACTGGTTCACTTTCTTTTTCATTGCTTTCTGTAGTAAAGAGAAATCTAAAGGAAAATCAAGGCATTACTTCTCCAGATTATTTCATGAACAAGAGGAATATAAAATCCCACAATCAGTTGATTTTCTAATCTTGTGTAAAAAGAGCTTGGGTGATTAAAGACCACATGAAGTGCTGTGTCATAGTAACTGGTGTGTGTTGAAATTGCTGATGCAGTTCAAATTGGGAAATGATGAATAACTTGCATGTGACATTTTGAACTACACTTAGCCCAGGATTATTTTGAAGTGTAATCATTAAAGCCTGCCAAATGTGGAACTATTCAGGCTAGCAAGCGGTTGATAGCTTTAATTAGAGTACAGATCTTGGCCTTGTATATTGGATGTAAAGGATTTATATGGTACCTTCATGGCCTCAGGATGTCCAAAAGCATTTTACAGCCAGCGGAGTACATTTTTGAAGTGTAGCCATTGTTATAATGTAGAAAAGGCTGCAGCCAATTTACACAACATGCTCGCACAAAACAGCAATGAAATAATTGACTAGAATTTTTTTATGTTGATCTGCTGTTGTGGGACTTGCATAACAGCCATGGTGTTTTGGCCAGTCTGCAGACCTGCCAACATGAGCTACTATGCTTTTGTTTCCTAGAACAAGTATGTCCTGATAAAGAAATATCTTTCTGGGCATTGGTGTTTTTAAAAGAGCATCATCTTGGCAGGTTAATTTAATATGGCCATTGACTTCAATTTTTATCAAGTTCTAGAATTGAGTGTATAATTGTTTGATTATATCTATTTTTAACACAATCCAGCAATCTTGATCATAGTTGACCAGCTGCAGGTCTCTTAAATAAGACAGCTGATCATCTTATTTGCTCTTAGGAGGTCAAGATATTCACAAAGTGAAATATTTGTTGCCCATCCATCATTTCCCTGAAGGCATTAAGAATCAGCCATGTACTGTGGGACCGGAGTCACTAGTAGACTAGGCCAGTTAGAAGGTAGCGGGTTTCCTTCCTTGAAGGACGTTAGTGAACTGGGTGGGTGTTTGCAACAACACAGCAGCTTTCCTGGTTGTTTTTCTGGCAGCAGCCCATAAATTACCAGACTTATAGATTCATTGATATAGCACAGAAATAGGCCATTTGGCCCATTATGTCTGTGCTAGTTCTTTGAAAGAGGCCATATAATTAGTTCCACTCGTTGCCCTTCCCTGATAGCCCTACAGATATTTCCCTTGCAAGTATATGTCAACATCCCTTTTGTGAGTTACTATATTCTACAGCCCATTTAGACAGTATATGCCAACTCATCATAACTCTAATATATTTTAAAAAAAATTCTCACCACTCTTTCCTTTACCAATTATCTTAAATCTGTTTCCTCTGGTTATTGACCATTCTGTCACTGCAAACAGAATTAATTTTGCACCATGCCATTTGTGTGACACTGTACCAGCAATCCAGAGACTCATAACCACTAGACTACCATCCCTAGCATTGGGCACTCATTGCAAGGTATTCGAAAGACCTTTGACATCTGTGAAACTTGACCAAAGCATGAATCATTTCCTCAGAATGGAAGTGGGAAAGATGTGGCAGCAAAGATATAAAAATGACACCAGGCACAGTGAATCCTTTATCTACTAAATCATTGAAGTATGTGCTCCTAGTCATATAGAAGCATAGAGGTTTAGATCTGAGGAACAATGCCATTGAATCATTTGGGAATATATTTTTGATGTATGTAGACTCCATTAATGAATCTTATGAGCAAATTTGTTTTTTTTTATGATCTGTAGCTGAAACATTGTCACTGGGATTTCAGTGAATGTGCAGCCTTTCCTGCATCCACTGGAACAATTAAAAGCAAAAGGACCATTATAATTATGGATTTTACGAGATCATAGGAAATAGGTGCAGGAGTAGGCCAATCAGCCCTTCGCATCTGCTCTGCCATTCAGTAACTGTGGCCTTAACTCCACTTTCCTGCCTGCCCCCACCATAACCCTGGATTCCTTTTGTAAATCAGAAATCTGTGTAAATCAGTCTTGAATATATTTAATGATCCAGTCTCCACAGCTCTCTGGGGTAGAGAAATCCAAAAAATTAACAACCTTCTGAGAGAAGAAATTCCTCTTCATCTCCACCTTAAATGAGAGACTCCTTCTTCTGTGCCCCTTTAGTTCTAGATTCTCCCATGAGGAGAAACATAATTGTGTATCTGGTTCACTTCTCTTTACGACAGAAAGCAATGAAAAAGAAAATCTAAAAAGGAAAATCAAGGCATTACTTCTCCAGATTATTTCATGAACAAGAGGAATATAAAATCCCACAATCAGTTGTTTTTCTAATTTTGTGTGAAAAGAGCTTGGGTGATTAAAGACCACATGAAGTGCTGTGTCATAGTAACTGGTGTGTGTTGAAATTGCTGATGCAGTTCAAATTGGGAAATGATGAATAATTTGCATGTGACATTTTGAACTACATTTAGCCCAGGGTCATTTTGAAGTGTAATCATTAAAGCCTGCCAAATGGAACTATTCAGGCTAGCAAGCGGTTGATAGCTTTAATCAGAGTATAGATTTTGACTTTGTATATTAGATGTATAGGTTTTATATAGCACCTTTATGGCCTCAGAATGTCCAAAAGCATTTTACAGCCAGCGGAGTACATTTTTGAAGTGTAGCCATTGTTATAATGTAGAAAAGGCTGCAGCCAATTTACACAACATGCTCGCACAAAACAGCAATGAAATAATTGACTAGAATTTATCTGCTGTTGTGGACTTGCATAACAGCCATGGTATTTTGGCCAGTCTGCAGGCCTGCCAACATGAGCCACTATGCTTTTGTTTACTAGAACAAGTATGTCTTGATAAAGAAATATCTTTCTGGGCATTGGTGTTTTTAAAAGAGCATCATCTTGGTAGGTTAATTTAATATGGCCATTGACTTCAATTTTTATTAGGTTCTAGAATTGTGTATAATTGTTTGATTATATTTTTTTAACACAATCCAGCAATCTTGATCATAGTTGATCAGTTGCAGGTCTCTTAAATAGGATAGCTGATCATATTTGCTCTTAGGAGGTCGAGATATTCACAAAGTGAAATATTTGTTGCCCATCCATCATTTCCCTGAAGGCATTAAGAATCAACCATGTACTGTGGGACTGGAGTCACTAGTAGACTAGGCCAAGTAGAAGGTAGCAGGTTTCCTTCCTTGAAGGACGATGGTGAACTGGGTGGGTGTTTGCAACAACACAGCAGCTTTCCTGGTTGTTTTTCTGGCACTAGCCCATAAATTATCAGACTTAGATTCATTGATATAGCACAGAAAAAGGCCATTTGGCCCATTATGTCTGTGCTAGTTCTTTGAAAGAGGCCATATAATTAGTTCCACTCGTTGCCCTTCCCTGATAGCCCTACAGATATTTCCCTTGCAAGTATATGTCAACATCCCTTTTGTGAGTTACTATATTCTACAGCCCATTTAGACAGTATATTCCAGCTCATCATAACTCTAATATATATATTTTTTAATTCTCACCACTCTTTCCTTTACCAATTATCTTAAATCTGTTTCCTCTGGTTATTGACCATTCTGTCACTGCAAACAGAATTAATTTTGCACCATGCCATTTGTGTGACACTGTACCAGCAATCCAGAGACTCATAACCACTAGACTACCATCCCTAGCATTGGGCACTCATTGCAAGGTATTCGAAAGACCTTTGACATCTGTGAAACTTGACCAAAGCATGAATCATTTCCTCAGAATGGAAGTGGGAAAGATGTGGCAGCAAAGATATAAAAATGACACCAGGCACAGTGAATCCTTTATCTACTAAATCATTGAAGTATGTGCTCCTAGTCATATAGAAGCATAGAGGTTTAGATCTGAGGAACAATGCCATTGAATCATTTGGGAATATATTTTTGATGTATGTAGACTCCATTAATGAATCTTATGAGCAAATTTGTTTTTTTTTTATGATCTGTAGCTGAAACATTGTCACTGGGATTTCAGTGAATGTGCAGCCTTTCCTGCATCCACTGGAACAATTAAAAGCAAAAGGACCATTATAATTGTGGATTTTACGAGATCATAGGAAATAGGTGCAGGAGTAGGCCAATCAGCCCTTCGCATCTGCTCTGCCATTCAGTAACTGTGGCCTTAACTCCACTTTCCTGCCTGCCCCACCATAACCCTGGATTCCTTTTGTAAATCAGAAATCTGTGTAAATCAGTCTTGAATATATTTAATGATCCAGTCTCCACAGCTCTCTGGGGTAGAGAAATCCAAAAAATTAACAACCTTCTGAGAGAAGAAATTCCTCTTCATCTCCACCTTAAATGAGAGACTCCTTCTTCTGTGCCCCTTTAGTTCTAGATTCTCCCATGAGGAGAAACATAATTGTGTAGGCCATTCAGCTCTACGCATCTGCTCTGCCATTCAATAACTGTGGCCTTAACCCCACTTTCCCGCCTGCCCCCTCCCACCACCACCACCAATAACCCTGGATTCCTTTGTAAATCAGAAATCTGTGTAAATCAGTCTTGAATATATTTAATGATCCAGTCTCCACAGCTCTCTGGGGTAGAGAAATCCAAAAGATTAACAACCTTCTGAGAGAAGAAATTCCTCTTCATTTCCACCTTAAATGAGAGGCTCCTTCTTCTGTGTCCCTTAGTTCTAGATTCTCCCATGAGGGGAAATATCTCCTTAGAATGTTGTGTTTCATTAAGATTACCCCTCATTCTTCTAAACTTCAATTAGTATAGGCACAAACTGCTCAACCTTTCCTCATAACACACCCCTTGATCCCAGGAATCAACTACCTGAACCGTTTCTCTAATGCCTTTTCAAGCAAGTATATTCCTCAAATATGGAGACCAAACCTATAGGTAGTACTCTAGGTGCGATCTCACCAACATCCTGTACAATTGTAATACGCCTTCCGACTTTTATAATCCATTCCCCTTGCATTTTGTCTTTCCAAATGTGAATGGAATTGAGATTATGATCAACCGTGATCCAATTGAATGGCAGAACAGGCTCGGAGCTGAATTACCACCTTCTGTTTCTATTTTCTCCAATCTTACACAGCTGTTCAGCTCTCTGATTTGATGCTTAATTTGGCGACTGTAAACTATAACTGCAATGTAGTTCTTGTGGAGCAGATAATCTTAATAATTAATTACAGTTGAAGCTTTTACCTCCTCTCTGAAGTTATTTGAGCTTCCTGTAGCTCAACTTAAAAAGACAACTATGCAATATTCCCAGACAGTAACTCATACATCTAAATAGAATTGTTGAATTAATCTCCACCTGCAGGTTATTGTTCAGTCTTCCTGGGCGTGAATCTGAGATTTGGATACTTTGGACAGCTGGATTCAATTTCTGTTAGTGCTGCAAACTACCTATCTGGCAATGTATTCTTGAAGAAAAGCAGAAAAGAAAAAACAAGTGAAGGGTAAATTCTGCCTATTGTTACTCAATACAGAGCCACATCAGTTGCAGAGTATATCACCCTGACTCTCTCCTGCCTTGAACAGTGGTAGCTTGTTATTGTGGGGTGGAAGTAGGAGGAATTGCTGTAAAGAACAAAGCAGGCAAACCACACTGGAACAAAACATTTTTTGGTTTGAAAACCCTTTGGGTGATCGGTTTAAGAGGTAGCCTAAACATAACATGCCTGTACTGTTCGTGCTTAGACCTTCTGATTTTACATACCAGCTCAAGATAACCACTAAACTGAGGTATGCTGATTACTGTATGTACAGTAACCACTACATCCCACAGAATGAATCTCATGAATGATTTACTACAGATCACACTCCAGCTGGAGGCCCCATCTGCTTCTCCAGGTGGACACAAAAGATCCCACAAGATTATTCAGGGAAGCTCTAACTCCATGTCTTGGCCAACGTTTATCTCTCAACTATTGTCACTCAAACAGATGATCTGGACATATCATTTTGCTGTTTATGAAAAATTGCTGTGCACAAACTGACCTCCACGTTTCCTGTATTTCAGTTAATGGGGTACTCTCTTTGAATGTAAAGCATTTTAGGCTGTATTGAGGTTATGAAAGGCATGATATGAATGCAAGATTCTCTCCTGCTTGCCACACCTCAGCTTGTGTGTGTGTGTGTATCCCACTGCATCATTCACAGCAACATGCTGCAACTCTCAAAAGTGCACGGCTAATTCCAAATCTGTGTCCTCACAGCATTTATCAAGATTTGGCAGCACTTTGGGAGTTCAAGTGATATTGTTTTGTCTTTTCACCATTAAATTCAGTGTCTAAATTTTGTCCATGCATTGAGGGCATAAAACCCTGCACAAAAGGTGTAACTTTTACTTGAGGATTTAAAATAATTGGGAATATTGGATCTCAGAAACAATAATTCATAGTTAAGCTTTTTTGTACTTTTTAAGTAAAAGGCCATTTTCCTATTTGAACTCCCAAGCTGTTTGTGAATTAATCTGCTTTGAATTGTGGCATGGGTTCATTGCCCAAACCCCCACCCTTATAAAACAGCAGCATTCTAAGACCTATTGACTTCTGGATGTAAGTTTGGTACCAATGTAATGCTGGTATCTTCACCTCTACCATTCTAAAAAATCAAATATAGTGAAAAAGACAATACCCTTCTACTCCTTTCTTCCTCATGTACTTAACCAGCAGCCCCTTGAATACATCAGTCTTGTTCACCTCAGCCACTAATCAGATAGGAAGTTTCACAATCAAACCATTGTTTGGGTAAAGGTTCTCTTGGGGGAGAATTTTCTCCATGTCGGGTGGGGGGGGGCTTGGTGGGAGCAGGCACGTAGCCGATTGCTACCCATGATTGGCTGCGTACCACCATTTTACCTGGGCGGGCCAATTAAGGCCTGCCCAGCGTGACGCACGCCCAGAAGCACTGTGCGCTCCCTGTGCGGGTGGGGTAGTAGGCTGAGTCAGATCTTGCACTCTTTCGTGAAAGCGCAGAAATCTGCAAGATGCAGAGCTGCCTCAGGGAGATCAGTTTGATATTTAAAAATTTTAATGAAACAAAATTTTAAGACATGTCCGCTCTTGTGACAGTGTCACATGAGGAACATGTCAATGAATTTTATTAAAAGCTTTTATTAAACTTTAAAAACCCTCATTAAACCTCGTCCTGCCCGTGGATGAGGCTTCGTGATAAATGCGATGGCTGCCAACCTTAAGGTTTGACAGGCAGCTCAGTTAATTAACTTAATTGGTGTTTAAATGGCCTTTACAAGTCTTTGACAGTTTGGGCGTGCAGCCTACTCCAGTGTGTGCCCACCGAACTCGAGATCTGAATGACGCGTGGTGACATTGGGACGCATGTCATTTTACGTGTCGGCGAGCGGGTTGTGAATTCCATATTTTATTAATATATCTTTTATTAATAATCCCTAGTTTTGGTCTCCCTGACAAATTGAAATATTGCATTCCATCCTTCCCTCACCCCCTATATCTCTCAGTTTAGCTCATTGAGTGAGACACCCAGGCTTTGTGTAACCCCCCTTCTAATGTTATATTGCACAAATCTTTTGGCAATGAAGACAGTTTTGGAAAAGGAAGTTTTTTGGGAAAGTTAAAAGCAGAAATTGGCTTTTCCCAAAAGTGAACATTTGTTTGTTTCTTTTAGCAGCTTCATCAGTAAGGAACATGGATTCTTCTGAAGTGGAGTTTGGGGCATCAACAGCAGCCAGTGCTGCCGAGTCTTCTGTGGTGGTGGAAGAATCATTGTTTAGTATGCTGGACGTCTTTCTATTCTCCCTTCTTGCTGGGTTTGCAATCTATTGGTTTGTCTTCAGAAAAAAAAAAGTGGAAATCCCAGACTACAGAACAATCCAGCCACAGTAAGTGTTTAAACAAAAATGCCTAGAAAGTATTCCATGGAAGCTAGTTGATGTCTTGTGGAAAACTCCATAATTGTGTCTTTGTAGTTTAGATTCTTCCTGTCCCTGGCAACTATCTGAAAATGAACCCGATATTTATTTTTTGCAATCTAGTGCAATATTTGATCTAACATCTACTCCATCACTAAGACTGTCTATTTTGAACTCGTTAGCATATCTTTACTTCACACCTCCCTTTGTTATTTCTAGACTTGACTCTTTTTCAAATTGCCTGTGGCCAACCTCTCATCTTCCACCCTTCATAAATTTAGCATCATCCAAAACACTGCTGCCCTTATCTTAACTGGCACCAAATCTCATTCACCCATCACCCTGTCCTTGCTGACTTACATTGGCTCCCATTTGAGTAGCACTTTGATTTCAAAATTTTCATCCTTGTTTTCAAATCCTTCCATGGCTTCTTCCCTCCAACTCTGTAATCCTTTCCAGCCCTACAACCCTCTAAGATATCTTTGCTTCTCCAATTCTGGCCTCTTGCACATCCCCCAATTTTAATCACTCCTCCATTGATGGCTGTGTCTGCAACTGTTGAGGCACTAAGCTCTGAAATTCCCTCTATATACTCTCCTTTAAGATACTCCCTTAAAGCCTACCCCTTTGACCAAGCTTTTAGTCATCTGTCCTAATATCTCCTTTTTGGCTTGGTGTCAAATTTTCTTACACAACAATCCTGTGAAGTGCCTTGGGACATTTTACTAATTAAAGAAATACAATACATCGAAATAAAAGTTTTTGTTGTACTTGCTTTCTTCTATACCTTTAACACACTTTTTAAAGAAATAACTACAAACCACAGTAATCTACTGTCCTCTCATCCTTTCTGTTAGTCTTGCTTGTATGTCTCCTGGTGTGTCTTTTATTCCTTTACTGCTGAACTCCATTGCTATCTTTCAGCTTTATATTGTATGCAGTAGGATAGCAGCCCAACAAGTTAATACAGATCTTGGAGGCTGGGACCCTCTCAACTGTTGTAACACATAGGTAAGAGAGAACTTGAAGCTGGGAGACAGGGGTCCGGGAGGGACTGGGCAGAAATTGTGAGGAGGGAGTAGAAGTTTTGGGAGTATAGCAAGTTATCAACGGCCTGGCTGCATTCAGGATGTATGGGAATGGGGATCTAGTAATATTTAAATGAAAGTTAGGACCTGGCAGCACTGGGATAATAAAATGACCCAGTCCTGGGAAGGCAACTTGAAATCTTCCCCTTAAGCTACTGACAGACAAGAGGAAACCACCCAGAACCATTGGTATCTAAAACATGTCTCAAAAAAGGCAACGTCAATTACAGTAAAATCCTGCCATTCATGGGGGTTGCATTCCCGCAAAATCTCATGATGGGTGAAATAGCAAACGGCAAAGGTACTTTATAATGGGAGTGAATTAGATAGGTTCCCACCATCCCAAAATGTGACTTTTTTTTAAGGAAAAGAGGCAATAAAAACTTTTTGAGTAAATTCAAGACAATCTTACTGCAGAAATTGTTTGACAATGGAAGAAATCAAGAAAACTGTTAAACTTGTCAGTTACTGTATAGTACAAATTACAGTACAGGTCGTGTTCTTGAGAGTGGAGATAGAGGAAGTGGGTGACGTCGTGGACTGCGGGATGTTGATGTGGATGCAAAGAACGACATTGATTATTTCACCTTTACAAAATTGAAGAAAAAGTTCTTAGTAAGAGTCAGTAGCAATGTCATCACTCTACAAAAGGCAGTGCTTCTTCCTGTGCTTGAATCATGATCTGTCGCCTGTTTTTTTTCAAATCTTCAACTGATCTTATCTAGATCTGCCACCATATTGGTTGTGAATTGAGCCGCCTTGGGCTCCTCTTCCTGCTCCTGTATATTTTCATTTAATTTTATCAGTTTAACCAAATCTTCCATAGAGAGTTCCTCTTGATGAGATTGAAGCAACTCATCCACTTGATCTATTTAAAATGATCGAACCGTCCTTTGCTGGCTGATAATCCTTTGGAAGTCGAAGGAGAGGCACCTTCTGCACCACCTTCATTGTCACTGTCACTGGCGACATCAGCTTTCCCTTTTTATTCATGCCTGTTAATTCAAGTGCCCTGTTTCAAATGATTGGACCATTAACTGGGGTCCTTTTTTGATGCTGGTGCTTTATCCACATGTTGGGTAACTTCTCCATTTCCTCTAAGTGTGGATCTCTCCTGCTCCCAAAAGTTAACCTGGCAGTGTGACACTAACACTGGCCCTTATTTTTTCTTCAGACTGCCTAATGTACCTGATTTTGGATTCATTGACAGAGCATTCCCTCGCCAAAAGGTAGTACTTGCGCCACTTTTCAGTCAATCTAAGATTGTGACCTGTTTCAAGTGTCATCGCTTTCCTGGAAAGTTTTCTGCTTGGCTCTGACTTGCTTATGTTTAGTAATGTGCTGTCCTGTACCTGTACTGCAAAATGCTGATTGGCAGTTACTGTATCCAGTAAATCACAGCAAACTACGTGCAGTTAAAGATGGTACATGCGCAGTACGCACTTTCTACATAGGAAAGACAACACAGAAGCATCGTTTTTAATGACCTCTAAATTCAGTCTTTTATTTTAGGACCATCATATGTTCAGGTGAGAAGTTCTAAATGTTAAATCCTGGGTGGGCAATGATTTGAGGCCGCAAACAACAAACGGGTGTGCAAACACTTTCATGCAGTTAAATAAATTGGCAATAAAGGGGGTCGTGAGTGGCGGAAGTTGACTGCAACTTAAAAAAAAAATGAACCGGCTCACTTAGAACATATGAGCGTAAGTAGAGTAGGCCGTACAACCCCTGCTCCACCATTCAGTAAGATCATGATTGAATTTCTAAATCAGCTCTACTTTTCCATGACATCTCAATTTCACTCCTGCCCAAAAATCTATTGATCTCAGATTTGAATGTACTCAAAAACGTAGCAACCATGGCCCTCTGAAGGAGAGAGTTCCAAAGATTTCCAACCCTCTGAATAAATTTCTACTCACCTCGATCCAAAATGGCTGACCCCCTTATCCTGAGACTATGACCCATAGTTTGAGACTCTTGGGCCAGTGTAAAGATCCTCCCAGCATCTACCCTGTTAACCCCACTCAATCTTGCATGTCTCAGTGAGATCACTTCTCATTCTTCTAAGCTCCTTAGTGTTTAGGCCCATTCCACTCAATTTCTCCTCATAGGACAGCCTTCTCATCCTAGGAATCAATCTAGAGAACCTTTGTTTCATCCCCTCTGAGGAGCAGGAGTAGGCCATTCTGTCCTTCAAGCCTGCTCTGCCATTCAATAAGATCATGGCTGATTTGATTATAATCGCAACTCCACATTCCTGCCTACCCCGATAACCTTTCTTGCTAAGCCTTGCTTAAAAAGAATCTTTCCACTTCTGCTTTAAAAATATTCAAAAGCTCTGCTTCCACCACCTTTTGAGGAAGAGTCCCAAAGACTCTCAACCCTCAGAAAATTTCTCCTCCTCTTGGTCTTAAATGGGCGGCGCCTTATTTTTGAACAGTGACCCTAATTCTAGATTCTTACACAAGAGGAAACAACTTTTCGCATCCACCCTATCAAGACCCCTCAGGATCTTGTTTGTTTCAATCAAGTTGCCTCTTACTCTTCTAAAATCCAGTGGATACAAGCCTAACTCGTCATCTTTCCTCACAAAACAACCCGCCCATTACAGGTATTAGTCTAGTAAATCTTCCCAGAACTTCCAACACACTTATATCCTGCCTTAAATAAGAAAACCAGTATTGTACATTACTCCAGATGTGGTCTCACCAATGCCCTGTATAACTGAAGCATAATCTCTGTACTTTTGTATTCAATTCCCCTCGCAATAAATGGTAACATTCTAATTACTTGCTGTACCTGCATACTAACCTTTTGCAAATCATGCACGAGGACACCCAGATCCCTCTGCATCTAAGAGCTCTGCAATCTCTCACCATTTAGATAATATGCTTCTCTTTTATTCTTCCTGCCAAAATGGTCAATTTCACATTTTTCCACGTTATACTCCATTTGCCAGATCTTTGCCCATTCAATTAACCTATCTATATCCTTTTGTATCTTCCTTCTATCCTCTTAACTTACTTTCCTACCTATCTTTGTGTCATCAGCAAACTTAGCAACCCTACCTTTGGTCCCTTCATCCAAATCATTTGTATAAATTGTAAAACGTTGAGGTCCCTGCACTGATCCCCTTGGCACACACCTCTCATTACATCTTGCCAACTAGTAAAGGACTCATTTATGCCTACTATTTCCTGTTAGCTAGCCAATCTTCTATCCGTGCCAATATGTTAATCCTTACACCAAGGGCTTTATTTTCCACAATAACCTTTGTTGTGGCACCTTATCAAAAGCCTTCTGGAAATTTAAGTACAGTACATCTACTAGTTCCCCTTTATCCACGGCACATGTTACTACTTCAAAGAATTCCAAACAGTTGGTTAAACATGATTTCCCCCTCTCAAAACTGTTGACTCTGCCTGATTACCTTGAATTTATCTAAGTGCCCTGCTATAACATCTTTAATAATAGCTTCTAAGATTTTCCCTATGACAGATGTTCAGCTAACTGGCCTGTCTCCCTCCTTTTTTGAATAAAGGCGTTACATTCACTATTTTCCAATCCAATGGAACCTTCCCTGAATCCTGGGAATTTTGGAAAATTAAAACCAATGCATCATCTCACTAGCCACTTCTTTCAAGACCCGAGGATGAAGTCCATCAAGAACCGGGGACTTGTCAGCCCGTAGTTCCAACAGTTTGCTTAGTGTCACTTCCCTGATTGTAATTTTTTCTGATTTCCTCCCTCCCTTCCATGTCCTGATTTAAAACTGCTTCTGGGATGTTTCTTGTATCTATAGTGAAGACCGATACAAATTACCTGTTCAATTCACCTGCTGTCTCCTTGTTTTCCATTATTATTTCCTCAGACTCCCTTTCTATAGGACCAACGCTCTCTTTGTTAACTCTTTTCTTAAATATCTATAGAAACTCTTACTATCTGTCTTTATATTTCTAGCTAGCTTTCTCACATGCTCTTAATTTTTCCCTCCTTAGTCATTCTTTACTGTTTTTACATTTTGGCCAATCTTGAGCGCTGCCACCCATCTTTACACAATTATGCTTTTTCTTTAAGTTTGATATTATCTTTAACTTTTTTAGTTAAGCCAATGGTGGGTCCTTCCCTCGAATTTTTTCTTTCTTGTTGGAATGTATCAATTCTGTGTATTCTGAAATACCCCCCTAAATGTCTGTCTCTATTGACCCATCTCTTAACCTAATTTGCCAGTTCGCTTTAGCTAGCTGTGCTGCATGCCCTCATAATAGCCCTTATTTAAGTTTAAAATACTAGTCTTAGACTCACTCTTCCCTCCCTGAAACTGAATGTAAAATACAAAAACATTGATTGCTGCTGCCTAGGGGTGCCTTCACTATGAGGCCATGAATTAATCCTATCTCATTGCACGATACCAGGTCTAGTATAGCCTGCTCTTTGGCTCCAGAATGTGCTGCTCTAAGAAACTCTCCAGAAAACATCATGAATTCCTTATCCTGGGTACTTTTTGTCCATTTGATTTTCCAGTCTATATGTGGATTAAAATCTCCCATGATTATTGCTGAAGTTTTCTGACAAGCTCCCCTTATTTCTTCCTTTAATACGCCATCCTCCCATGCAGTTACTGTTAGGGGGCCTGTACACCAGCCCTACAAATGACTGCTTGCCTTCATCATTTCTCATCTCTAACCAAACTGCTTCTACATCCTGGTTTCCTGAGCTTGGGTCATCCCCTCTATTGTGCTAATACCATCATTAATTAACAGAGCCATCCCTCCTTTTCCTAGCTTCCTGTCCTTCCTAAATATCACATACCCTTCAATGTTCAGGTCCCAATCTGTCATTCTGCAGCCATGTCTCTAATGGCTATCAAATTGTTCTTTTTTCTATTTCTATTTGTGCTATCAGTTCATCTGTTTTTCAAATGCTACATGCATTCAGATACAGAGCCTTTTGTTTTGGCTTTTTAAATTATTTTTGAAATATCTTTGTAACCTCTAGCCTCATCTGATTTACTCATAGATTCATACTGTCCCTTCCTGTCATGGTCTGTTTATCATTTCCTATGTTAATACCTTTTGTCTCTTGCCTTGTCTCTACTCTTTGATTTACCACATCCTCCCAAATTTGATCCAGTCCCCTGACAATTTAGTTTAAAAACATCTCTACTTCCCTAGCTACACAGCTCACTAGAACATTGGTCCCAGCATGATTCAGGTGTAGACCATCCCAATGATGTAGCTCACAAGTCCCCCAGTACTGGTGCCAGTGCCCCGTGAATCAGAACCCACTTCTCCCGCACCAGCCTTTGAGCCAAGCATTCCTCTCTCCAATCTTGTTTACTCAATGCTACATCTGCATTTCGCTCAGGTAACAATCGGAGATTATTACCTTTTTAAGGTTCTTTTTAATTTAGTGCCTAGCTTCTTATGTTGACCATACTGAACCCCACCTTGTTCTGCCTGCCTATGTCGTTGGTACCAACATTGACCATGACAACTGGATCCTCCCCATCCCACTGCAAGCTCCTCTCCAATCCTGAGCAGATATCCTTTATTACTACTACATTCCTCTCCTCCCCACCCGCCACTTGAATGTACGATGGTGTTGTGGTCAATTTGCTCATCATCCCTGCAGTCTGTGCCCTTGTCCTCACCAGGAGCAAGAACCTCTTACCTATTGGACAAGGGCACTGGCTGAGGCTCCTCCAAAGCCAAATTCTGAATCCCTATACCTGCCTCACTCAGTCACAACTTCCTGTCCCCAACCATGGGCCAAATTTGATGTAATTAATCTAAGGGGTGTGACTGTCTCATGAAACAGTGTCCAACTAACTCTCCCCCTCTCTGTGTCGCAGTGTTCGCAGCTTGGACTCCAGCTCATCAACTTTGAGCCGAAGTTTCTCGAGCAGCCAACACTTGCTGTAGATTTGGTCACCGTGGATCGCACTGGCTTCCACTAGATCCCACATGCTACAGCTGCAACACATCGCCTGCCCAGTCATCTCTACTCTATTGAATTAATTAATTTGGATGTTAAATATTTTAAAAGTGAATTTCTTAACTGTACTCTTCAGCTGTAATAATGTCTCCTGATTTAAATCACTTGGCCAATCAAAAGAGACACAGAACAGATACCCACCAATCACCTACCTGTTTTCCTGTGACATCACACGCTGGCTCTGACAGGTAGAAACAGGTTGAAGGGACTCTCTGCCACTGGCCATCTCACGCAGGTCCACTCTTTTTTTAGATATTTTTGGTTTTCAAATCTGCCAAATGTAAAGTAGGCTTACCTACATTACAATAGCCGAGCTATGGTCTACAAATACCAGGTTGTTTTTCCATTTGCCAGCACTCTCTCACCCTACTTACATGTTAACACTTATACCTGTAATATAATATATATTAACTGCATAGCCGTTCAAAAAGTTCAGTTTTTGGATGTACGGATAAAGGATATTTAACCTGCACTACAATTTAGTCCACTTATTAAATACTAGCACCACCTTCAACTAAGAGTTATGTTTCTTAATTCCTAACTGACTTACCAGTTACTCACCAACCAGCTCCTTCCTCTGCACTAAAGTTTTTAAAAAAAAAAGTAGGAAAAAAGCAACTCCTCCCTTCTCGCCAAGCTCCTATCACTGTTTGCAATCTGCGCTCATTTGCAAAAATATTTAGTCTTTGTAGCTGAGGCTAAAACAACTAGAGTGGACTAGTTAGCCAATTGACTAATCAGCTGCCCTCCTGTAGAGCTTGTTTACCCCTCGCTAAAAGTTGGAAGAAACTTGCTTGTTCTAAGCAGATATCAGATAAATGCTAACTGCAGACCAGATTTTTCAAAAGATATTGATACTTAAAACCCCCGATCACCAAACTCATATCAGTTTAATCTGTTTGCAATCTGCGCTCTGTTTTACAAGTATATCCTTCCTTGGGTAACGATTAAAACTGCAAATAGCACCTCATGTGTAGTTTCACCAAAACCCTATATAATTGCAGCATAATTTCCTTATTCATATATTGAACCTCCTTGCAGCAAAGGTCAACAGAAATTTTTCCACCTTAATTGCTTGCTGTGTCTCCATGTTAATTCTGATTAGTGTACAAGGACATTCAAATCCTGCAATAGCAACATTTATTGGTGTCTTGCCTTTTTAAAAAAAATCTGCTTTTCCATTCTTCCAACCATGTGGGATGGTTTCGCACTTCTCCATATTATAATCCATATGCTTCCTTGCCCAATCACCTTAACTGGTCTGTATCCCTTTGCAGACTCTTTCTATCCTCCTCACAATTTATTTTCCCACCTAACTTTGTATTGCCAGCAAACTTGTCCTTGTAGAATCACAGAAGGGGGCCTTTTGGCCTATGTAGCTCATGCTGGCCCTCTGTGTGGGAAGGGGAGGGCCGCACAGAGCAAGCAGAGACATGGATGTTTCTGTCTTAGCTGATTAGTTAAATAGCAATCATTTGCATATAGTTACCTGTGACTAGAACTGTCAAGAGAAGAGCCAGAGAGCATAAAGCTATTGAGCGAATGAGGTGGAGGGAACCCAATT
The DNA here is from genome assembly GCF_017639515.1 of Carcharodon carcharias. Taxonomy (NCBI): domain Eukaryota; kingdom Metazoa; phylum Chordata; class Chondrichthyes; order Lamniformes; family Lamnidae; genus Carcharodon; species Carcharodon carcharias. The sequence continues at coordinate 137,923,511 of NC_054476.1, read as the reverse complement.
AATACAGCAAAGATGATATTCCATTCTAGAATTTTCCTTGGTATCAGATTTTGGAATCCATCTCAAGAAATGGGATAGAAGAAATTGACACAAACTCAAATTTGCATGTTTCAATATTCCTCTTGAAGCAACAAGTTAATTCTCCAGCTTCAACACATTTGGGACAGAGAATTCAACATTCCAATCACTTCCTGCCAAATTTTTTTTCCCTGAACTTTCCTTTAATTTGTTTCATGATCTTAAAAATAAAGGGTCGCCTGTTTAAGATGGTAATGAGGAGAAATTTCTTCCGAGGGTTGAGGGTCTTTGGAACTCTCTCCCCCAGAAAGAGGTAGATAAATTCTTGACTAACAAGGGAACTAAAGGGTGTCGGGAATGTGGAATTGAGGCCACAATCAAATCAGCCATGATCTTATTAAATGGCGGAGCAGGCTCTAAGGGGCCGAATGGCCTACTCCTAATTGGTATATTTGTATGCCCTCTTACCGCCTGCTGATCAGACTATTTAAAATAAACTATCTTATTGTAACTCTCTTGGGTCACTCTGCAACATTTTTTTAGATTGAATGGAAAAATACTATTTCATGAACTCTTCATCCCTGATTATATCCTAGTGAATGCACACTACATATTTCATTGCTTTTCAATCCTCACTAAAATAGTACATAATACATTCAAATATAACTTCACTAAATGCATCAGTTTCACTATTTGCTTCATCTAACCATGTTTTCACTCAGTCACGAGATAATTTCCACACTTCCAATATGTAATGCTGCCCACATACACTCAATTTTTCTTTGGAGGCAGTGAATGTGCCAAATTGAGTGATAACAAATCATTCACCCTCACTACAAGACGTGGAGAAAAGAAGCTTGTGATTTATAACCTGAATGTTCTGTAAAGAGTTTCTATTTTTGAAATCTTGCTCTGCCTTGTATAAAAATTCAACTATTCAGTCCATAACTGGGCAAAGGGCAATCCAAGCTCATGAGAGAACCAAAGGTTTCCATTGGGGTTTTGAGCCACGAGACATTTGAGCCTTGGAGACGACAAACTACCAGAATGATCCTACCGTCAGAGGGCTGAGTTTTGAGGAATGACTGGAGAAACTTGAACAGCAGATTTTTAGAGATTTTTCAATAGTATAGAAGTTGATAAATGGCACAGAAAAGCTGTGATTGTAGAACAGATTTAACCGATGGGGACGTTGTGATAGATGGATTATTTTTTGCAAAAGAAATTGTCATCAGAACAAGTTACAAGAAATCAAAGTGAGTCAATTGAAGATGTGCCTAATTGTAATTATGTTGCAGAAACCCATTGTTAGCAAACTGAGGGGCAGTTTTTGCAACTCAAAAGCTGCAGAGGAATTATGTTCTAATGGGGTCATTCTTCTCTAGCTCTTCCTACCCCATCCCATTCTCTCCCCACCTCACCTCAACAATGAATTTTGAGCTCCTCAAGATGCTGAGAAATGGAATATCTTCCCCCACTTTCTCTAAAGCTAGATAACATGATCACACATTTCCAATTGCAAAAATGTGACATTCTGTTTCTAATATAGGCCAGTTTGTCGCCTGTCTGACAGAGAACTAGCATGTGTTGAATCAGAGGTTCAGAATGGAGCCTATGGACTTTGATTGGAAATTGGTTAGGAAGTGGGGATTAGAGTAGAGATAAAGGTAGGAACTCAGATTGGCAGGATGTGATAAGTGGTGTTCCTAGGAATCTGATCTATTTTTCACTGTACTTATTAATGACTTGGATGAAACAATAGAGTATTGTATGTCCAAGTTTGTAGGTGGCAGTAAATGGTGCAAATGGGAGCAGAAAGTTACAAAAAGACATGGACGGATTAAGCGAGCGATCAAAACTATGGCAGATGGAGTTTGATGCAACCAAGGGAAAGGTCATCCACTTTGGACATTTGGTAGTCAAATCAGAGTATTCTCAAAATGGGATAAACTAGGATCTGTAGAGGAGCAAAGATTAGGGAGTCCAAGCGCGCGCATGTTTTACAAAAAAAGCTAGGACTCTGATACAAGAAGCAATCAAAAAGCTTAAGAGAATGTTGGTCTTCATCACGAGGGGGCTGAAATGGGAAGAAGTTAGACTTCAATTGTATAAAGCCTTGGCTGGACAATATCTATCTGGGGTCTGAATTGTGTTCAGTTTCGGACGTTGCACCACATGAATGACATTATTAGCCTTTGAGTGATACAGGAGCTATAGGGTTATATATTTTTTTTATTCATTCATGGGATGTGGGCTTCACTGGCTGGGCCAGCATTTGTTGCCCATCCCTAGTTGCCTTTGAGAAGATGAAGGTGAGCTGCTGCCTTGAACCACTGCAGTCCATGTGATGTAGGTACACCTGCAGTGTTGTTGGGAAGAGAATTCCAGGATTTTGACCCTGTGACAGTGAAGGAACAGCGATATATTTCTAAGTCGGGGTGGTGACTGATTTAGAGGAGAACTTCAAGGTGGTGGCGTTCCTATCCATCTGCTGACCTTTTCCTTCTACATGGTAGTGGTCGTGGGTTTGGAAGGTGCTGCCTAAAGAGCCCTGGTGAATTCCTGTAGTGCATCTTGTAGATGGTATACATTGCTGCTACTGTGCGTCAGTGGTGGAGGGAGTGAATGTTTGTGGATGTGATGCCAATCAAGTGGGCTGCTTTGTCCTGGACGGTGTCAAGCTTCTCGAGTGTTGAGAGCTGCACTCATCCAGGCAAGTGGGGAATATTCCATCACACTCCTGACTTGTGCTTTGTAGATGGCGGACAGGCTTTGGGGAGTCAGGAGGTGAGTTACTTGTCACAGGATTCCTAGCTAGTGCCCAGGAGCAATGGGTAGATTCTTTCTTGTTGGAAATGATCATTGCTTGGCACTTGGGGCACGAATGTTACTTGCCACTTGTCAGCCCAAGCCTGGATATTGTCCATGTCTTGCTGCATTTGCACATGGACAGCTTCAGTATCTGAGGAGTTGCAGATGTTGCTGAACATTATGCAATCAGCAGCAAACATCCCTACTTCTGACCTTATGATGGAAGAAAGGCCATTGATGAAGCAGCTGAAGATGGTTGGGCCGAGGACACCATCTTATGAGGGCAAGTTGTATAAACTTGACCTGTATTTATCATGAGTGTAGAAGGTTAAGATGTGACCTAATTGAGACATCTACAGTCATTAAAAGGATTTGATGCGTAGATACAGGTAAACTATTTCCTCTGGAGGGTGGGGGGGGCCCCTCAAGAATGATGGGGCAGAATCTTTAGAATTGAAGCTGGACAGTTTGAGAACACAAAGTCAGGAAATGCTGGAAATACTCTTATTGAAAGGCCATTGACCTGAAACATTAATTCTGTTTCTCTCTCCTCACATGTTGTTTGACCTGCTAAGTATTTCCAGCATTTTCTGCCTTTTGATTCAGATGTTCCAGTATTTTGCTCAAGAAGGAAGTCTGGCATTATTTTTTTTCACACATTGGGTAGTAGAACCCTGGAATTCTTTCCTTTTTGAAAGGTTGTGGATGCTGGGTGCTTTCAAGACTCAGTGATGTATTTTTGTTGGTTGTTGGTACCAAGGGATGTGGAGCCATGGTGGGTAAATGGAGTTGAAGTATAAATCAGCCACATTTTAACCGAATTGCAGAGCAGGCTTGAGGTGTTGAATGGCCACTGCTAGAGCCAGTGATGATATTGGTTCATACTCTGCAAGCTGTGTTGAGATTATCCAAATATATTTCACACTGGATCTCAATGGCTAGGCTTTCATTGCAACACATTGATATGGATCTCGATGATAAAAAGGCCTGTGTCTAAACCACTGCACTGTTCAGTCCGTCAGAAGATTTTACTCATATTAACTCAAACCTCAGCATTGCTGGGCCAAGACCTTTGTCACTTCCTGATCACATCCAGGAATGAAGAAATTGCCTTGTGACAGAGGCAACTTGAACCATTTGGTAAATGTAGAAGGCTAAGCTAAAGGCTCTGATGCAGTTCCTGTTTCAAATTGCAATGCTCCCCTGTCCGCTCGGGATTGAAACAAGTCATTTGCAACTTGTCTTCAGATTACTAGGGATCTTTGGAAACTCTGGTTTAAAATGAGTATCGTAGGGGGAAATGGCAGCTGCTGTTCATATGTGACTGAGTTTGCAAGAATGTATGCATGTACTTTGAAAACATTTCTTATTGTACAATTAGCTCAGCAAGTACCATTTATAAAATAAGTCACTGACAAACAAACCCTCTTTTTTTAAATCTTTGCGTATAGTTAGCAAGGACCAAGTGGTTCAAATGTGATGATTATCTCCTGACATTTTTGTTTTCTGTGATCGTTTGATGTGATGTATCATTCGTTGGGGCGGTGAAAAGAATGGGAGATATGTCATGAGTAGGAATCTTTTATGATGGATTAGGTAACCATAGCAGCAGGCTTCCTCTGTTCAATTCTGAAACAGCTGCCTTTCAGCTTAGCTATTCTCCTCGAGGTCATTGGATGTGATGTGGCTGTTGCTAAGGGAAACACGAGTGCAGAAGAGGGGCATATTGCAAAAAGAGTTATATGCAGATGGACAGGGCTGTCGGCAACTGTAGAAAATTTAATTATTTGTTATTGCAGCCACTTGAGTGTCAGTGGATCTTGGCAGGGGTGCAGTGCCAGTGCAAATATGGATCACGAATCAGTTCAACTTGAGGGATTCCACTGGAGGAGTTAGAGGCTCTCACTGTATTCAAGGATCTTGATTGTGACAGGGTGAATGGTCTGTAACATCGGAATAGAGCAAAAACATAGCACATATACAGGGGAATTCTGTCTAAACTGCAACTTGCATGATAGGCTGGGACCTACAACTGGAACTATGGGCTGCATATTCTCTGTTTGCCAGCAGGAAGCAGACCTAAGCAGGTTGGTGTTTTCTAATTAATGCTGAAAAAAATAACGCTACTGTTGTGATACGAGATAGCAAGACAGCTTGCATTTTGCTGCCTCGTGTTACCTATGTGCTAGTATATTGAATGTTCAGTTTAATTTTTTTTTGGTTTATGGGATGTGACCATCACTGGCGAGGCCAGTATTTGTATGCCATCCCTCACTGCGCCTTGAAGTGGGTGTGAGCCACCGCCTTGAGCTGTTGCAGCCCTTGAGGTGTAGGTACATTCACAGAGCTGCTAGGGGAGGGAGCTCTAGGACTTTGATCCAGTGACAGTGAAGGAATGGAGTTATGGTTCCAAGTCAGGGTGGTTTGTGGCTTGGAGGGGAACTTGCAGAAGCTGGTGTTCCCATGCGAATGTTGTCCTTGTCCTTCTAGGTGGTAGGGGTTGCAGGTTTTGGAAGGTGTTGTTGAAAGAGGCTCGGTGAATTGCAGCAGTGAATCTTGTAGATGATGCACACTGCCACCAGTGGTAGAGGGAGTGAATGTTTTAAGGTGGTGGATGGAGTGCCAATCAAGAGGATTGTTTGTTCTGGATGGTGTTGAATTTCTTGAATGTTGTTGGAGCCGCACTCATCTAGGCAAGCGGGGAGTATTCCGTCCCTATCAGCTTGTGCCTTGTAGATGGTGAGCAGAGTTTGAGAGGTGGGTTATTCACTGCTGAATTCCCAGCCTCTGATCTGCCCTTGTAGTTGCAGTATTTATATGGCTGGTCCAGTTCAGTTTCTGGCCAATGGTAAGCCCCGAGGATGTTGGTGGAGAATTCAGCGTTGGTAATATCATTGAACATCAAGGGGAGATGATTAGATTCTTTTTCTTATGGCAGGCAATGACCATCTCCAACATGTGGGACATGAATGTTGTATGCCACTTTAACAGCCTGAATGTTGTCCAGCTCTTGCTGCATGTGGGCACTGACTGCTTCAAATTCTGAAAAGTTGCATATGGTTCTCACTTGGTGTCTGTGCCTCTGGATGCACAAGGCGTACTATTCTGTCTCCAGAGAGTGTGGTGTTTGCCAACTTACCACCAGAAACTGCCCTTTGGGCCTGGCCATGAAAGAACCAGCCCTCTGCTAGCAGTGGGATTTGCATGTTGCAGTCAACACTATAAAATTTCTAAGTGTCAAGTTGTAGGTGCTACATCTTGAGCAATGGCGCATGCACGAAATAGAGAATAGATTGTCTTCAGGGAAAACTGTGTTATATAGTATCGCATTCTGGCAATTTTTCAAATGCATTGATTATTCTGACTTATGAATAGGAATTTCTACATTGGGCATGAACAGGATGGGCTAAGTCCCTGCTGTGTCCAGAGATGCAATTGCATATGAGTAACAAGTTGATCACAGTCAAAACTGAAGAACCTGCATTTGTACTGAGGGGTGACAAGGCATTTTGTTTCAGTTTGTTCCAGCTAAGGTGTTCTAGCTAATGTGTTCCAGGGATTTGGTCTTGTGCAGCTGAGTAAACCTAAAAAAACAAAGTTAAATGACTTCCCTCCTGCAAGGAACAGGAGTTCACATTACTTAAACTGCAGATGGGAAATAGGCTACTAAAATGCTGATTGAGTTGGAAGAACTTTGGCAGTGTAACTCCTCCATCTCAAGTGATGAGGAGCCTCTCCAGTCATTTGACTGTCATCAGCAAAGCATTGTTCACCTTTGTACAACCATATCGTTTTTTTTTATATATATTCTTTCATAGGATGTGGACATCACTGGCTAGCCTGACTCCTTAATTGCCCCTATTGTAGCAACAGATCACAAAAATATCTGCTTGCTTTTATATTTGCTGCATTTTTATTCTGAAGCAAAAAAAATGTTCTTAAACCTTTAGTTATGATTTTATTGGAATAAATAACCCTGTTTCCAGAGTGCTCTGAGTGGAACTTGTTGGGTTGCATGCTTTCTCTTAAGCTTCTCCACCCAGCCACACACCAAAAAGGTGCCGATTCAGAACTCTTTATCTCATTGTTTTTTTTTCCAAAGAAAATTGAGATGGGTAACTTCCAGAAGAGTCTTGGGTCTTTCTCCTAAAATTGTATAAATGTGGCAAAAATCAAAACTGGTTAAACTGTTATTGTCAGTGTGGTCTTCAAAAATGTCTTTTTTCTCTTAATTAAGCCCCTTCTAATCAGGGCCAATACAATTGACTGCCATTACAAAACAAGGAAAAACATTTCCCATTTGTGTAAGAAAGAGGAATTTGTGATATTCCCTGAACAGTTTTGCATGTGCAAAAATGTAAATGCAGCTATCAATTAAAGTACCCTGCCGTACTCTAATGAATAGTGTGCTGTGTGAATAAGATTTGCTGGCACTTTCAAATTGTCTTCTACATGTGGAGATAAATTTATTTAACTCAATCAGTGTCTCTTATCTTGATCTCAGCACCTCACTGCAGCTGCATGAGGCACGAGATCAAGGTTGAACATAGTGGGGAAATCTGTCATGTTAATGATTGGTACACAAGGGGAGATCATTTGCATGCCAACAGTGAGAAGAGAAACATCTAGTATCTCCTCTGAGAGACTAACAGGAGCTAGGTGTTCTGATTTGGGATTTATCCATCAGCCCTTTCCAAACCTTACAGCTATCCAAATGTCAAACAGGCCAAATCAGCAAGCAGGATATACGAACACATGAACAGGGGAAGGGCATTTGCCCCTGAGCTGGCACTGCCATTTAATAAGATCATGGCTGATCTGATATAATCTCAAACCTGCATCCCGCCCACCCCGATAACCTATCACCCCTTTGTTTACCAAGAATCTCCACCTCTGCCCTAAAAACCTTCAAATACTCTGCTTCCACTGCCTTTCAGGAAGAGTTCCAAAGACTCACGACCCTCAGAAAATTTCGCTCATCTTTATTTTAAATGGGCAATCCATTCTTTTTAAATGGTGACCCCTAGTTCTAGATTCTTCCACAGAGGAAACATCCTCTCCACATCCACCCTGTCAAGATCCCTCAGGATTTTATATGTTTCTATCAAGTCGCCTCTTACTCGTCTAAACTCCAGGGGATACAAGCTTAACCTGTCCACCCTTTCCTCATAAGACAACCTGCCCATTTCAGGTATTTGTCTGGTAAACCTTCTCTGAATTGCTGCCAACGCATTTACATCCTTAAATAAGGTGACACAGTACTCCAGTTGTGGTCTCACTAGTACTCTATATAACTGAAGTATAAACTCCCTAGTTTTGTATTCAATTCCCCTTGCAAGAAATGATGACATTCTATTAGCTTTTCTAATTACTGCTGTACCTATATACTAGCCTTTTGTGTTTGAGGCACCCAGCTCTCTCTCTGAACTCTGCACTCTCTGGCCATTTAGATAATATGCTTCTCTTTTATTCTTCTACCAAAATAGACAATTTCACATTGACAGATGTGTTGTCTGGGATTGGTTGCCCAGATTGTGAGGCTAGAAAGCTAGAACAGACTGTAATTTGAATAGCCTTTAAATGTGAAATTGTCAGATCTTTGCCAACTCTCTTAACCTATCTATATCTTTTTGTAGCTCATTATGCCCTCTTCACAACTTACTTCCCTACCTGAATTTGGCAACCATCCCATCCATCCCTTCATCCAAGTCATTTATAAAGCTTATAAACAGTTGATGTCCCAGCTCTGATCCTTGTGGCACACACTTGTTACATCTTGCCAACCTGAAAAAGACCCATTTATGCCTACTCTCTGCTTCCTGTTAGCCAGCCAATCTTCTATCCATGCCAATATGTTATCCCTATACCATGAGCTTTTATTTTCCACAATAACCTTTTGTGTGGCACTTTATCAAATGCCTTCTGGAAATCTAAGTACAGTACATCCACCAGTTCCCCTTTATCCACAGCACATGTTACTTCCTCAAAGAACTCCAATAAGTTGGTTGACCATGATTTCCTCAAAACAATGTTGACTCTGCTTGATTACCTTGAACTTATCCAAGAGCCCTATTATAGCTTCTTTAACAATAGCCTCTGACATTTTCCCTATGACAGATGTATGGTCTGGGATTGGTTGCCCAGATTGTAAGGCTAGAAAGCTAGAACAGACTGTAGTTTGAATAGCCTTTAAGAGATAGGCTAAGCAAGCAGCTATAAATTACAACTGTTCGACTCCAACCTACTTGCAGGAAAGACTACTGGAGATTGTGGGGGTGGCAGTGGTGTAGTTGTATTGAGACCTGACTGGTAATTCAGAGACCCAGGGTAATGCTATGGGGACCCTGGTTCGAATCCCACACGGCAGATGGTGAAATTGTATAAAAAAAATTAAATGGAATTAAAAGTCTAATATTGACCATGAAACCATTGTTGATTGTCGTAAAAATCCATCTGGTTCACTGATATCCTTCAAGGAAGGAGATCTGCCGTCCTTACCTGGTCTGGTTTACATGTGACTCCAGATCCACAGTGATGTGGTTGACTCTTAAATGCCCTCTGAAGTGGCCTAGCAAGCCACTTGGCTATATCAAACAGCTAAAAAGTCAATAAAAAGGAATGAAATCTGCCAGACCACCTGGCATCAACCTAGGCACTGGAAATTATAACGGCAAACCCAGCCTTGTCGACCCTGCAAAGTCGTCCTTGCTAACAAAATTGGGAGAGCTGTCTTTCAGACATTTCAAGCAACAGCCTGACATAGTCATACACTCAGAATCATACCTTAGAGATCATGCCCCAGACATCACTATCCCTGGATATGTCCTGTCCCACTGGCAGGACAGACCCAGCAGAGGTGGTGGCACAGTGGTATACAGTTGGGAGGGAGTTACCCTAGGGGTTCTTAATGTCGACTCTGGTCCCCATGAAGCCTCATGGCATCAGGTCAAACATGGGTGAGAAACTTACTGCTGATTATCACATACCACTCCCCCCTCCCTCCCCCTTCAGCTGATGAATCAGTGCTCCTCCATGTTGAACACCACTTGGAGGAAGCACCAAGAGTGTCAAGGGCACAGAACGTACTCTGGGTGGGGGAATTCCATGTCCATAACTAAAAGTGGCTTGGTAACACCACCACAGACCGAGCTGGTAGAGTCCTAAAGGGCATAGCTGCTAGACTGGGTTTGCAGCAGGTGATGACCTCATCCTCCCCAACCTGCCTGCCCCAGATACATCTGTCCGTGACAATATTGGTTGGAGTGACATCAAAAGTCTTTGTGAAGACAAAGTCCATCTTCACATTGAGGGTGCCCCTGCATCATGTTTCGGATGGACCTAGCAACTCGAGACTGGGCATTCATGAGGCACTGTGAGCCATCAGCAGCAGCAGAGATGTACTCGACCACAATATGTAACCTTATGGCCCGGCATATCCCCCACCCCCATCATTACCATCAAGCCAGGGGATGAACCTTCGTTCAACAGAGTGCAGGAGGGCATGGCAGGAGCAGCACTAGGCATATATATAAGAATTAGGTGCTAGTCTGGTGAAGCTACAACACAGGACCACTTGCATGCCAGACAGCATAAGCAGCAAGTGATAGACACAGCTAAGCGATTTCACAACCAATGGATCAGATCTAAGCTCTGCTGTCCTGCCACATCCAGTCGTGAATTGTGGCGGACCATTAAACAACTCACTGGAGGAGACGGCTCCACAACTATCCCCATCCTTAATGATGGAGGAGCCCTGCACATCAGTGCAAAAGCTGAAGCATTTGCTATAATCTTCAGCCAGAAATGCCGAGTGGACGATCTATCTCGGCCCTCTCTAGAGGTCCTCAGTATCACAGATGCCAATCTTCAGCCAATTCGATTCACTCTACGTGATATCAAGAAGTGGCTGAAGGCACTGGATACTGCAAAGGCTATGTGCCCTGACAATCTTCTGGCAATTGTATTGAAGGCTTGCTCTCCAGAACATGCTGCGCACCTAGCCAGGTGTTACAGCACTGGCATCTATCGGGCAATGTGGAAAATTGTGTCCTGTACATAAAAAGCAGGACAAACGCAACCTGGCCAATCAGTCACTTCTTGATCATCAGTAAAGTGTTGGAAGGAGTCATCAACAGCGCTATCAAGCGGCACTTGCTTAGCAATAACCTGCTTGCTGATGCTGAGTTTGGGTTCTGGCAGGGTCTCTCAGCTTCTGACATCATTACAGCCTTGGTTCAAGCATGGACAAAAGAGCTGAATTCCAGCAGTGAGATGAGTGTGACTGTCCTTGACACCAAGGCCATATTTGACCAAGTGTGACATCAAGGAACCCTAGCAAAACTGGAGTCAATGGGAATTGGGGGAAACTATCTGCTGGCTGGAGTCATACCTAGCACAAAGGAAGATAATTGTTGTTGGAGGTCAATCATCTCAGTTCTAGGACATCACTGCAGGAGTTCCTCAGGGCCAACATCTTCAGCTGCTTCATCAATGACCTTCCTTCTATCATAAGGTCAGAAGTGGGGATGTTTGCTGATGGTTGCACAATGTTCAGCACCATTCACGACTGCTCAGATACTGAAACAGTCCATGTCCAAATGTAGCAAGATCTGGACAATATCCAGGCTTGGGCTGACAAGTGGCAAATAACTTTGTGCCACACAAGTGCCAGGCAATGACTATCTCCAACAAGAGAATCTAACCATCGCGCCTTGACATTCAATGGCATTACCATCACTGAATCCCTCATTATCAGCATCCTGGGGGTTACCATTGACCAAAAACTGAACTGGACTAACCATACAAATACTGTGGCTACAAGAGCAGGTCGGAGGCTAGGAACCTTGCGACAAGTAACTCATCACCTAACTCCCCAAAGCCTGTCCAGTAACTACAAGGCACAAGTCAGGAGTGTGATGGAATACTCCCCACTGGCCTGGATGAGTGCAGCTCCCACAACACTCAAGAAGCTTGACACTATTCAGGACAAAGCAGCCCTTTGATTGGCACCACATCCACAAACATTCACTCCCTCCACCACTGGCGCACAGTAGCAGCAGTGTACCACCTACAAGATACACTGCAGGAATTCATTCAAACCTCCTTAGACAGAGCCTTCCAAACCCATGACCACTACCATCTAGAAGGACAGGGGCAGCAGATAGTTGGGAACACCACCACCTGTAAGTTCCCCTCCAAGCCACTTGCCATCCTGACTTGGAAGTATATCGCCAAACCTTCACTGTTGCTGTGGCAAAATCCTGGAACTCCCTTCCTAACACTACTATGGATGTACATATATTACATGGACTGCAGCAGTTCAAGAAGGCAGCTCACCACCACCTTCTAAAGGGCAACTAGGGATGGGAAATAAATGCTGGCCCAGCCAACGAAGCCACATCCCGTGAATGAATAAAAAACATGTTGCGCACACCTGTATAACACTTGCCTACCTTGCTTTTTAAGTCACATCTGGCTTGCTTAATCTGGCTATATTTGTTTTATTACTTATACTTGCTTCTAATTAGCCTAATCGTGCTCTGTAACTCCCTCCAAGCTTGGTTCGTGTAACTACCTTCCCTCTAATCCCAGACGTTTACCCCTAATTGGCTACCTGAGTTACATGATAGATTTTCATTCTGCATCTCCTCTGTCTACAAGTATCTTTATCTGTAACTCTCTCCTATAACCAATTCATCAACTGCTGTATCCACTTAATATGAGTTTTCCCTTCTTCTCCACCAGTGTTCTTCCTGTCTGGTTGACTGCTCCATTAAGCCACATGTCTGGCTCCAACTTCAGGTTTCTGAAGTGCTTGCTACACTTTCCCAGTGTTATAATTTTGGGGAAGGAGAAAAGAGTGGGTAACGAGGATAGATGGAGTGCTGTTAATGAGACATCACTCTTGCACTTTTTCTTGAATCTATGTTCTTGTGGCATAAGGGAAAGTTAGTGAATACCCTAAACCAGTGGAACTTTCTCCGTTTGATTGTGGCACAGTATTTATTGTGTTCAATGAGAAAACGGGGTTTCTTGCAGTTATTATACAGTCAGCTCATTACATCAAACCAAGGTTGCAATATAAAGTACCCTCTCCCTGTTGACAGATCGGTGTCAGTAGTGCAGCGCTCAGACTCTGTCAAACCTAAAATATAAGAGTTTCAGTATAGCAACTAAAAGTAACCCATTCAGCATTGTGATAGGCTTTGTTCACGTCACTTTAATAAGCTTCTCAATATTGTGGTTTGATATGTTTTTGGTGTATTTAGTGTTGCATTTTACTCAATCATCCTACTGTTGGAGTAATAATTTCAGTTTTTTGGAAAGGTAGCCACTTTGGAGCCATTAAACTTATAAAAATCAGTACATACATAATTAATACCCTAGTAAGTAAGTGATGAAATTGTTATACCTGTACAAAATTTTTAAATTGTTATCTGCAGGATTTCAATAAAGCAGGATGTGATTTTCTGTATTATCTTCACATGAACTGTGGAAAATATTTAGCAGTTTAATTTTCCCATGTTTTTTAGCTGTGTGTTTGGAAAGAGCACTGGCTGTGCCTGTGTGCATGTAGGTGTTTTTGTGGTCATCATAGTGGAGAATGTTAGTTACCCTTTTCTGGGGCCCCAGCAGTGCCGTGGCTCCTTTGCAGGTGGTGACTGAAAAGAAAGATGCTTTTGTTGCTGGCTATGCCATCAGCTGGCAAGGGCAATTTTGGTATTAATATTAAACTGAAGTTCAAGCACCAAATGTTTTGATTCTGGGCTAGACTCGGTGCACAGTGACACCTCATCTGTATAAAATGGACATGAGAGTTCAGGAACTGGTTGCTCAAGCAGGCTTTTTGAAGGGATATGGTGATTTTGGTTGAAAGTATTTTTGTGGTTTCGTGTAGTTATATTTTACTCCATATGTTGGATTTGCTGTGTTGCCTACTGTTTTTCTAGGTTTTATTCATCTGCTAACTTCACTGAGAAGCCTCCAAACAGCATAGGATTATTAGATTATGCACATTGAAAAACTGGATTCAGACTGCTCAACTCATTACCACCACCCACCCCCCCCCCCCCCCCCCCCCCCCCCACACCACCATTTACGGGCAGCAGTCTTTCAACCCATCACCCTGTACTAGTTTCAATCCCAGTCCATTGCGAAAGTATTTTGAGGGACACACTTGATAACGCACTGGTAGTTAGAGGATGCTGCCTTTAGAGCAAAGCAGTAGGATGAGCTCTGGGCTGGTCCAGCAAAAAATTGGCACGCACACAATGGCCAAATGGCTTAACTCTGAAGTGAAAACTTCTGTGATATGAATTTAGTGTATTATGGAAGAAGCATATTGGCGCAAGGTAAGTTTTTTTCTGGTGCATGTCACTCTTCCTATAATGCATTGGGTATGACTGTACTGGGTAACCATAGTGCCTGCTCATTGGGTGAAAGGTAATTTACCATATCACAGGGCTGTTTTCATTTAAGATGTGCAGCAACATGAAATTTATGGACCAGATCTTGCAGAACAACTCTAAATAAACCTCAATAATCTTGTCTCAGTAATTGATTTGTCTTGTGTTTGCAGGGTACCAACAATACGAGAAACCAGTTTCATTGAAAAAATGAAAAAAACAGTAAGTACAATTTTCACTTATGATATTCTATGGCGTGGACATAATCACATAGTGATGAGAGAGAATCAATTCCCTCCAAAAATGTTATCCTCCCCAGTTACCTTTCACTAGTTTCAACGTGCCCTACTGTTAGGTTTAAATTTGGCTATGTCCTGGATATACAGTTTTACTGTCTTGTATAACTACGTAAGAACCCCTGCCAAGCTGAAAAAGCCAATGTCTTTTATCTCTCTGCATGACTCCTGTGATACTTTGGATTGGTCCTTGTCCTTCTCTGCACCTCCTCTAGGGCTTAGAATTGTAGAATCATAGAAACTTACAGCACAAAAGGAGACCATTCAGCCCACCATGCCTGAGTAGGCTCTTTGAAAGACCTGTCAGACATCGTCTCTCCTCCCTGCTTTTTTGTCTGTCTGTAATCCCATAAGTTTCTCATCCTCGAGTACTTGTCCAGTTTCCTTTTTTTTTAAAAAAAAAGGGCAAAATCTGCTTTCATTACCTTTTTCAGTAGAACGGTTCCAGATCCTGACAACTTTGAATGGGGGGTGAAATTATTCTGAGCTTTCCTCTAGATCTTTTGACAATGATTTTGAATCTATAATCTCCAGTTATTGAGTCGTTCATAAAAGGAAGTAATTTTTCTCTACCTACTCTATCAAAAGATTTCATCACCTTGCAAACCTCTATCATGTCATCTATTAATGTTCTCTGTGCCAAGAAGAACAGTCCTAACTTTTGCAATCCCTCCTCAGAACTGAAGTCCCTCATCCCTGGTAACAGAGGTAAATCTTCTCTGTATCCTTTCTTAGGCTTTTACACCTTTTCCTGAAGTGTGATGCCCAGAATTGTCCACAATACTCCAGTTCTAGCATAACCAGTGATTTATAAAGTTCCAACATGATCACTTACCTTTTTGTATTATATTTATAAACAAAGTAACTCTGCTTTATTTAACCATCTTATCAACTTGCACCCCCCCCCCCTCCCCAAACCATGGCCGACTTTCAGGTATATGCACGAGGATTCGTATAAATGGACACCAAGGTCTTTGCTCATTTACACTTCTCAAAATCGTGATACCTATAGTATACTGTCTTTCCATATTAGTGCACCTAAAATGTATAATTTCAAATTCTCTGCATTGAATTCAATTTTCCATGCTTCTACCCATTTTCACCATCTGTCACCCTGAAGCCTACAACTGTCCTTGAGTTTCGTAACATCTGGGCTCAGTTGTTTCTAAAAAAGTGAAGAGAGCACTGAACCCAAAACTGACTCTTGGAGAACACCACTGCAAACTACCTCCCATTCTGAAAACCATTCATCTGTCACCACCCTTTGCTTCCTGTCTCTGAGCTAATTTTGCATCCAAACCACTACTTTCCCTTCATTAGTCCTTTTATTTTTCCCTTCCAGTATTCTCCCTTGTCCTTAAGCAACTAGCTCTTACTGAGTTAAGGTTCCATATGCATCCTCCAGTCCCTTGAGGAAATGACTAACTGTTCCATGAATACCTTGACAGGTAATGTCAGCAAGCTGTTCAATTATAGAACATCAGTTGAGCTCAGTCCTGTTCTCATCAAAAATCTGTGTATTTTAATCCTTTTCTACTACAGCCTGTACTATTCTACTTCAAAAGTTTGAGATAGTGCTTCTAGTTCCTGATCGTATCTGATACTCCAGATTGAAAAAGGTCACACCCCATGTGTCCATGTTATGCTAATTGCTTAGAATGCCATGCACTAATTTCAGACATTCTGAAGTGTTGTTTTGTGCTTATTTTTACATTCCTCCTTACAGGGAAAAAACATAGTTGTGTTTTACGGCTCTCAAACAGGAACAGCGGAAGAGTTTGCCAATAGGCTCTCAAAAGATGCTCAGCGGTACGGAATGCGAGGAATGGCTACCGATCCAGAGGAATACGATATGGTTGGTACCACGTTTTGATGACCATAAAGAACTTAGGAGAACTGAACCAAAGCTGATAATGGATGTATATGTATAAAACATAAATGGTAATTTCCAATGGCATTGCATAAGTTTTTAAGAAGTTCTGTCTCTCTTCTAACAATGACTCTAGATGTCTCCTGTTCTGTCTACACCCTTTACTCCATAATTACACTTTTGTGTCTCTAGCTCTTTCTCTGTCCTCCCCTTCACTCAGGAGATCCGCACAAAAGACACAGATCCACCCCTTTCAAAAAAGAGTTAATTATCCAGTAGATTTAATTAGGATTCTTGAATACTTCATTTATTAAATGGAATAAATTAGCAATAAAAGCAAGGGCAACTATGTGGGCATGAAAGCTGAGCTAGCAGAAGCTAAGTGGGATACAAGGCTAGGGGATAGATCAATAGAGAAGTAGTGACGGACATTTAAGGGGGTATTTCATAATACTCAGTATAAGTATGTTCCTACTATAAAGAAAAATTTTAAAGTTAATTGTCCGTGGTTAACTAAAGAAAGCATCAAACGTAAGGAAAAAGCATATAACTGCACATAGGTGAATGGCAGGTCAGATAATTGGTCATAATATAAACAACAGCAGAGAATGACTAAGGTTAATCAGTGGAAAAAAAATTAGAGTAGCTAGCTAGAAATGTAAAAACGCATAGCTAGAGTTTCTACAGGTATTTAAACAGGAAAAGAATACGTAAAGTGAATGTTGATCCTCTGGAGAGTGAGAATGGGGAGATAATAGATAATAAGGAAATGGAGGACGAAATGAACAAATATTTTGCTTGTCTTCACTATAGAAGATACAAAAAACATTCTAATAACTAAATCGGGAAGTGGAGGGGAGAGAGGAACTTGGTGAAATTGCAATTACTAGGGAAGCAGTACTGAGCAAACTGGTGGAGTTGCGGGCTGACAAGGATCCAGATGGTCTTCGTTCTAGAGTCTTAAAAGAGGTGGCTAATGAGGTAGTAGATGTGCTGGTGTTAATTTTCTAAAATTTGCTAGATTCTGGAAAGGTTCCATCAGACTGGAAAGTAGCAAATATAACTCCTCTATTCAAGAAGGGATGGAGGCAGAAAATAGGAAATTATGGGACGGTTAGCCTGACATCTGGCATGAGAAAGTATTAGGATCGACCATTAAACAGGTTGTAGTAGGGCACTTAGAAAAACTCAAGGTAATTGGGAAGAGTCAGCATGGTTTTGTGAAAGGGGAATCATGTTTGATCAATTTATTAGAGTTCTTTGAAGGAGTAACATGTGCTGTGGGTAAAAGGGAGCCTGTAGACATACTGTACTTGGATTTCCAGAAGGCATTTGATAAGCTGTTACATCAAAGGTTATTGCGGAAAATAAAAGCTCATGGTGTAGGGGGCAACATATTAGCCTGAATAGAAAATTGGCTGGCTAGCAGATAAGAGTATGCATAAATGGTTCTTTGTCTGATTGGCAGGATGTGACTAGTGTAGGGATCTGTGCTGGGGCCTCAACTTTTTACGATTTATATCAATGACTTAGATGATGGAGCGAAGGCATGGTAGCTAAATTGCAGATGACAGAAGGATAGGTAGGAAAGTATTTATTGTGAAGAAGACACAAGGAGTTTGCAGACGGATATAAATAGGTTGTGAGTGGGCAAATTTTGGCAGATGAAGTATAGCATAAGAAAATGTGAAGTTGTTCACTTTTTGGCAGGAAGAATAAAAAAGCAGTATTACTTAATTAGAAAGCGACTGCAAAATTCTGAGGTGTAGAAGGATGGAGGTGTTCTCGTGCATGAGTCACAAAAAGTTAGTATGCAGGTACAGCACGTAACAAAGAAGGCTAATGGAATGCTATCCTTTGTTACAAGAGGAATTGAACGTAAAAGCAAGGGTGTTACGCTTTAGTTATATAGGGCATTGGTGAGATTGCATCTCGAATACTGTGTACAGTTTTGGTCTCCTTATTTAAGGACGGATGTAAATGTGTTGGAGACAGTTCAGAGGAGGTTTACTAGGTTGATACCTGGAGTGAGCCGGTTATCTTATGTGGATAGGTTGGACAGGCTGGGCTTGGAGATTAGGAGAGTGAGGGTTGACTTGATTGAAGTATACAAGATCCTGAATGGTCTTGACAAGGTGAATGTGGAAAGGATGTTTCCTTTTGTGGGTGAGTCTAGAACTAGGGGGCACTTTTAAAATTAGGGGTCACCCTTATAGGACAGAGATGAGGAGAAATTTTTGAGGGTTGTGCAACTTTGGAACTCTGCCAGTGGAAGCAAGGTCACTGAATATTTCTAAGGCTGAGGTAGATAGATTCTTGCTGGGCAAGGGAATCGAAGGTATCAGTGGTAGATGGGAATGTAAAACTTGAAACACAAACAGATCAATATAATCTTATTGAATGGCAGAGCAGGCTCGAGAGGCCGAATGGCCTGCTTCTGCTCCTATGTATGTTCACTTAACAATTTGCATCATCAGTTGTTATTAAAAAAGAAAATGATTCATGAAATAGAAGTTATTCACAGAATGTAACACTTAAACAATATTTAACACATTTTTAAATGCAACAAATTAGCAATTTAAAAATTAAGTTCATTTGGCAGACTGAGGTAAGGCCAACAGGGCACCAGGCCGTTGCTGTACTGTAGATATATCTAAAATGTTTTTATTAATAAATTGTCCCCGTTCTGCAATTTAGCTTTGTTTTCCAGTAACCTTGTGTTTAAAGAGGAAGGGGCTGATTTCCTACCAGGCCATTATCAGCTGTTTTTGGTAGGTGCATGATTTACTTAATAAACCCCCATCTTCTGCAACTCAGTTCAACACTTCTACCAGCTGGGAGTGCGTGGTGTGAAACCTGAACCAATTAATCTGCTCTCCAATTCGTGAATACAGCTGCCATTTTAACTGAGGAATGGGCCTCAACATAATAAAGGCTGATTATCACCCTGTTTGATCAGAGAAATTCACCTAAAAGCAGAAATGTTTTTCCTTTGCTTTTCGTCCTCTTGTATGAAGAATATTTTGGGTTGGATTCAGCAGGTACCTGTCACTGTCTGGTTCCTTGTCCAGGTAGCCATTATGCATCTATGAGGCTTAACTATGTTGTCAGGTTGTTCAGCTATGGGGATTTCACCTCTGATTTGAGCATATCCAGCTGTGATCACTGCTACCAGTCTGAAACCTGTTGCTGTTCCCCTACCACTGCATTAGCTGATACCTCTCACTCTATAGAGCAGGGATAAAACTGCACATTCTTAGTCTGTGTTGCATGGCATCATCACTGAATAAAGATATTGATGCATAGAATTGCAAATTTTTTAGTTTCTACTTTTAAAAAATAGAAGCACAAGAAACCCATTTGACCCCTTGAGCTTACCCTGTATTTAATATTATGGCTGATCTTCTATCTCAACACCACCTTCTTGGCATCTCATACCCCTTGATTTCCATAATACCCAAAAATCTATCAGTCTCAGTCTTTATTATACTCTAGGTATCCACAGCTCTCTGGGTAGAGAATTCTAAAGATTCACAACCCCTTTGAGTGAAGAAATTACTCCTGATCTCAGCCCTATATGGCTGACTACACTTGCCCCCCGTCACGTTCTAGACTCCCCAGCCAAGGGCAACACTTTCTCAGCACCTGCCTTGCTTAGTCCCTTAAGAATTTTATGTTTCAACTAGATCACATCTCTTTCTTCCAAGCTCAAGGGGGTGTAAGCCTAGCCTAACTCTGAGGGACAATCCCCTCATCCCAGGAATCAATCCAGTGAAGCGTTGCACTCCCCCTAGGGCAGCGATATCCTTCCTTAGGAAAGGAGACCAAACCTCTACACAGGTATTCCAGGTGTGGTCTCAAGTCTCAGGAACTCTTGAAGGATTAAATTTCTACTTTGGAATTCTTATTTGAAGAAACTCAAGCAAAATAAAATAGCAGAGTGTCAAGAGCAGAGGATGTACAGCTGATCAGAGTTAAAAGATAATTACAGAAAGGGGTGAGCTCATGAAAAAATATAATGGACAACAAGAAATTTTACCAGCTGGAACTGGTGAACAGAGAAACAAATCTCAACAAGGTTTTTAACGTTCGCCTTAATGTAGCCAAGCAGAAGACCAAGTGATAAAATTGCCAATTGTTTTGCCAGTGCCCCAAATCCCAGTTCACTGGAATCTACAGGAGTGGGAAATGGACAACATCACAACCATCTGGACTGAACTACAAATTCCCTCATTCATGCTATTGGGTTCAGTAACAAGAAGTCTCTACCCCTGCCAATACCTCCAAAAGAAACAAAAAATTTGAGGTGAGCATCCATCTCAAGCTGCTAGTGTGAGATGAAATTGAGTAGATTAGCCCTATATTTCCCATAGTTTAGAATGCAAGGTGACATCATTGAAGCTTAAAGCCCTGAAGGGTAGATACCCTGAGGATATTTTCCTTTGCTGGGGAGTCTAGAAATAGACGTCTCAATCTCAGGATAAGGGGTGTGCAATTTAGGACTGAGATGATAAATTTCAAAGAGTTGAATCTTTGGAATTTTCTACCCCAGAGCATCATAGATACTCAGTCATTTAGGATATTCAAGGCGGAGGAAGATTTTCGAATACCAAGGGAATTGGAGGGTTTAGAGAAGTGTAGGACGGTGACTCTATGTGGAAGACCTGCAAGATCTTAGTGATTGGCCAACTCCTCTGATTTCTTACGTTCACCAAGGTTGTTATAATTGTAGTAAGACTTATATACTAATTCCTTTATAATAAAGGCTAACATACCATTTGTTTATGAATTGCTTGCTGTGCCTTCATGTTGGCGCTCTGTGAATGGTCCTTCCCAATACCAACATTTCTCTCATTTAAAAAATTGCTCTACTTTTCTATTTTTCCCATCAAAGTGAATGGCTTCACATTTCTCCACATATTTCATTTGACCTGCTTTTGTCCACTGATTTAACCTGTTTATACCCCCTTGCAACCTTTTTATATCCTCATCATTGCTTACTTTCCCACCTAACCTTGTATTGTCAGCAAACTTGGATATTGATCCCCTCATTAAGTCATTGACGTAGGTTGCAAAGAGTCAAGGCTCAAACATAGATCCTTCTAAAAGAGTGCAACCAGACAAAAGACCTGTGCTCGAGATATTAAGCTGATGTATGAATGGGATGGGAATGACCAGTGATACATGAAGTACATATGTATAAACCCACTATGTGCAAAAATCTGGTCTTAGCTATAACAATATCACAGTCACAAATGTGTATGGTGCAGCTTGTCCTCTGCAGTGATACTCAAAGAATCATGGTTTAGTATTTGAAACTGTAGTATGTGTATGGTTCTAATGCTTTCCCATCATACAAAAGATCTATGCAATACAGGTAGGTATTATGAAGGTGAGGGTTCACACAATGGAGCAATGTTGCATCCTTTACTACTTTAGCTGGAAATAAAAAAAATTGGTAAATTCTGATAAATAAATGCGCCCAACACATTAATCTGTCTTTCGAATGCTGGTTGAAATTTGTATTTTCAGCATCATAATATTTTTATTATGTTGTGCTTTAAAAAAATCTTTTACTTTTTGTTCATACCTGGCCAGACAGTGTCTGCGTACAGTCCAAATAGGAGGCATTGATGGGTAGTAAAGTTAAATGGGGAATTTTGCAAGCAGCTGATGCACAAAGAACAAATGTCCAAATATTTACAATTGTCACACCAGTATGCAGTAAAAATGGTGTTTTGACAAAACACAATAATGAGTCACCTTGAAGTAAGACTTGTCTGCTGTGTCCCAAAAAAGGAGCTCCTTGTACTCAACCTCCTTTTGAGGCCAAAGCTTAGTGACTTTCAGAAGCTTTGTGACCCTGGAAGCAGATCGTAGCATTGAAATCCATATATGACCTTGCTCAGTTGGCAGGCAGAAATGTCTTTTTAGACTGTTGGCGTTATCCTGTTAGCTGTAGCCACTACATAATAGCAGCATGAAAAGACTTGCTTAATCTGTTGCTCAAATTTTTGAGATACTTTGTATTTCTAAGACAATTTGGGGTAGATTGCGCACTTTTCAGGTCCGAAAGTGGTGGCCACGACAAGTAGTATTTTCCACTGATTGGATGCTGCCATCACTGAGCAACAGTGTGTATTAATTGTAGTGCCGGTGTGATACTCAGTCAAGCTCATAACGTAGCTCATTCAACCTCGCTAAAAGCGACATACATTTATATGCAGGGACCCTTTGTCTGCAAACAAAAGAAATATGTTCAAGTCTTGCACCTTTTTTTGAATGGGAACTTATAGTTCCCTGTTGCTTTCTCCATGGCAACTCCTCAGCCAACTCATAGTAGACTGCCAACCAATCAGCACCCTCCTGAAGTATAAATTGTTGTGGTCATTTGAAATTTGGAATTCTTGTGTTTGTCCGGATGAATGCAAGGCAATAAGCTTTGGTAACATGCTTCTCTTTTCAGTGATATTCCAAAACCAATATCTGATCATGTATTTATTTACTGCATTTGGGGCATCAATTTATGTAAATTGGTTGCAATGCTTAACTACCTGGCAACAATGATTAAACTTCAAAAGTAATCCATTGCTTGTTAAATATTGACAATGGCCTGAGGATGTGATGAGGTACAATTCCAATTATTGTATTTTACCTTCGCCCGAGTTTGGTGTAAATTTTCTATCCCTTTCAGTCTGAGTTAAACCGACTTACAGAATTAGAAAACTCACTGGCAATATTCTGCATGGCTACATATGGAGAAGGCGATCCCACTGACAATGCACAGGACTTCTATGACTGGATGCAAGAGACTAATCTAGATCTGTCTGGCGTGAAATATGCAGTAAGTATTATGGAAAATATACAGGGATTTCTGGCTTTAAAAGGATTGTATAACCTAATCTATGGAGATAATTTCAAAGGAACCTTCAGGAGATTGGGGATTTTGTGTAATGGAATGTGGCTTGTGGTATGTTCTCATCAGGATGTGATTTATTTTGATATGAGACCTGGTATTTCCTATTAATAAAAAATAATCTTTTAAAATGTTTATTGCAAGTGTAGGAAAAAAAAATACAAAATACTGCATCACAAACCAAGTAGTAATGTTTTAGTTTCTTGAGATTTCAATAGGGTGTAATTCCTAAGAATTGGACTTCATAAAAGCAGCTTGGAATACAATTGGAATTATCAGCCATGACAAGTGGCAGGTGTTGCATGCTTGGGGTGGCAGGGGCGCAGTGGGGAAACAGGTGATTTAGGACCTCAGGTTCCCAAAGCTCTCCACTTGTGGGGCTTTCCTCATACCATGTCTGAGTCTGTTGTGAAGTTTCATTGCTATGAATAACCACCAGCAAGAGTTGCTGGCTATCATTGGCACTGCACAGCTGCCTGGGTGATAAAAGATGAACCAGGTGGACTTTGGTCTTTTTCCTTGTAGCAATTCCTATGTTCCGTTGACGCTTCCCTAGGTGAGAACTGCTGCAGTAGAGTCCCAAGCCCCAGTATTTGTGGAGGGGTGAGGAGGAAGCAGCATTATGTGGGCAAAACCCAGCAAGGCTGGGGGCTTGAAGTTCCTGTCAAGTAGAACCTTATATTTTTGTTCCTTTACCTGCCCACCAGCTGCCTGTTGCCGGGTAGGAAAACTAGTGCCAGAAGGTTTTTCCTCTACATTGGGGCGACTAAGCGCAGACTGAGTGACCTTCCTGTCGCTTGCCATTTCAACTCACCATCTTGCCCTCATGCCCACGTCAGTCCTTTCCCTGTTGCAATATTCCAGTGAAGCCAAACACAAACTAGAGGAACAGCACCTCATCTTCTGATTGGGCACTTTACAGCCTTCTGAAATTAACATTGAGTTCAACAACTTCAGACCATGAGCTCTCCTCCATCTTTACCCCTTTTTTTAATCCAATTATTCCTTTTTTTCCCCCAACGCCACGCCACATGTGTGCATGCGCGCGCACACACTTATCTGTCATTGTTCTTATGTTTTGCTTTGAATGCTGACCCTTGTTCTGCTATCTTACCTTTATGCCACTATCAGCATCTCCATTTAGTCTTTAACACTACCGTTAACACCCCCTTTGTCCTGTGCCCATGGCATCTTTGTCAAATTTGAATTCAATAAAAATCAGGAATTCAAAGTCAAATGATGACCATGAAACCATTGTCAATTGTTGTGAAAACCCACTCATTCTCTTTAGGGGGGGTTGTCCTTATCTGATCTGGCCTACATGTGACTCCAGACCCACAACAATGTGGTTCTTAAATGCCCTCTAAAATGGCCTGGCAAGCCACTCAGTTGTATCAAACTACTACAAAGTCACAAAAAAGGAATAAAACCAGATGGGACCACCTAGGCACCGGAAACGATACCGCCAATCTCGGCACTGTCGGCCCTGCAAAGTCCTCCTTACTAACATCTGGGGGTTAGTGCCCAAATTAAGAGAGCTGTCTCACAGACAGTCAAGCAACAGCCTGACAAGAATCATTGTCATGGAATCATATCTTACAGATAATGTCCCAGACTCCACCATCACCACCCCTGGTGGTCCCAACAGCAGGACAGACCCAGCAGAGGTGGCGGCACAGTGATATACAGTTGGGAGGGAGTTGCCTTGGGAGTCCTCAACATCAAGTCTCATGGCACCAGGTCATACATGAGCAAAGAAACCTCCTGCTGATTACCACATACAGCCCTCCCTCAGCTGATGAATCAGTGCTTCTTCATGTTGAACACCAGTCTGAGGAAGCACTGTGGGTGGCAAGGATGCAGAATGTGGGACTTCACTGCCCATTACCATCACATGCAAAAGATATATCTGAAGCATTTGCAACAATCTTCAGAAGTACCAAGTGGATAATCCATCTCGGCCTCTTCTGGAGGTCCCCAGCATCACAGATGCCAGTTCTCAGCCAATTCGATTCACTCCACGTGATATTAAGAAACGGCTGAAGGCACTGGATACTGCAAAGGCTATGTGTCTTGACGATATTCTGGCAATAGTACTAAAGACTTGTGCTGCAGAACTAGCTGCAACCTAGCCAAGCTGTTTCAGTACAGTTACAACACTGACATCTACCCGGCTATGTGGAAAATTGCAGAGGTATGTCCTACACACACAAGCAGGATAAATCCAACCCGACCAATTACCACCCCATCAGTATACTCTTGATCATCAGTAAAGTGATGGAAAGGGTCATCAACAATGCTGCAAAGCGGCACTTGCTGAGCAATAACCTGCTCACTGACGCCAAGTCTGGATTCCGCCAGGGCCACTCAGCTCCTCATTACAGCCTTGGTTCAAACATGGACAAAAGAGCTGAACTCCCGAGGTGAGATGAGAGTGACTGCCCTTGACATCAAGGCTGCATTTGATCAAGTGTGGCATTGAGGAGCCCTAGAAGAATTGGAGTCAATGGGAATCAGGGTGAAAACTCTCCACTGGTTGGAGTCACGCCTAGCACAAAGGTGGTTGTGGTTGTTGGTCAGTCATCTCAGTTCCAGGACATCACTGCAGGAGCTCTTCATTGTCGTGTCCTCAGCCCAGCCATCTTCAGTTGCTTCATCAATGACCTTCCTTCCATCATAAAGTCATAGTGGGGATATTTGCTGCTGATTGCACAGTGTTCACCATTTGTGACTCCTCAGAAGCAGTCCATGTCCAAATGCAATAAGATCTGGACAATATCCAGGCTTGGGCTGACAAGTGGCAAGTAACATTTCGCATCACAAGTGTCAGGCAATGACCATCTTCAACAAGAGAGGATCTAACCATCGCTCCTTGATGTTCAGTGGCATTACTGTCACTGAATCCCCCACTATCGACATCCTGGGGGTTACCATTGACCAGAAACTGAACTGCACTAAGTATATAAATACTGTGGCTACAAGAGCAGGTCAGAGGCTAGGAATCGTGCAACGAGTAACTCGCTCCCTAACTCCCCGACGCCTCTGCACCACCTACAAGGCACAAGTCAGGAGTGTGATAGAATACTCCCCACTTGCATGGATGAGTGCAGCTCCAACAACACTCAAGAAGCTTGACACTGTCCAGGAAAAAGCAGCCTGCTTGATTGGCACCACATCCACAAACATTCACTCCCTCAACCACCGACACACAGTAGCAGCGGTGTGTACCATCTACAAGGTGCACTGCAGGAATTCACCAAGGCTCCATTGACAGTACCTTCCAAACCCATGACCACTACCATCTAGAAGGACAAGGGGAGGTTCCTGGAGGTTCCCCTCCAAGTCAGTCACCATCCTGATTTGGAAATATATTGCTGTTCCTTCACTGTCACTGGGTCAAAATCCTGGAACTCCCTTTCTAACGGAATGGCGGGTGTACCTACACCATGTGGACTGCAGCGGTTCAAGAAGGCAGCTCACCGCTACCTTAAGGGCAACTAGGGTTGGGCAATAAATGCTGTCCCAGCCCGCAAAGCCCACATCCTGTGAACGAATATTTTAAAAAGTCATACAGACTCAAAACATTAACTCTGCTTCTCTCTCCATAGATGCTGTCAGATCTGCTGTGTTTTTTCCAGCATTTTCTTTTTTTTTATTTCAGATTTCCAGCTTCTGCAGTATTTTGCTTTTAGCCAGAAAGTTTCTACCAGGACCCTTGGAAATTGTCCCTGGAAATCAGGACAGAGAGAGCATTTATAATGTGGAACAAACAGCTCTGCCTCTTTTTTACTTCCAGCTTTCCTGAGCCCATGGAAACGAATTGTTAAATTTGAATCGAGCTCCCGATTGCACTGTTGGAACCTGATTTAAATATGTTATTGAAGTTCGCCTCGAAGCTTGCACAGTGAATTACTGTATTCCCCGTTGTAAAATTTTTAACCCAAACCGCTTGCCATGGCATTAATATCCAGGCTGCGGTCATACTTTTGCAGGGTTTTCCTGCATACGGAGTTATACCGCTTTGGCTGGGCACTGGGCTGTTTGCAGAAGAGTGAAAGCATATGGGGAATGCCTCAAGCAACAATTCTGCTGGCAGGTTGATGAGAGGGTGGATTGATTTAATCTGCTGAAACTGGGGACCACAGGAGGGAAGGAAAGGTGTAAGACACTTTCCACACAGTGATTGAGAGTTGAACTTGGCTACCCAACTAGCTACTGTGGTCTGAATTTTCAGCTGTATATTGCCCTTAGTATCTAGTCACCCAGGATTACTGAAACATATTGAATACTTTGGTTAGTAACAATAAAAAGTCTGTTTGCAAAGGCCAACTCTTCTGAGCATTGGTTCAAAACGTGCAAACTCTTCACCTGACCCCACCCCAAAACAAAAAAGGATGTGCAAAGTCTGATATAATTTAGAATTTTATTTCTGCTTCTAGGTCTTTGGGCTTGGAAATAAAACCTATGAACATTTTAATGCAATGGGAAAGTATGTAAACAAGAGACTGGAGCAACTGGGAGCAGAAAGGATCTTCGAACTTGGTTTGGGAGATGACGATGGCAAGTGAGTACATTTATGGGTCAAGTTTCTGTACATTTGGCACTGGTAGAAAATGTTTCCTAGCTGTGATGCAGATTTAAGGGTCTTTTAAAATACACCTGCTGAAAATGAGACCACCAGCTAAAGTGTCATTCCAGATTGAGAGCTGTAATAGCCTCGTATTTGAATGCTACTACAAATGTTAAAAAAGTAATCATCTTCATTTTTCTTTTAAATGCAACTCTTGTCTTATAGTTTAAAATGTAAAGCATGCAGTGACTGGGCTTCAGGATTTCCACTTCTGAGGCTAAGGTGCTGATGTTTTTACAGTTACACCTTGGTTCAGTAGTTTTGGTGAACCAGTAGCAAAATAGTGAGCAGAGGCTAATTGCTGAAATTAATTGAAGCACCATGCTTCAATGCTATACCTCAGAAATAGCAACGAGAGAACTGAGACATTGAGAGACAGTGGCCAAGTGTTCTTTCGAACAAACAAGTTGCATCTCTAATATTGATGGTAAGCACATATACTCGAGGGTGGTATTCTTCTGCAGTGGCTTAAGGTATATAGACACTTGCTCCCTATCAAAAAAAAAAGCACTGCTCCTGGCACATGACTAGTTCCATTTGACTGATGCAAGAGCAAAATACTATGGATGCTGGAAATCTGAAATGAACATAGAATATGTTGGAAATACTCAGGTTTTACAGCATCTGTGGAGGGACAAAAAGTTAACGTTTCAGGGTGATGACCTTTCAGAACTGTCATCTACCTGCTAGAGTAACTTTTTGTCTCTCTTCAGATGTTACCAGACCTGCTGAGTATTTTGTTCCATTTCTGGCTAAATTGGTAAGTGACCTTTAAAAAGTCAACTTTCCCTTTCCAATGATTTTATTTAAAAAAAAATGGAAATCACTACCATCTCAGGTAAGAAAGGCCAAAGTCCTTGATAATGACAGTGATTAAAAATTCCCCTTTTCACGCCAACTGAGCTTGTGTTGATCTTTTACCAGCCACTGGAAAGAGCTCCAGAGCCTGCTGCAACTATATAGTTTTACTGACATCCTTTTAACGGCAAAGGTCAGGATATGATTGCCAAAGGATTACAAGTATAATGCTCTGAGTTGCTTTGTTTGATGCGCTTCTCAAAATGACAATGGTGTTTCTGCTATAAATGAAAAGGTATGTTGTGCTGAGTGAGATATTGACCATCTATTATATTTTCCTACATGTGTGTGAAGTGGACCTTTTGGATTTTGCGAGATTGCATTTTATACCTTCAACCGCACAAGCTACTGCCCTGTCTCCAACTCCCCTTTTCTCTTCAAAATCCTTGAGTATGTTGTTGCTTCCCAATCTGTGCCTATCTTTCTGGAATTCCTTGTTTGAATCCTTTCAATTAAACTTCTGCCTGTGCCATAATACCAAAATGGCTCTTATCAAAGTCACAAATGATGTCCTATGTGACTGTGGAAAAGGTAAACTATTTCTCTTCTTCCTCTCTAGGCTGACACTCTGGTGCAGTACTAAGGGAGTGTTTACTTTTGGATGAGATGTTAGACAGATGCCCCATCTGCCCTCTCAGTAGATGTCAAAGATCCCATGATGCTATTTCAAAGAAGAGCAGGGGAGTTATCCCTGGCATCCTGGCAAATATTTATCCCTCAATTGACATCATCAGAACAGATGATTTGTCATTATCACATCGCTGTTTGTGGGAGCTTTCTGTGTGCAAATTGACTGCAGAATTTCCTACATTACAACAGTGATTACAATTCAAAAGTACTCTATTGGCTGTAAACCATCTTGGCGAGTCCTGTGGTCATGCAAGGCACTGAATATAAATACAAGTCTTGTTTTCCCTACATTTCTGCTGCCTCTGACACAGTTGATTACACCATCCTCTTCCAATGCCTTTCAACATCATGGAGCTGTGTGGGACTGCATTCATCAGGTTCCATTTTTCCATTTTTATCTGTCAAATCAAAGCCTGAGAATCACCTGCACTGATTCCTCTTCCAGTTCTGACACTGGTGCACAACACCCCCCCCCACCCCCCAACAAAACAAGGATCTCTCCTTGACCTCCATTTATTACTCATCTATATGCTGCCCCTTGGTGACATCATTGGAAAAGTATCAGTTTCTGCTGCATGCTGACAATATCTAGCTCTACCTCATCACCAACTCCCTTGACTACTCCATTGGCTATTCACTCACCTGTCCAACATCCGTTACGAAATATTAGGAAGACTGAAGCCATTGTCTTCAGTCCCTGCCACAAACTCTGCTCCCTGCTATCAAAGCCATCCATCCACCTGGCAACTGTCTGAATCTGAACCACACTGCTCATGAGCTCGGTGCCATATTTGACCCCAAGGTGAATTACTTGCCATCACTAAGACTGCCTATTCTCACCGTAACTCTGCCCCGTCTTAGCTCGTTACTGCTGCAACTCTCATCCATGTCTTTGTTAGCTTTAGACTTGACTATTGCACTGTACTCCCAACCAGCCTTCTACATTCTACTCTCTAAACTTGAGGCCATCCAAAACCTTGTTGCTTGTGTGCCAACTCAGAGCAAATGCTATTCACCCATCACCCCTGTGCTCACTGACCTACGTAGTAGCTCCCAGTTAGGCAATGCCTCAATTTTAAAACTTGCCCATGGCCTCTCCTCTTTCTATTTCCGTAATCTTCAGCCCCACAGCTCAGATATCCATGCTCCTCTTATTCCAATCCTCTTGAGCATCTCCGATTTTAATCGTTCACCATTGGTAGCTGTGTTCAGTTGCATAGGACCTAAGTTGGAAATCCCTCCTAAATCTCTGATTCTCTATTTCCCTTTCCTCCTTTAAGGTATTCCTTAAAATCTTCCTCTTTGACTGGGTTTTGTGGCTTGGTGTCAGATTTTGTTTTGAGGCTACTGTGAAGCACTTTGGAGTGTTTTTAATTGCATTAAATGTGGTGTTGTAAGTCCAAGTTGTTGGTAGTTCGATGGATGTTTCTGCTTTTAAATGTGTGCTATTATCAACTATAAATTATTGTATTTTTGAAGATATCCTTGTCGACTTTGGCTGGAAAACTGAATTAGGGAAGTAAATAGGTCAGAGCAGGGACTGACTGTAGTTTCGTAGTTCATTTCTGCATGCTGAGATCGGTTTTTCAATACATTCACGGGATGTTACTGCCAAGTGGTGAGACGCTGCCTTGAACAGCTGCAGTCCATGTGGTGTCGGTACACCCCTACAGTGCTGTTTAGAAGGGATTTCCAGGATTTTGATCCAGCAACAGTGAAGGAACGGAGATATAGTTCCAAGTCAGGAGGGGAGCTTGGAGATGATGGTGTTCCTATGCGTCTGCTGCCCTTGTAGAAATTTCAGGTTTGGAAGGTGCTGTTGAAGGAACATTGGCAAGTTGCTATAGTGCATCTTATAGATGTTGCACACTGCTGCCAATGTGCCTGATGGTGGAGGGGTGAATGTTTTATGGTGATGGCTGAGGTGCTGATCAAGCAGGCTGCTTTCTCCTGAATTTTGTTGAGCTTCTTGAGTGCTGTTGCAGCTGCGTTCATTTAAGCAAGTAGAGAATATCTCATCACTCTCCTGCTTCATAGACAGGCTTTGGGGAGTCAGGAGGTGAGTTGCTCACCACAGAATTCCCAGCTTCTGAGCTGCTCTTATAGCCCCAGTAACTATATGGCTGGCCCAGTTCCATTTCTGCTCAATGGTAACCTCCAATATTCAGCAAAGGTAGTGCCATTTGAATGTCATGGGGAATGGTTAGATTCTCTCTTGTTGGAGATGGTCATTGCTTGGCATTAATGTGGCACAAATGTCACTTACCAACTGATGTCTGAATGTTGTGCAGGTCATGCTGCATGTGAGCATGAAGTGCTTCAGTATCTAAGGTGTTGCTGAATATTGCAATCATCAGCGAGCATCCTCTCCTCTGTCCTTATGACGGAGGGAGGGTCATTGAAACTGAAGATGGTTGGGCCTACAACACTACTCTGGTGTCCTGTGCCTGAGATGATTGACCTCCAATAACCACAGCCATCTTTTTGTTCTAGTGGAGAGCTTTCCTTCGATTCCTATTGATTTGAATTTTCCTTGATGCTGTACTCAGTCAAATGCTGCCTTAATGTCAAAGGGTAGCTATTCTCACTTCACCTCTTGGACAATACAGCTGAATTCCACTTTGTGCCAAGTCTGTAATGAAGTCCAGAGCAGTAGCCCTGGCTGAACACAAACTGAGCATTGGTGAGCAGGTTATTGGTGAGTAAATGCCACTTGATAGCACTGCTGATGACACCTTCCATTACTTTGCTGGTGATTGAAAGTAGGCTAATGGAGCTGTAATCGTCTGGATTCCATTTGTCTTGCTCTTTGTGGATAGGAGATACCTGGAAAATCTTTTCATATTGTCGGGTGGATCCCAATGTTGTAGCTGCACTGTAACAGTTTGACTAGTGGCCTGGTTAATTCTGGAGCACAAGTTTTCAGTATTACAGCCACAGTGTTGACAGGACCCAAAGCCTTAAGTGTAGTCACTGTTGTAATGTAGTTAGTCACTGGTGTAATGTAGTTATTTAGATGTCACTTTGATTCCACACAACTAACTGTATGCTGAAGTGAGAAAGAAAGGGTATTGTCTTTACTGTGTAATTGTTAAGGACTTTGTCCTCTGCTGCTTTGAGGTAGTAAAGATTTCATTATTTCAGTAGATTTTTCATTTTTTGCTAATTAATTGAGTAAATATTTTTTGTTGCATTATCCTTTGGAAGCTGGGCTCTGATATTGATATTTCATCACTTCAAAGAAACTGTCGCCATGGTGCGAGTTTGCATTTAATCCAATGCACAGGTCATTTGAATTGGGGAATTGATATTTTTATGGCTCTTGGATGTCTGCAATTGCAGATGTATAAAAAGGTGACAACTTTTGGATTGTCGGGTGTAGGTTTGCTTTCATCGACTGCTGCAAGACTGTTGAGGAAGCTAAGGTCATTCACTTTAAAAAAAAAAACTTTTTTAACCAAGGACATACTTTCAGATTTATTTTAAAATCTTTTTTCTCTTCCATGCCCCTCCCCCCTGTTTAAGGGATGCATTTTCTGCCCATGAGTCAAAATACAAGGCAGTATTATCCTGTCGATAAAAAGAATGCCGTTCCAGAGTGGCAGCCAGTTCTGTTTCTGTGGCATGGCGCTCAGGGTGGGGTTGGATTGAATAGTATCCCTCCACTGTTAGATACCTGATGAAATATGGAATGTGGCATTTTTTCAGAATACACTGTCACCTTATTTCAGATAAGCCTGAAATCATAATCCATAAGCATTGCTACGAGTTTTCAGTTTAATTAAATCTGAGATGTTTTTATACCTGTTAGCCTGGAGGAGGATTTCATCATGTGGCGGGAACAGTTCTGGCCAGCAGTGTGTGAACACTTTGGTGTGGAAGCCACCGGTGATGATTCCAGGTGAGTGCCCCTTTTAAGAATGGTGTGGGTCATTTTATATTAGCCCGGGTAAATTCTCCAATTTGTCAGTCATTCCAAAAACAGCTGAATAATGGAGAACAAAATAGAACTGATCCTAGTCAGCACAGGGAAAGAGTTTTGCATCCAAGACAATTCGTGTGAACTTGGATGGTCAGTTTACTTCAGGAGAATATTTGTCGATCAAATTGTTATCCTTTAATAGTTGTTAGCTTTGCTCAGTAGTGCGTAGAATCATGCTAACTCACGCATTTAACTGTGCTAGAGTGTAAAGTACCAAAGTCTGACATTTGTTTATACATAATGCATGAACTGTGTAGTTATGAGTTTTAAGAGTGTCTTCAACTTAAGCTGCTTTCCTGGTCACAGATTGTTAATATAATTGTCACTGTCATTTCCACTGTGGAAACTTGGAGTAGCTACCTTAATGACTTGATAACCAAGACTAGCTTATCTCACATCACCTGCCAAGCATACAGGCTGTTCATGCTGTGTAGGTCCAGTTTAAAAGCAACATTGGACTTTCTGCTTTGTAGCATCCGTCAATATGAGCTGGTGGTGCATAACGACATGAACATGAATAAAGTCTACACTGGAGAGATGGGACGTCTAAAAGCTTATGAAACTCAGAAACCGTAAGTGAAGTTAGAAACCATTGTGAAGTTTTACAATGTTGCTTCATTTGTCACTGTGTTGCAAAAACAGTTAACTTTATTTCCACATAATTTAACTAAGTGATCATAACTTCAATGCATATATCAAAAATAATTAGTTGCTCTCCTGCCTGTACTCAGATCTACTCCACTTATTGACACTGATTAACGTACTTGGCACAAAAACTCAGTCATCTTGAGCCTGGCAGTTGCTGACTTTGAAATGCAGCTAGTGCCACAATCAGTTTGTGAAGATAAGGATCCCCAAGTCTGTTTTCATCTTTTTGCTTTACGGATACCAGCAGCAGGATATTTCCCAGAGGAAGGGGATGAGATCGTAGACAAAACTTGGGCATGCTGTTCTCGCTAGGCACATAAGCATTAGCTGTAAAGGTACAGTAGCTATTCAGAACTCCACTGCCTATACCCTAACTTGCCTCTTTGTGCTTGCTAGCCTGTATTGACTCCTGGTACAGCAGCACCTTCTCACCCTTCTGTTCAGATCACTCCATGGCCTCACCCCCGCCCCCGCTATCCCTGAAACATCTTCCAGCCCTACAACCCTGAGACCTCTGGATACCACACAAGAATGACAGAATTGTAAGACTCTGCCAGGTGACGTAGCTGAAGCAAATAGCATTGATGCATTTAAGTGGAGGCTTAATGAATACATGATGGAGAAAGGGTTAGTGATGCAGGGCAAAATAGGAAGAGGTAATTAGACTGGGAGGATGCTCGTACTGTAGGTTCTATGTAATTGTACTTGCATCTTGTGGCACTTATGCCAATAGTATGTTGGACATACAAAGCATTTAATTTCCCTTGTTTCCATTGCAACAGTGCACTGTTTTACATTCCTATAAGACCTATTTGCATATTGCAGCCTGCATCGGGGTACTATGGAAACAGCTGAATTGATCTCTGCTCACTACATTAAATAGTTGCAAAGGCATTTCTGAATGGAAAGGATAGCAGGGTCTGTTCGCTACTGTCTGTCTCGGCCTGGCTTGTTCCATATATTTCAAATTTTAAATATGAACAGGCATTAAAATGCCCTTCCACCAAAAGGTGAATCCGATTGATATGTTAAGTGGGAGTTTGTCTTGTTTAAGTTATGATTATTCATTCACTCACCAATTTCAGAACCATCTACAACAATCTTGTTGAACAATTCCCTTCCGAGCTAATCATGCTTCCCCATCATAAATTCACCAAATGTGCAGAGAACGTCTCTGTGAAAATTCACATCCTAGGTGTTTAATAATTCACTAGTGTGTAAGATGTTAGATAGAAACCGGGTTCGTTACTGAACTGAAAAAGATACTATGATTGTGAGAGACCCCTTCCATGGGGGTGGGAGGTGATGGGGTGCATGTGGATGTCTGGGTGGGGCCGAGCTGGGGGTAGGATAGGATGAGATGGGACAGGGAGGTGGGAGAGGAGATAAGGGACAGGATACGCAAGAGGCAGAGAAGGAAATGGGACAATCGAGGACAGCAGCGTTCCCTCTAAGGTATGTGCGTGTGTTGCCATGCATCAATCTGAAATGTGCCATGCATTAAGATAAATGGACCACTCTCAACATCAGGAAAGTTCGGTGACTTTTAAAGTGTAAATAGCCCATGGTCAAAGTAGCAGTTCTCAGGAGATTGTAGTCCACCCAGTACAAAGAAAAATGAGTGGGACAAATTGGTCAGCTCTTTCAAAGATTTGGTACAAGCGCGATGGGCTGAATGGCCTCCTCCGTGTTGCATGATTCTAAGATGTCACAGTGGGGGACACTACCAAGGTTGGAGTAGTAGAGACCAAGGTTGAAGTAAGTCAAGAAATATGGTCTGTAATGTGTGAGGTTAAATTTTAAAGGCCCCTAGAATGTAGGAAGAAGAGGTGTGAGTGGTAGGTTTATTCCTGACGCTAAATAAAATGACTACTTGGATGAATCATTTTGGAAACCACCCACCTTCCCTGGCTTTCTATTTTGTTGTCTTCTGACACAGATATTGAGTAGTGTTACCTTTGTTTGATGTGCGCACCACTCTGATGTTTGTTTCAAAAATGCTGTTGTTTCCAATTCAGGCCTTTTGATGCAAAGAACCCATTTTTGGCATCTATGATAGTGAACCGGAAATTGAATAAGGGAGGAGAACGGCACCTCATGCACCTGGAGCTGGGCATCAGTGGTTCGAAGATTAGGTAAAGAATGAAAGACTTTAGTTATTTGGACTCTGGTTTCTTCAAAAAGGGTTCCCTTTTGAATTTTGTTGAATAAGAATTAAGTTCATCAACATTGCAGGGAGAAATTAGTTCAGTACTTCAGCAAGACAGTCAGAAAGGTGGCGAGAACCATTAAAAAAAAAATGCTGGCTTGAAACAGAGGATAATTAATATTCAGAGCTATTATTTCCTCCAAATTGTTACAAGGAAAGTCATGAGTAACCAAGCTAAAATAACCTCAACCGAATTATGACTTTGATATAAATGAGCTGGAAATTTTGTTGGGCTGTTCTGTATAAATAAATAAAAATTATGGAATTATCAAGTGTAAACTTGAGAATTATCCGTATATTGAGAGTCTGATAAATAGCAGTCAAAGTGAATTAAGGAGGGGAAGTTTGTACTTGAACCACTACCTCCACCTTTTTTTTTGAGGAAGTGACAACCCAAGGGGACTCTGGAAAGCCCTACGTTGTGGCATGTCTCCACTTCCTAAAAAGGCATTTCATACTAAAGGTTATCAGTTAAACTGGAACAGTGGTGTACGGTGTCAAAATGGCAGTGGGATAGAAAACAGCAGCTGCTTACTAGGAGTTATGTCAATTAATAAATGGCAGAAGAGTACTGAATGGATAACCATGGATGACTATTGTGACCACTATTGTTTCTGATTTTTCAGTGTTTTGGATCTAGAAACTCAGTGCAATTTGCCAAGCTTCCATATGACAGCAAACTAGAAATGAAGAAGGCATTTTAGGAATTACAAAACTAGTTGAGAGATACTTTGAGTATGTATTTTCCTTTGGATTCAGTAAATGCTGGTAGACAGCAGTGATCATTTTTTTTTTAAGGTGTAGAAAGTAAATCTGAATCCATACACCACAGGAGCAGGACAAAAGGGCAGATTGTGAAGGATAATTAGGACAAGATGTCAGAAACAAATTCTTTATTCACAGAATGATTAATAGCTGGACCTGGTTCCCAGGAGGGGGTTGATACCATGGAACTGAACTGGTTTAAGGGACAGTTAGATGTTCTGATAAAAAGACAGCTGCACAGCTGGGTGGTGTTAGGAACCTTGGCACCCGTTGGGTAGAGATCAACCAGGATTGTCATCCAGTAATCTGCTAAAATGCCACCTTTGACCACCTTCTATCTATAATCCCAATAACCTTTCTTTTCCCAGATTAATTCCCTTAGTAACTAGCTCTCT
The DNA here is from genome assembly GCF_017639515.1 of Carcharodon carcharias. Lineage (NCBI taxonomy): Eukaryota > Metazoa > Chordata > Chondrichthyes > Lamniformes > Lamnidae > Carcharodon > Carcharodon carcharias. The sequence goes on along the minus strand of NC_054476.1, from coordinate 137,886,078 downwards.
CTTAAATACCTCAGTTAACTAGGCCCTAGAAATCCATAGGTGCAAAGGGTTCCAAATTCACCCAACTCTTGTGCACAAAATTGTTCCTGGATGCACATTTTACTGACTGCTCAAATTCTAAGTTTATGCATATAGGTGAACAGCAGTACCCTGCAGGGCACAATGAAGGGATGCGATTTGGGGGCATTGTTAAACAGCTCAGTGCAGTGTACTACAGCATTAAAAAGAAAATTTGCTTAATAAGAGCCTTTCATGACCTGCGCATATCCCAAATTGAATTCAATACTTTAAGTATTGTAGTGTTGGAAACACAACAGCCAATTTTTATTCATGGCAAAGTCCCACAAACAGCAATGATATAAATTATCATATTATCTGTTTTAGGTACTGTTTGAGGAATAACTGTAGGCCAGGACACTGGGGAAAACTTTCCAGCTCCTCATTGTGCTTCGCAATCTTTTACATGCATCTGAGGGGGAAGATGGGGCAATTTAATTCCTCACCCAAAAGATGGTACTCCTGAGAGATGCTGCACTCCCTCAGTATTGCATTAGGGTGTCAGACAGGAATATGTGATCATGTCTCAGGGCTTGATCCTATAAAAGCAGGCAAACTAAATCTTAGTGTATATAACAGGATATGACGTGTCCCAGAAGTAACTGGCGTCCGGATGGGTCCAGCTCCATCTGGGACAGTTCAGTCATTCTACCATACAAGAGGCAACCTGGTTTTGGAGTGGGAGGGTCACGGTGAAAATTATTAGTGATAAAAGGGATTTGGTACTTTGGGGAGAAATTAAGGAAATTGGGAATATTAACACTGGAGAAAAGTATGCGTTATAGAGAGGTTTTCAAAGTTTAAGCTCTTTAAAAAGTTAAAACTGTTCAATGTAACTGAGAACTCAAACTGAGGGGAAGAAAGGTGTACAGAACAGGCTTGATTCACAATATATAAGGGGCAGCTTGCCCAATGGAGACAGTGCCATGAGATTAATGTGGCGTTGATATAGTCTCTTGGCAAAAGAACCAATTATGGGAATGGATTGAGACTATGAGATATATGACTTTTGAGGCCAGCTAGGGGGAGAGTGCAGAGGAACAGCTATGTTTTAATTACGTTGGTATTTGGTTTCTCTTTGCAGGTATGACAGTGGAGATCATGTGGCTGTGTTCCCCGTCAATGATTCAACAATTGTCATTGAGATTGGCAAAATACTAAACTCAGACTTAGATGTAATATTTTCCTTAAAAAATCTTGATGGTGAGTGACAAACAAGTTTCCTCATTCAAAAAAATTGAGTAAAGAGGAAAAAACAGAGGAAGGAATATCTAATGTTAACTGGATCAAAAGTAAAATATTAAACTCTTAGCTCATATTCAAAGGGAAACATCTGGCATTTGTGGTATGGAGAAGGGGTTGGTAACTACCAAGGTCTGATGACATGGTTAAAATTAGTATACTCCTGTTAGCCAGTCTTTACTTGGGATAGATTTATTTAGACTGAAACATTACGGGTATGTATCTCCTGACTCCACTCTGCTCTATAGTTTTTGCCAGTGTGAGATTTGAACTCTTGATACTCTTTTGAGTAAACCTGTTTCCATCTGTTTCAGATGAAGTTACATTGTTTCATAGTTTGCCATTGTGAGATTTGAACTCTTGATACTCTTTTGAGTAAACCTGTTTCCATCTGTTTCAGATGAAGTTACATTGTTTCATAGTTTGCCATTGTGAGATTTGAACTCTTGATACTCTTTTGAGTAAACCTGTTTCCATCTGTTTCAGATGATGTTACATTGTTTCATAGTTTGCCATTGTGAGATTTGAACTCTTGATACTCTTTTTGAGTAAACCTGTTTCCATCTGTTTCAGATGAAGTTACATTGTTTCATAGTTTGCCATTGTGAGATTTGAACTCTTGATACTCTTTTTGAGTAAACCTGTTTCCATCTGTTTCAGATGAAGTTACATTGTTTCATAGTTTGCCATTGTGAGATTTGAACTCTTGATACTCTTTTGAGTAAACCTGTTTCCATCTGTTTCAGATGAAGTTACATTGTTTCATAGTTTGCCATTGTGAGATTTGAACTCTTGATACTCTTTTGAGTAAACCTGTTTCCATCTGTTTCAGATGATGTTACATTGTTTCATAGTTTGCCATTGTGAGATTTGAACTCTTGATACTCTTTTTGAGTAAACCTGTTTCCATCTGTTTCAGATGAAGTTACATTGTTTCATAGTTTTGCCATTGTGAGATTTGAACTCTTGATCTTGGGGTTACAAACCCAGTACCATAACCACTTGGCTATTTAGGCCAAGCACCCACTCTGCTTTATACTAGTGTCTCTATTTGTGCTCAAGTAACCATCCAGTCAATGCCCTCCACCTGTATATATTTAACTTCTGTTGATACAATTGACAATCTCCCAGTTCTGTGCAAGTTGTGGAGTTCACTAGAGGCCTATTAATGAAATGACAATTTAATAATCATACTACTGGTGGAACCATGAGATTTAGAAAGAATTCAAAATTATTATCCCTGGAGTTTACTCCATTGCCGTATTTAATTTCTCTTCAACAGTGTTGGCACTTACGGATCAAGCTTCCAACCTTTTTTATTTTTTTTTATTACATGATAAAAGGCATGTTCTTAATTGAGATTAGATATAAACCAATTGAAGTAAACTGCCAGAGTTCACAAGGCAAGTGACTTGTCATGAATCTGGGCTAATGCTGATTAGGGTAGGTTAATGAGCTTTGATAAAATAAAAGGATACACAGAACTTATCCTCCATTTGGAGAAATGTAATAACTTATCCACAAGTGGGACTCATTTCGCTTTGTTTGAGATCAGTTATCCTTCAAGTGCATCAAATTATTCATTTCTGTGATAATGGAAGTGTTGAACAAGTGTGCTCTCCAGTGTGTTAATTTATCCTTTTGTGTTTGTATGTTTCTAGAGGAGTCCAATAAGAAACACCCATTCCCCTGCCCAACCACATACCGAACAGCTTTGTCACATTATCTAGATATCACCAATCCTCCGCGCACTAATGTTCTCTATGAACTGGCACAGTACGCATCGGACCCCAAAGAGCAAGAATTTCTCCGGAAAATGGCTTCATCTTCCCCTGAAGGAAAGGTAAAATGCACCAGGTTTATTGAGAGCCTAGTAAAGTGAATCTTATTCAGAAACTAATTGAACATCCACTTAGGTGACTCGTTTGTGTGCTCTCTCTCTCGCTTGCCCCCTCTCTCCCGTGCCCCCTCCCTCGTGTTCTTGCACACTCTCGGTGTCTCCCATTTTGTTCATCCCTAACTACAGCATTTAAAAACAAAATTTGGCTTCAGCAGTCTCAGCCCCAAATCCTGAATTTGTCTCCCTAAACCTCTGTCTCACCGCCTTGCTCTTCTCCTTTTAAGATACTCCTTTAAGCCTACCTCTTTGACCATGCTTTTGGTAACCTGTCATAATATGTGTCTGATACCACTGCAGTCAAGCAACTTGAGATGTTTTGAGGCGTAAAAGGTGCTATCTGCATTATCAGGATGCCGTCTTTGTTCTTGGGCGGCTTGCTCTTTCTCATATAGATCAGGTTTAATTTTGGTAAAGAAACCATGGTTACTATGTGATTAATATTTGTGGGTTCAATAGAAGGCAGGGAATTTTATTGCTTAATGTGCTCACAGTAAGGTATAGCACAGAAGGAGGCCATCAAGTTTGTACTGGCTCCTTCAAATTATTTGTTGAATATTGTAATGTGCTTGTATATTCTGCCGCCCCAGAGTCAGGAGAGACAAATGCTCGTAAATGCTTAAAAGAACAGCTTCAGATTGGGAAATAAGGTAATCTCTTGAATCTTTGTAGTAAGGATGTCTGCATACTGTGTTTCAGTTGCAATACGTAAAGTGGGTGGTGGAAGACAGGAGAAACATTCTGGCCATCTTGCAAGACCTGCAGTCTCTCCGCCCACCCATCGATCATCTGTGTGAGTTGTTGCCACGGTTACAGGCTCGCTATTATTCTATTGCTTCTTCTTCAAAGGTGAGACTTGCTGAGAAGCGCTGACTAATGACTGTTTCTGTAGAAATCTAATGGCTGTATAAACCACTTGCAGTAAGCTATTGATCATAGTGTAAACAAACACACTGGCAGTTTTAAAATTTCAGATCAAAAAACTGACACATTTATTCAGTGGACGCTCTTGAGTTTTTGATGAATTCCTATAGCATCGCCTGGTCATCTCTGGCATTGATTGAAACCTGACCCTGTTTTAATGGGGACTGGGACTTTGCATGTCAATCTGATGTCACCAGTCGTCCAACAAAAGGCACCGGTTTGAGAGACCCCAGTCAGTGCTGGTGTTGGTATCAGCTGTACTACTTTTATACAACAAAACTTAAGCAAATTGGAAGACAAAGCAATTTTGCTGTGTCTGGCTCTGTGAGGGCAAGGAAAGAAAGAGTGTTTGCTGATCACAAAACAATATCAGTATTTGGACTTCACTGTCTAAAGGGTCAGGGCACCTGTCTTGTCCCAGGAGAGTCACGTGAGGAATTGTGGAAGGAAAATTCTGTGCATCTCCCCTGGAGTTCTTCAGGCTTCCAATCCTAACCATGTCATTCTGAATTGGACAGGGAGCCAGAATCTATACTCATATCTAGGTCATATGAACACTAGCAATTCGCTCTCGCATAGCACTCAAACCAAACTCTTGCTGTACATGTTGTTAACAATGATATCTCGCAAAGAGAAAATTTAATTTACAAAGCGGTAAGTTATTGTCTGATTTGATAATAGCCTTGCAATCTGTTTCTTTAGATTCACTCTGACTCAATTCATATCTGTGCGGTTGTGGTGGAGTACACATCCAAAGCAGGCCGCATCAACAGAGGTGTAGCAACAACCTGGCTACGCAACAAAGTGCCAACTGATAATGATCACAAATCCACTGTCCCAATATACGTGCGGAAGTCTCAGTTCCGGCTGCCCTACAAACCCAGTACGCCCATTCTCATGATTGGACCTGGCACCGGCATCGCTCCCTTCGTTGGGTTTATTCAGGAACGGGCCTGGCTGAAGCAGCAAGGTACAGGAGCAAAACAATACCCGCCTAACTTTTACAGCAGCCTGAAACTTTCCTTTGAGTGATTCGGTCTAGTATCAATGTGTATTGATCGGTACTTCTTCCTTCTCCCTCTTAGCTGTCTTGGAATGTTGTTTTCCTTTCTTTCCCTCTTTCTCTAATGCTGTCCCACCTCAATTGAGACCTGTTTCCATCACAATTAATGTACAAGCAGCATCCTGCAAAATTTGCCTATGGAGCACATTTCCCTGTTGGTAAGTCTGGTTAGATGATTTTCATTGCCATGCTTTGGCCTCAGGCATTTATAACGTGCACACTTTTGAATATATTAATTTCTAGGAATTTTTTGGAAAAACAGTGTGTGAGACAGCTTGGCTTGAGTTTGGTAGCTTTTGTTCCTCCAATCAAAGGTTTTGTATAGAAGCCCCCACTCCACTCTAAAATTGGAGCAGATGATCTAGACTGAGACTGTACTGCAAGACTGAGGGAGCACTGCATTGTCAAAGTGGCCATCCTTGGTTTGAGCTTGGACAAAAGGGCAGAATTCTATTGACCAAGTGTGATATCAAGAAGCCGTAGCAAAATTGAAGCCATAGCAAACCACCTGACAAGTCTCTACTGGCTGAAGTCATATGCAGCACAAGGCACGATGGTTGTGGTTATTGAAGGCAGCTCACCACCTCGAGGACATTTAGGGATGGGCAATAAACTTTGCTGTTCCTTCCTTCACTGTGTTCATTGACCTTCAATGTTTGAGCGCTCGAAGTTTCAGGGTTGCTTTAACATCCTGAGCCTGCAGGCCAGGCTCATTTGTCTAAATCCACCAATCACAATGCAGCTGAACCTAGACCAGAACCCAAGGGGTGTGCTTTAAGTTTGCCGAGATCCTGGAGAATCAGTACTGTTTCATCTGCTTAAGCTGGTATTGTCTCACAACAAAAGAGTAGGCTTTACAAAGTCCACAAAGGCGAATGTCTGAATGTTGTTTTGAATAGTTGAAGCTACAAACATTTGGTGTCCCCACCACTGCACAATGCAGACTCTATTTTTGGAGATTCACACCAACTAAAGAAGCCTAGCATTCTGGCTTGGACTTGGGTTCAGGATGTTATGATTGCCAGGAAAACTAAAAATGTTTCTCTGGAATTGGCCATTTGAATTAAGTGACCCTTGTTTAGTGTTAACCTAGTAATTGTAGAAGACCTGTTCACTGTCTTAGAATCAAGACTAATCACTCTTCTAGAGCAAGAGGATGCCACAACACAGGCACTGGACCTGTTATATTTCCCTGTGGGCTCAATCCTGCCCACACTGATAGGGTGACTATCTCCAGGAGATTACACTACAGAAAACAGTCATTCTGCCTATGAAGTCTGTGCCTTTAGCCATTAGCCACCTAGTCAAATTGTGCATTCCTGCTGTATCCTTGCCGCTTTTGATATTCCTCTTGTCAATCTAATTTCCTGACCACAATACTCTTTGCCCACACCCAATCTATCTCAAAGTAGTGAAACTCCTTGACTTCCACAGTCTTTTCTCTTTTATAATCAGCAGGCTTTTAAAGGTAAGTTTGATATGACCTAAATAATATTACTTGCGTTTCTTATTTATCTTGTTCTACAACCTCCTGTGGCATTGTGTATTGAGTCTTGTCCCTTCACCTCTGTTTGTAGTCGTGACTTACTGGCCATTGTAACCTTAGAATATGGTTTGATGAGAAATCGTCCTCTTCCACAGCTTTGCCTCCCCTAAATTGAGTTTTCTTTCAGCCGTCTCCTAAACTGACCTTTGACTTACAAGTTGTACATTTAGACTGAATGTCTTCAGGGAAGAAGAGACCATTGCACTTTGTCTTACAGGGAAGGAGGTTGGAGAGACTGTGCTGTACTATGGTTGCCGTCATCAGAATGAGGACTATCTGTATCAGGAAGAGCTGGAGCAATTTCAGAAGGACGGTGTCCTTACTCAGCTTAATGTAGCATTCTCCAGAGACCAGGAGAAAAAGGTGAGTCAGTGTGAGGCTAGGTGGGCTAGGGTCATGAGATACAACCTACACTTTTTTTAAATTATTCATTCGTGGGATGTGGGCTTCGCTGGCTGGGCCGGCATTTATTACCCATTCCTAGTTGCCCTCAAGAAGGTGGTGGTGAGCTGTCTCCTTGAACTGCTGCAGTTCATGTAGTGTAGGTACACCCGCTATACTGTTAGGAAGGGAGTTCCAGGATTCTGACCCAGCAACAGTGAAAGAACGACAATATATTTTCAAGTCAGGATGGTGACTGACTTGGAAGGGAAACTCCAGGTGGTGGTGGTGTTCCCATCTATCTGCTGCCCTATCTGTGCTTCTAGATGGGTCATGGGTTTGGAAGGTGCTGTCCAAAGAGCCTTGGTGAATTCCTGCAGTGCATCTTGTAGATGGTGTACATTGTTGCTACTGTGCGTCAGTTGTGGAGGGAGTGAATGTTTGCCAAACGAGCAGGCTGATTTTTCCTGGACGTGTCAAGCTTGAGTGTTGTGGGAGCTGCACTCATCCAGGCAAATGGGGAATATTCCATCACACTCCTGACTTGTGTCTTGTAGATTGTGGACAGGCTTTGACGAGTCAAGAAGTGAGTTATTCATCACAGGATTCTTAGCCTCTGACCTGCTCTTGTATTTATATGGCTAGTCCAGTTCAGTTTCTGTTCAATGGTAAACCCCCCAGGATGTTGATAGTGGGGAATTCAGTGATGGTAATACCATTGAACATCAAGGGTCAATGGTTGGATTCCCTCTTGTTGCATATGGTCATTGCCTGACATGACCATGATCATCTTCCATGACCATCTTGCGTGATCTCCTGCACTAAGAAAAACACTGATATAAAAATTATAATTCAATGAGTTCCACACAGTGTCAAGTTTGAAAACAGACAGTTTTAAGGATTTGAATCAGAGACATATTTTAAAATCCTGATGAAGTCCTTCACCTTTAACAGAAATACTTAACTAACATTTGGACAATGATGATCAGAGTTAAATCTCTGAGGTTCTACTCATTCTCTCTCTTGGGGATTGGTGCTAGAGCTTAACTGTGTTTAATGTGGGCCCAGCACAAATTGGTTGTATTCAAAGATTGAACCAGCATCCTCTTAAATAGTACCCACTGATGTCTCCCTTTCAATCAACTCCTTATCCATCTCCAAGAAATTATGTTGTTCTGTCCAATGATGTAGTTATCTAGACTTCAGTAAGCTCTAAGTGAAAAGCTTGAGGCAGTGGGTATCTGAAATGAAAACTAGGTAATGGATAACAAAGTGATCTGAGAGCAAGAAATGAGTGGATACTAAGGAATGATGTTTGGCTGATCCCATCTCTGATTTGACAAATTGGGATTCTGAATGTAGCTCCTATTAGAAACAATTAAGCCTCACTACTAAATCCCTGGAGGTATTGAGTAGAGCCTTGGGCATTTGTGCAAGTGTAACTCCTGTTACCAATGTGTATCTGACACTACATTCAGAAGGGGTGGGTGAAGAGTCTAATGAAAGAGCCAAGGAACTACAAAAGAAACTAAATACAGTTTACAACTGAGAAGGACTATGACAGTTAACATTCAATACAAATCAATTTGATTGTAAGAAGAACGAAGTGGGAGACATACTTGGTGCGAAGTGTTGATCTAGCTCAAGGGAAGCGTTGAGATCTGGGAGTGAACCTCAATGGACAAGATTTTTCAGATAGCGTTGTTTTCCACTCCGCCACTGATAAAAGCGGCAAGGAATGCATCCAAACCGATGTTGGCAGTTTTCAGCCATTTAACGCTCCGTGGAGCATTAATTGTTTGGAGACTGGACCTTCACTCAGGAAGAAGTCCTGCATCAGAGCTGCCAGCCAATCTAGCTATGTAGTCCCAGTAATGCCATGGGAGCAGTGGCTGCTGCTGGGGACACAGGCAGTCCCCAGATTCTAAGTGGTGGGTGGGGAGGGGTGTGTGAGGAATGCCCCCCTCTCCAACTTGAGCAGGCTAACCTGCGGGGTTTCCCACTCCCATCCCTGACCGCCTTCCCCAGTCTCAAAATTGCAATCAGATGGGAAGGGGGCCCTTGTGGCCATTAATTGACCATTTAAGGGCCTTAATTGGGTACGGGTGGGTAGGCTGCTCTCGACCTCTTCCGCCTCCCATGTAAAATCTCAGGCATGCTGGGAAGCCCACTCACTGGCAGGGCCTGTAAAATTCTGTACAGTGTTTTCCCTGTCACTGCAATTTTTTTTTAAAAGTGCAGAGTTATACTGCCAAAGCAATAGAGCACATCTTGAGATCATCATGCTGAAGCAATATAGTGCCCTGGTCAGAACAAATCTTGAGCACTTGGGAGTTCAGTTCTGGTAACTGAGGGACAAAGGGAAAATGTTATTTTCTGAAAGTGGTGCAGAGAAAGACTGAGGAAAACCCCTAGTGTGAGAGGACCGAGGTATGGCGCAGAGATTAGAAAACCATTGGTTCTTCAGGGGAAAATGAGAGGGACCCTTATAGAGGTATATAAGATAGTGAGTTAAACAGAAAAAGTTAATCCTGAACATCATCCCTTGTTGGGCTATGGCTGTAAGATGTGGATGGGAGTTTTAAACAGAAGTTTTTTTTTAAAAAAAACTTCTGTTTAAAACTCCCATTCACATCTTACAGCCATGGCCCAACAAGGGATGATGTTCAGGATTAACTTTTTCTGTTTAACTCACTATCTTATAATACCTCCTATAAGGGTCCCTCTCATTTTTTTTTAAAAAAAAAACTAGTTCAGGACGATGTTAGGAAGCACGTCTTCACTTAGTATTACTAATAGCTGTAAACCTTTCCACACCTCATCCTTTTTAAGGCCCTCTTTAAAACCTTGTTTTTACCACCAAACTTAATATCTCCTATTTTGGTTCAGTGTCTGCTTATTTTTTTTAAATAATGCTCCTGTTAAGTGCCTTGGGATGTTTTGCTTCTTAGATGAAGTTGTTATTGGAAAAGCCTTGCAGATAAGAAAGTAGAAGAAAAAAGTTGAATCATTCTACATGTAGGTACTGTTATAAGAAGGTCATTAGGTTTCTATGGCGAAACAGGCCAATGGCCTTCTGCACCTATTGTTTTGTCATTTCTGGTGATTAATTTTTGTGCTTTTCTTTCTCCCATATCAACCCTCAGGTATATGTCCAGCATTTGCTAAAGGAAAATAAAGAGCACGTGTGGAATCTGATCCAGAAGGAAGGTGCACATATCTACATCTGTGGGTAAGTGAAGAGCTTAGAGGAAACACAATTCTTCACTTGTGTTACAGAACTGCATCACTCATTTATTGTTTTCAATTGGATAAATAATAATAACTCCCAGAACATCTGACCATTCTTGAAGCAAAGCCCAGGAAAAGCTAGAAATACAAAGGTCATTCAGCAACTGGGAGTTAAAAACAGGACACTGATTTCAGGTCTGACCAGCAGAACATCTGTACATTTACATTTCCCACCCGCAACTCTTTTATTTGACTCAAATTTCCAGGGCTTGTATTTTAGTTTTGTTCCCACTTGGGTTTCTTGAGTATTGATCTTGGTATTTAAAGGTGCACCTATCCCCAAGAAACATTTACTTTGGATTCAAGTTATGATATCTAGATTCGGATATAGTTGGAAATCTGTCCTCTAGAATGGAAGTTTAGCGTTGCAATGATCATTGGTAACTAGGTGATTCTCTCAGACAGTATGCAAGTGGACTCCAGCTGAAGCCCTTAAAAGACCTTTTCATATTTGTCCAATCTTGTCATGTTCTTCGCCCTGTGATATGTTTTACTGTTGCTTTGTTTTCAAACCTATAACCTGGATAAATGTGCAGCCCATCTTAATAGGGAAAATCAGCCTAAAATTGGTACAAAATTGTAATACTGTACCAGATACTTACTAACATTTAATGACACCCCGACCCCATCCACCAACCCACTCTGCTGATGCTAATGAGCACAGCTCTCGGGCCTGCTCTGGTTCCTCACTGAAACACTATTCATCGTTGCTGGGATAAAAACAGAAAATGCTGGAATCTGACAGCATCTGTGGAGAGAGAAACAGAGTTAACGTTTCGAGTCTGTATGACCCTTCTTCAGAGCTAAAGAGAAGTAGAAATGTCATGAAATTTATACTGTTTAAGGGGGTGGAGCAGGTGAAGCTGGATAGAAGGCCAGCGATAGGTGGGGTCTAAGGAGAGAGTGACAAAGATATCATGGACACAAGACAAAGGGAGTGTCAATGGTAGTGCTAAGGGCTAAAGAAGGTGCTGATGGTGGCATAAAGGTAAGAAAGCAAAATGTGTGAACAGCAGAATAAGGTTCAGCACTCTGAAAGAATAAAATGGAACAAGTAACTGATGGCCCTATTGGGGGTGGGGTTGGGGGGGAAGAGACAGTGGTTGTGGAAAAAGTATGGAAAAGGGGATAAAAATGGGATTAACAAAGGGGATAATTCAATGAATAAAAATGAAAATAAGTGGATAAAAATAAGTTTTTAAAAAGGGGATTAAAAAAGGGGTGAAGATAGGGGAGAGAGTTCACGGTCTGAAATCGTTGATCTCAGTGTTAAGTCCGGAAGGCTGTAAAGTGTCTAATCAGAAGATGAGGTGCTGTTCCTCCAGTTTTCACCCCTTTTTTTTAAATCCCTTTTTAAAAAAATGATTTTTATTTTCTATCCACTTATTTTCATTTTTATTCATTTATTCCTTGTTTTGTCCCCTTTTTTGGGGTCCCCTTTTCCCCAACTATCGCCCCCTTCTCCCACAAGGGCCATCTGATACTTGTTCCATGTTATTCTTTCACAGAATGCTGACCCTTGTCCTGCTGTTCACACATTCTGCTTTCTTAGCTTTATGCTATGATCAGCACCTTCTTTAGACCTTACCACTACCGTTAACACTCCCTTTGTCTTGTGTCCATGATACCTTTGTCAATCTCTCCTTAGCCCCCACCTATCGCCGGCCTTCTATCCAGCTTCACCCGCTCCACCCCCTCTTAAACAGTATAAATTTCATCACATTTCTACCCCTCTTTAGTTCAGAAGGGTCATACAGATTCGAAATGTTAACATAAAAGCAAAAAACTGTGGATGCTGGAAATTCAAAACAAAAACAAAAATACCTGGAAAAACTCAGGTCTGGCAGCATCTGTGGAGAGGAACACAGTTAACGTTTCGAGTCCGTATGACTCTTCAACAGAACTAAGTAAAAATAGAAAAGAGGTGAAATATTTCAGAAGTTTTAGAATATTTCAGAAGAATATTTTAGAAGTAGATTCTGGTTCTAGCAGTCCTTGTGACCCAAGACAACACTGCCCGAGTTTCCCTGTTTCCCAATTTCAGACAGGAATGTGAAATTGTTGCCTCTAATGAACTGTTCCCTTTTGAGGCTCCTCTGTGGCTTGATTAAGGCTTTGGAAAGTTATTTTAAGGATTTAAAACTGGCTTGAGCCTTTATAATACAAGAGTTTATCAATCAAACAGTAGCAAAGAACAAAAGAAGTAGAATCATCTGTACAAATTTTATGTATTGACCTGAATTTTTGAGCTGGTGGTGAATGAGTGGCACTTGCCATTCAATACATTTAAAGACAGGTTTTTCACGGGCTTTTGAGTGGCAACTTATAGCTATCACATGTCTGAAACAGCATGAGCCCTTAACAAGGAATCTGGAACCTGTGTGAACAGGACAGCAACTGTGTGTCTCTTCAACCAATCAGATTGAAGAATACTTACTGTGACATGAAGAGACCCATTTTATCTCTAACTGGATGAGTTTTAAATGAGTTAAAATATTGCTGTCAGAGTCTACATCAGGACGTGTACATTCAAATATTTAATTCAATATAAAAGCACGTACAGAAAGCAAAATAAGGAATAAAAGAAGAGATTGAGAGAGAGAAATAAGAGACAAAGTTAAAAGTAAAAACAATGCTTTTCATTTTTTTCATCTTCAACAATGACAACAAATGGGAGTCTGCAATTGCAGAAGTAAATTTTCAGTATCAGAGGTTGGTAGTAATGAGGACTTTATCACACTGTTAAATTTAACTTAAACACTTGAATGGACAGTTCTTAACTTTTTCTGTTGTTTAGTGGGTAAGTATTGCAGATTCATGCCCTTGCATATATTTCAATGCCAAGTCTATTAGTGAGATGCCAATTTACCAAAATTTGTGGAGGAGCAGGACAAATTGGGCAACTTCCTGATTTTGTGTTTATCTGCGCATGCGCAGTTGCTAGAAGTTGTTGTCCAATTTACACAGTGAACGGTAATAAGCTCTGTGGACGAGGGTGGTGGAAGTAGAAACCATTAGTAATTTCAAACAAAATTTGGATGGGCACTTGAAGGAAATAAACTTGCAGGGCCATGGGGATAGGGCAGGAGAATGGGACTGTATAGAGAATTGGTATGGATCGATGGGCTGAATGTTCTGTGGCAAATTGGTTCTTTGACTCTATAATAAATATTAACGTTGATTGCATTAAAATAACAGTGAGCTGTTAAGAGCAGGGAATTTCTCTCTGACGTCCTGGTCAATAGTTATTCTTGACCAACATCACAAAAACAAATTATCTGGTCATTATCACATTGATGATTCTGGAACCTACATCACAACAGTAACTATACTTCCAAAAAAAAGCACTTAATTGGTCTAAAGTGCTTTGGGGAATTCCTGAGGCAATGAAATGATCTATATAAATGCAAATCTTTGTATCTTTCTTTCAGTGATGCAAAGAATATGGCAAGAGACGTCCAGAACACATTTTACGAAATTGTTGCTGAACTCGGAGAAATGACACACACGCAGGCTGTTGATTATGTCAAGAAACTGATGACAAAAGGCCGTTATTCTTCTGACGTCTGGAGTTAAAATGGGAACAGGAGCAGTAAGCATCCAGAATTGAAGGGTGAACGAATTGTCAGTGGTTCCCAGCTGATGACCTCCACCAGTCAATGCAAGAGATCTGTTAAAGTTAAGCAATGAGGCAATGATTTTTATATAGAAAAAAAGTTCTAAAATGTCCTAGACACTGTTTATGGGAAATAACTTTGTGCTTTACTAAATACTGTACTCCATCAGAATTGATATTTTATTAGAGACTTTCCATTGCTGTCCTTTAAAAGTTACTCAGAATTCCAAATCCCCAATCCAGAAGAATCCTTTATAATAATATTTGTTTAAAAGGTTAGCTGCAGCACACCATAGTAAAACTTCCAAGTGTACTGAAAGGGACCTTTCTCATTATTTGTCTCATAATTTTTTTAATAAAACATAAACAGTATTGCAGGAAGAAGACATTGGGTTGTAACTTTGAAAACAACACCAGATTTTATGGAGTGAATTCATGATATGATCAATTTTTTATATATGTGACTTATAATTACCTTCTTTATATCTTCTGATTCATAATGTTTAATCATTTGAGGAAAGAGCGGTGGCAAATTTGTGAGTGAAGGTATCAAAATGCATTGAACCCTGAATTTTCTCTGTCCTTTGAATTCAGGATGCATGCTGATTTTCATAGGCAGTCTGCAAAACTTTTATTTAACTTTTTCTAAAAAAGCAAAATTCCTATAACTGTAAGATGTTAAGTTACGCTGTACTTAGACCCAGAGACTTTAATCCAGCTCCTGGCTTTGAGACAGGCTTTGTGAAAATGTTGACTCAAATGAACTGTTCCCTATTGAGCCTTCTCCGTGGTTTGATTAAGGCTTTGGAAAGTTGTTTTAAGGATTTAAAACTGGCCTGAGTCTTTATAATACAGGAGTTTGTAAATCAAACAGTGACAAAGTCTGCAACAAAGGCAATATATGATCCAAAATTTAAACTTAGAGCCCTGTATCAGGGAATGTAAATCCAGTCACCTGTTGGGACCAGATTTGCAGAAGCACAGATTGGCTATTATGAATCTATAAATGTTAGCCCATACTGCCAGGTTAAAATGTGGCAGGGTGAATAAAGGACCCATTTGTGATGCTGCAGCATTTTAGTAATGCAGGTTTCTGCTCAGCAGTCTGGTACTGAAACAGACCTCTGGCTTTGCTTTCAGAGAATATGTTAGTTCCAAGTCTACCTCCTTGGATTAAAAGAAAATAAATTGAAAACAAAAAATGTTGTAAATATACAGCGACCTCTGAAATTTGATGTTTTGGGTGTGGACATAGTTTTAATGAAGTTCTACACCTGGCCTGCCCTTTTCTCTCCACATGCTGACAGACCTGTGTTTTCAGAATTTTCTGGGCTTTATTTAAAATTTCCTTTTATTGCAACTTGTGCAATGCACATAATTCATTACAACTGACTGCATCTACAGAAGCAATAACCTAAAAGTTTACAGATAGCTTTCATTATACTGGAGCCTTTCCAGAGACTTTGCTTTTCAGTTCTTAAAAACAGAGAGGCCAGGAAAATGGCCCATTTTTAAATCACTATTTCTCTCATGTTTGCAGCTGAGGGACAAGGTAAGTGACCTGCCATTGGGTCTCTGCTAGTGCTTTTTGTGAGCCAGCCATTGGGATATCTGAGAGTGTGTTTTTATCCTTTTGCTCTCGCACTGGATAGTGCCTATTCATTGCTAACCCTTCCTCTAATTCTGAACTTGCAGCACTCATGCACGGCACCACAACATCTTGCTCTGTTTGCTGAAGCTCTCCAAAGAGGTGAATTGTTGGCTTTTAAGAGAATTGTGAACTCTTCCATCTTTTAGCTTGATGTATAATGCCTATTAAAGTTTCATTAAATCCAAATGGCAAGAAGTCTTTATTAATAACTGTGATTTGGAACCCTTCAAAAACTAAGAAAAGTGTTGATTGAGGTTGATACTACTTGCTCAGGCAACTGATGAAATCATTGGGAAGGATGAAAGGATGCTGTGAACACAATGTATCCAGTGGCTCAGACAGTGAGCATCAGTCACTGTTCCTGTAATTAAAAAAAAATGGTTCAGAATCAAGTATATAACTGCTCAAATAGGGATTTTTTACAACCAAAAATTCTGACCAGCATCACAAAAAGAAGCACTTTCTCATATCATTTTAGGATTGGTGGAATTGTTTACACTTTGACACTGTAACCCTGCTCTCACAGGCACTTGAACCAATGTTCCCTCTAGTTTCTGTTTGCACGGCTGGCTGTTTCATTACAGTCCCTTTGAAATTGACACATGGTCACGTGTGCACCCATCTTAAAGGGACTGTTGCTTGTGTGTAGCCTGGTTGTTCCCTGTGCAGCATGTTCCTGATTGCTGTGCAGTGCTTAGCTTAGAAGGAACATTGATTTGAACTATGGTGTCAGCTTATTTTAACCTTCTAAATTTCCCTCATTTTGTTTTATTCAATATCTCCTGTACTGCTAGCCTATTTCAAAAAAGGCAAATCACTTTGACAACCTCCCATGTAAACTGCTAAGTAACAAGTGACTCAGAAGTTGCACACTGCCTTTGTAGGTTTGGATCATACAGCAGGTATTGATGTTCATATTTGTGCCTTGCAGTAACATTTGTTATAGGTTAGATTTCATAATGTGATTTGCATTAATGAACTGAAAAAATAAATGTCAGCTGTTTGGATGGCCTTTCAGTGTGTTGGGTAGCAGAATCTTACCCAGTGCACCATGGTAATTCCATTAACCGTCTCAAAATACTCAGGTCAAACAGTGTGTGTGGAGAGAAGCAGAGTTACTGTTTCAGGGTGATGACCTTCTGATGACCTCTAATCCTAAAATGATATGAGAAAGTGCTTCTTTTTGTGATGATGAAAGTCAGAATTTTTGGTTGTAAAAATCCCTATTTGAGCAGTTATATACTTGATTCTGAACCATTTCTATTTTAATTACAGGAACAGTGACTGATGCTCACTGTCTGAGCCACTGGATACATTGCGTTCACAGCATCCTTTCATCCTTCCCAATGATTTCATCAGTTGCCTAAGCAAGAAGTACTAATGAGTATCAACCTTAAATTTGGGGTGGCTATCTCTTTGCACCTCCTTTTGTCATTTATTTTTATAATTTTATGGTTTGTGGCTTCTGCCTACCTCCAGACAACAAATACTACTTGTTTCATTAACTTAAAACTGAAAAGTTTAATCAAATTTTCCAAAAATGCAAAGAAACTTGATGCAGTCAGTCTCTGACCAATATAATTCTGAACACGGCAGCTGAATTCTGTGGCATTCGTGGTTAAATGGACCATGTTCATTTTGAGCAAATTGAATCTGCAAAGGGAGCACATTTCTTCGTTGTCTGAAATAATTGGATGTAATCAACTAAACACCAGCTCTCAGCAAACGGCCTAGTGAGAACAAAATTATATATGTCAGTATATACAGAACGGACCCAGATGAGGCCATCCTTTGAAGGGAAAGTGCTGCTTTGTGACCGTTACACAAAAACCCTTATCAATATGAATTATCAATATTAGGGCTGTCCCAACTGGCCCATGGGAGCCTGCCAGCCTGGGAAGTCTAAAGATGTTCAAACTGGGCTCTTTGTGCCCTGGCAGCTCCGTTCTTTTGTTCATGTACTTTTTGTGTTTGTTCCGTTTTAACTTTGTGGACCCAGTGGTTTGGAAAGGGCTGCTCTTAGAACTGTTGCTTTCTTGGTGGCTAATTCCCAAATCAACATGAGATATTTGGAAGTGAATGGGAACCAGGATGTAAATGTTATGCAACAGCCATGAAGCTCTAGATTTCAGCAATGACCACATGTGTACACTCCTGTTTTACAGTCATGATTTCCCTTCCTTTATCAAAACAGAAAATGCTAGCAATATTCAACAATCCAGAGAAGGAGAAACAGTATTAGTTTACTGACCTCTTCACAGAACTACTTTTGTCTGTGCATTGCAGAGTTCATCTATGTGACTGCAGGGTGGGAGGGTTTGGAATGACAATCAGGCTTTTCTTTATGGGTGGCAGAAAAGCTGAAGGAAAGTCATTCCAGACCTCGTATGATCCACATTAAAGGCGTGTTGGCAAGGGGTTGCCAGCCCTATTAGCTGCAGTTAACATTGCCTTGAGAAAACAAGACTACAATTTGCAGCAAAAACAAATTAAATGTTATTAAGTTAACTGAGGCTGTAAGTTCTTCTCTTTAAATCGGGTTACTGGAGATGAATGAGTCAGTACAAAAACAGAATTACCTGGAAAAACTCAGCAGGTCTGGCAGCATCGGCGGAGAAGAAAAGAGTTGACGTTTCGAGTCCTCATGACCCTTCGACAGAACTTGAGTTTGAGTCCAAGCACTCAAACTCAAGTTCTGTCGAAGGGTCATGAGGACCTGAAACGTCAACTCTTTTCTTCTCCGCCGATGCTGCCAGACCTGCTGAGTTTTTCCAGGTAATTCTGTTTTTGTTTTGGATTTCCAGCATCCGCAGTTTTTTTTGTTTTTTATATCTATATGAATGAGCCAGTGTCCACAGCACTTCATAGGATGCCTTGCTTATATGCAAATACTGTGTATGCAGCTGACTCTTAACTGATTTAGCCCCTTTTCCCTGTGAAAAGTTCAGGGTTAGATGCTTAGCTGATTTATTTGCTGCAGTGCAGTGCAATACATAGCTGAAATTTAAAGGTGCCACTTTGACTGACTTGGTGTAAGTGCCTGATGCACGTGACATTGCTGTTCATTCTGGTTCCTTCTGTTAGCAAACTAAAAGAGCCATATTTACCAACTGAAAGTTCTGGGGAATCTGCACAAGTTTACAGGCCGGGCTGCTCTTGATTTCTAATCTCATACAATTATTGTTCAGTTGTGGATGCAATTTGATTGTTAACAATGTGCTGCCAGTTGGGAATATGTATACATGTTGTCAAATGCACCATTGTCTTAGTGGCCCCATATGTAATATGGAACTCTAGATATTTATTTGACCTCAAACTCATTACCTTTTCTATAGAAAGTTGCTGATTGATGTATAAATCACCAATAGTTTTTATTGAAAGTACATTGCAAAGTGATATCAAGTGAGAATTTTTGAGTTGTTTGGACTATATGGGTGACCTCATCTCTTAAACTTTCTAATCTGTTTCATAAAATCAATACAGTACTGTGCTCGCTCTCTCTTTCGCTTGTGCCTTGATTAATTTTCACTTGCCCTTCTCTGGCTGCCAATAGTCCTACAATGTTTTGTTCAGCACCTGTAGATCTATCATGTAATTTTGTCTCTGAAAACGTTAAAAGAATTATAAAAATCCAGACTTTAATCTTGTTTGTCCATCTAGGTATTGGGCACTACACTCTACCTCTCTGGCTGTTTTTGCTATTGCGCACCTTAAAGGTGTCCTGTGGGGACAGGATCAGCTTGTGATGTCCACTTCACTATGCACTCTGGCCAGTCAATGAGCAACCACTGGCAGTTACCAGAGTGTTTCTGAAACCTATCCAACTACATACAGTCAATGTATTCTGAAAAGCAAAAAAAGACATCATGGGGATGTTGCACATTATGGATGAGCTGACTCTTAGCATCCATCATTTTATAAGTACTGTTTTTTTCATAATTTCAAGTGCTTGTCCAGGAATACACTCCAGTCTAAATTAATATGGAAAATATTTTTTGTGAAAATATAGGTTTCTTGTTGGGTTTAACCAGCAATTTTCTCTCTCGATTCTATTTCGAACTGAGCATTGATTAAATTGTTAAATCAATGCGAGCAGCCATTATATTCAACTAAGAACTATTTGGGAAGGAATTCAGGCTAAAAAGCTTGATCCAAAATGAAGTATTGTAACACTGCTGAAAACATAGGCACTGATAAAGCAGCCTTCAAGAACAAAATTCTGCAAGGCCAAACAAGGGTGTTGTCAGAAAACAATTCCTTACATGAGTAGTTTAAATCTAGAACTCTCTCCCCCAAAACATCTCCCAAAAAAAATCTGAGGCTGTCAGTTAGCAATTTCAAAACCTAAATTGATAGAGACCATTCCCCGAACAACACATTTCCCAGTCACAGGCCCCAAATACTCCTTCCCAGTGAAATAGCAATTATATACAGCTTTCAGTCCAGTACATTGTATTTGTTACTACCGTTCCAGAGACTTGTGTGAAAATCTAGAGTGAAGCTCAGGTGCAACACAAAGGGAGCACTGTTGGTTGAGGTGCTGTCTTTCAAGTGAAATGTTAAACCTTTAGCACTGTCAGGCAGATGTAAAAGATCCCAGAGTACTCTTTCAAAGATGAGCAGGGAGTTCGCTCGGGTCTTGGCAATGCTTACTCTTTTATCAACGTTGCTAAAACATTATTTGGTCATTTCTCCTTTGCTATTTGAGAGCTTGCCTTTACCCTACATAAAACTGTGCTTCTAAGGTACTTAATTGGCTATAAAGTGCATTGATGTGTTGTGGGAAGACGCTATATAAATGCAAGTCTCTTTGCAATCCAGTTGTCTCCACATTTGAGCGATGAAATGTAGATTGGTTGATTTGCTTTACTGAATACTTCTGTTCCATCCTCAAGCGTGACTCTAAGCTTACAACTGCCTGTCACTTTAATTCTCTGCCTGACTCCCATTCTAGCCTCAGATTCCTCAATGCTCCAGTGAAG
Organism: Carcharodon carcharias; assembly: GCF_017639515.1. NCBI lineage: Eukaryota > Metazoa > Chordata > Chondrichthyes > Lamniformes > Lamnidae > Carcharodon > Carcharodon carcharias. The sequence goes on along the minus strand of NC_054476.1, from coordinate 137,865,428 downwards.
CTCAAGAGAAGCTCGGGGAACAGTGCTTAATCTTCTACTTAGGCACTTTACAATCACCTAGATGCATTGAGATCAACAATTTCAAATTGTAATCTTTGCTCTTTTTTTTAAAGACAGGCATAGGTAGTGGTTCTCCTATTGCTTTAAATAACTAGTACAATCTTTTATTTCACATTGTCACATTACTGCTTTTTTGCCTGCCTTCCACCTTGTCACATTTTTGTTTATACACTGACTCTTCATCCTACCTCCCCATAGTCCATGACTCCACCACCAACCATTGAGCCATTGTTTCCAGGAATGTCACTGACCTCATCTTCTCTGGAAATCTTCCCTCCACGGCCTTCAACGTCATAGTCCCATCCCCTCCCCACCTCCAACCCCAGCCCTGAATGGGCTTCTATCTCCTTCCTAAAATCACATACAGGAGTTCCATGGTAGACTCATTGGGACAGGAACAGGCTGAAACACTGAACTGATTTCCTATGTCAATTCTTTTCTCCTCCCTTGTCCCATCTCTTCCCATCTACACCCATGCCTCTTCCAATTCCCTCCATCACTTCCAGTTTCATGACCCTAACCATCTCCTTCTCACCAGGGACACCCAATCCCTCTCCACCTGTACCCCCACCCCCAAACTGGGATGGTTTGTGTTCACTGATCCTTCTTGAAATGGAGGCCAAACCAGTCCTCATTCACCACCATCCATCTCTGTCTAGCTAAACTTGTTATCACATTGAACATCATCATCACTGATTCCACTTATTTCCTTCCAATAAAAGGTGTTGTGTCTTTTTGTGGGATATATAAAACATTCTTTATTAGAGCCCTACTCAGAACCCCCTCCCTCGCCTCTTTTTCTTCAGGTACTTTGATGACCATATCAGTGCCATTTTCTGTTCTCGTTCTGAACTTGAAAATTTCATTAATTTTTGCCTCCAATTTCCACCTTTCTCTCACCTTGTGGTCCATTTCTGACTCTTCCCTTCCTTGACTTTTGTCTCCATCTCTGGGGATAGGCTATTGACTGATTTTCACAAAGCTGACTGACTCACAGCTACCTTTACTACATTTCCTCGCCCTTGTTCCGGTAAGGATTCTATTCCATAACCCAGTCTTTCTGTCTCTGCATCTGTTCAGATGATGCAACCTTCTAGTCTATTGATTCTGATATGTATTCCTTTTTCCTCAGGTGAGGATTCCCCCCCACTGTGGTTTTCAGGACCCTCAACCATGTCCATTCTATTCATGCAATTCTGCTCTCACCCCTTCCTCTCCCACTGAGAAACATGATGGGGTTCACCTTGTGCTCACCTTCAACCTCCATATTCATCTTCTGCCACTTCCACCACTCCGAGTGTGATACTACCATCAAATGCATCTTTCCCCCTCCTTTCTGCATCCTAAAATTCTGCATTGATCCACTCCCCAATTACTCCTAACAGCCATTCCCTTTCCTACAGCACCTTTCTATGCAAGTGTAGGAAATACAACACCTTTCCTTTTTACCCCCTCCCTTCTCACTGTCCAAGGCCCCCAGCAATTTACTTGTACTACTTTCAATGTAGTATACTGTATTTGCTGCTCACGAAGTAGTTTCCTCTACCAAAGGTAGTTAGACTGTAGAACTCTGTACCAGGAGTGACAGAGGCAACCATCATCGATGCATTCAAAGGGAAACTAGATTTTGTGTGTTTACATGTGGGAGAGTATAATTGTAGAGTTAGATGCAGAATGGGAGGAAGTTCAAGTGGAGCACAAACACTGGAACATACGAGCTGGAACAAATGATTTATTTCTGTGCTCTATATTTAAGTAAATTCATGAGTTTGTAGAAATAATCATTTGATCAAAAAGCTGGACAACAAAAGTACGATTATAAAGACAAAGGTGTTTTCCCAAACTCTTGTTTCTGGAGGGTTAAGGGCTATTTAAAATGAAAAGGCTCCAACACGGGTCAAAAACACTCATTCAAGGTCCTGAATCATCCATCAGGAAGTTTATTCACGGGATGCAGGCATCGCTGGCTGGGCCAGCATGTATTACTCATCCCTAGTTGCCCTTGAGAAGGTGGTGGTGAGCTGCCAGCTTGAACCGCTGCAGTCCATGTGGTGTAGGTATTCCAGGATTTTGACCTAGCGGCTAATCTCTTTGATTAGATTGTCATGTCACAGTGCTTCCCTCAAACATACAAAACTGGTAGGCAGAAAAAGACCAGATGGCTCATTGAGCTTCCCCACATGAGGATGGCTGCAGCATCACTTCTTCCATCTCTCTGCCCTTCCCATCCCCAAGCTGTGAACTAGCCAGTCTGCTTTCAGTTATGGCAACCCAGTACCTGTGAGGAATAAGAACAAGGCAGTAAAAGACCCATTTCCAACTATTGCGTACCTGCATACAAGAAGACACATCTATGCAGTCATGCCACTGGTTTAAAAAATACAAAAGTAAAATACGGTGGATGCTGGATGTAGAATAAGGGTCTGGCATAGAAAGGGTTAGTGAAGGGCTTGTTACAGTATCTCCCACACTGTAATGTAAAGAAACACATGACCCGAGTCTAGAGGGCAGACTTGTGCTGGACAGAGAAGCGTATAGGGGCAAGCATGGAGACAGCTCCTAGCTAGGACCTTATACTGTATATATTTACACGTAGTTAGTAAACACTTACTGATAAACTATAGAGGACTCCGAACATCTTCCTGAGATGAACTACACACATTTTACATGTTGGCAGCTATCAGAACAAACCTGAATCTCAGAAATTGGAGACGAAATTTAAAAGCTGGAAGATTGAAAAAGCAGCAGAAGAGAAGGCTCAGAAGGAAACAGCCAGAGAAAAACACCAAAGCAAGATTGGAAGCAGAAGGCTCCACTGAATCCTGTGGAAGTCCAGCTTCTATACCCAAAGGGGCACACAGTCAGAAAGGCTAGCAGGGGTGAGCTAAAAAAAACTTAAGTTCTTGGTCAGAATGTGTTTTTAAAAATGTTTAAGTCAGCTGCAGTCAGAATTGCCATTTTAAAACGCACCACAAACAGCCCGAGTCCTGAGTTGGCACCTGAATAGCGCAGTTGAGCTCACTCTGGTAGAGGGAAAAAAATAACAAAGTTAAAAAATGCACCAAAAGCCAGGAAGCAGCAGCTTCATGACCCAAAAATTCTTAAATACTGTGGGGGAAGACTCAAAAAGGTCGATCCAGGGAGTTGCTGCTGAAAATTTAAAAACAGAAATTATGACCATTACTGCGGGAGAATGCCAAAACTGACAAGTGTGGGGAAACCTCATTGAGAAGAAACGTGCAGCAGTGCCACCTTGGATTTACTAATAGCATTTAAAGCTATACACGCTTTAAATCTTAAATAACCATGGATCAAAAGTCTGCTTTACCAGGCCATTTGGACTCATACAAGATCCAGACTAGTCACAAAATTGGGGACGCTAGAGAAAGAGATTCCTTAGATACATGATTGATTCAGGTCTAGACAAAAGGACAGAAGCTGAATAGGTTAATACACTGCTTTATTTGTTAAGTCCAATAAGCCGACAAAATAACAGCTAGACAAGGAATCAATGAATCCTCAGCAAAATTTGACAAAGGTTTAAAATCATTTGACACATATTTTACTTTGAGCAGTAACAAGATCCTCGAAAGACCAAAGTTTGACAAATGTGTCCAACAGCCAAGAGAACCTGTTGACTCCTTCATTAATGAGCTGTACAGAATGCTGAAGGCTGTGACTACGGTGACCTGAAATCAGAATTAATCAGACACAGAATTGTTGTCAGAGTGGTGGACAATGCACTCTCAGACATACTTCAAGCTAAGGAAGATGTGACCCTTGAAAAGGCCATTCAGATTGTCAGGCAATTCAAAATCCGTTTACAGCACAGATCCATCTTAAGGGCAAACCATGGTACAAAGCAACCCCTACTGTCCAGCTAATAAAACAGCAGAGGAACAGAAACATTCCAGGCCAAGGGAAGCAATACCCTAACTGACCACCAGAGGGTGGGTGATCATGCCTGCGCTGTGAAGCCAAGTGGCCCCACAGGCGAGATCAATGTCCAGCAGTCTCAGCACTGTTTTAATTGCAACTGTAAAGGTCAATTCAGAAAGCTATGCAAAGCTAACACAACCAGATGCACAGGTGATCACAAGACAATTTGAAGATGTGACAAGCAAAATGGATAATGGGGATCCTGTAGACATAGTAAATCTGGACTTCCAGAAGGCCTTTGATAAGGTGCCACACAAAAGATTAATACACAAGATAAGATCACATGGAGTTAGGGGTAATATATTAGCTTGGATAGAGGATTGACTAACCAACAGAAAGCAGAGAGTCAGGATAAAAGGGTCTTTTTCTGGATGGCAAGCTGTAACTAGTGGGTTTGGTCCTTGGGCCCCAACTATTTACAATCTATATTAATGACTTGGATTCAGGGATAGAAGGTGCTATAGCTAAATTTGCAAATGACACCAAAATAGGTGGGAAAGTAAGTTGCGATAAAGAAATAAGAAATTTACAAATAGATATGGATAGGTTAGGTGAATGGGCCAAAATTTGGCAGATGGAGTTTAATGTGGATAAGTGTGAGGTTATCCATTTTGGTCGGAAGAATAAAAAGGCGACTTATTATTTAAATGGAGAGAAACTTCAGAATGCTTCAGTGCAGAGGGATCTGGGTGTCCTTGTGCATGATTTGCTGAAAGCTAGTATGCAGGTACAGCAGGTAATGAGGAAGGCAAATGGAATTTTGGCATTTATTGCTAAAGGAATAGAATATAAAAATAGGGAAGTGTTGTTGCAACTGTACAAGGCATTCGTGAGACCGCACCTGGAGTACCGTGCAGAGTTTTGGTCCCCTTACTTGAGGAAGGATGTAGTGGCATTGGAGGCGGTTCAGAGGAGGTTCACTAGATTGATTCCAGAGATGCGGGACTTGTCTTATGAGGAGAGATTGAGCAGTTTAGGCCTATACTCACTAGAGTTTAGATGGATGAGAGGAGATCTAATTGAGGTTTATAAGATGCTAAAGGGGATAGACAAAGTAGACGTGGAGCGGATGTTTCCCCTTGTGGGGCATTCTAGAATAAGAGGCCATAGTTTTAGGCTAAGGGGTGATAGGTTTAAATCAGAGATGAGGGAGGAATTACTTTTCTCAAAGGGTCGTGAATCTGTGGAATTCACTACCACAGAGTGCAGTGGATGCCGGGACACTGTATAAATTTAAGGAGGAGATAGACAGATTTTTAATTAGTAACGGGTTGAAAGGTTATGGGGAGAGGGTGGGAAATTGGAGTTGAGGCCAAAATGAGATCAGCCATGATTGTATTGAATGGCGGGGCAGGCTCGAGGAGCTGAATTGCCTACTCCTGCTCCTAGTTCTTATGAGGTTGAAGTACCAAACCAAGAGGAAACACAACCACGCTTCTTAGGCAAGGTCAAAGATCAGGGATTTTCATTCTGGGATGCAGACATCTCAGTTAACGGTCATCTCAAACTTTAAACTGGACGCGGGAGCCAGTGTTACGCTCCTCTTGGACAAGGAACCGTGGTTGAAAAACCTCTGGCTACAAATGGCACACCACTCTATGGAAGAATCTGACTTCCGGTTACAAACTTGATCTGGAACCATTAAGATATGCAGCAATTAAATCTTTGAAGTTGTGCACGACATGCGTATTCTTCAACCAGTCTTTTGTCTCCTGAGCAGAGATGTCTTGCATTGCCCTGAGCTTTCTTAAAATGGCAGAAGACACCAAAACAATCTCTGTTGTCAATTACACAGAACTGCAAGTTCCTGACAGCTGCAACAGAAAAGATGCTCTTGACTGGGACTTCAGCTCTGAACTGTCTTCACTCTTTGCAGAGAGGTTCGTCCATTTTCTTTGCAGTTGCCAGAGGTTCCTCATTGGGCAGACCAGCCAACCACTCAGATGGTTACCACGATGCCTCGATTGGAAGACAGCCAAGAGATGAACCAGCAGCAAGAGGAGCCTCACCCTCCGGCTCCGACATCTGTCGGTAAGATACCTCAAGACACCATGACACAGGCGCTGCATCCTCCGGTCAGTAAAACTGCTAGCCAGGCGATGCTGGAACAGAGAGGCAGCCATCAGCTAACTGCAGCACACCTCAGTGAGGCAAGGAAGCAAACCAATGTCAGACCTGCTGAGTTTTTCCAGCAATTTTTGTTTTTGTTTCAATGAGAACATGGTTGTAAGAAAGATAAACTGCAAGGTAAGCCCCTTGATAAGTCACACCCACACAATAGGAAGTGACATCTTCCATCACAGCGAATCACTAGTCGGAAGGGAAACAATGAGCACTATAGATGAGCTGTGAGTTCATTCTTTCTGTTAGGAATGGGATAAACCAATGACCACCGATAACACCAGATGGGAGTTGAGAAGGAGTAGTTCAACTCCAAAGAATGAAGGAAGAGAATTAAGATCAACCAACCAAATGCCATAATGACCACATTGAAAACAGCCTACACATCGAGGTTTCCCCTGTATAACAGAGTCTATTGCTCCTCCAACATGTAGTAAAGATAAGATCTGGAGGAATTGTAAAGCCTACAGACCACCTGCACCCAGAGACTTGAAGGGGGTGCTGGGGAAGAAGGGTAGTAGAAGTTATGTAAATATGATAGTAAACAAGAATGCATGTATATACATTGGATAAAAACTTAGGGGGAGGTTTGGATAAGGGTCCAGCATAGAAAGGGTCAACATGGGATGGCATAATGTACTGATGAAGTATGATGTGACCTGAGTCTAGAGGGCAGTCTTGAACTGGACAGATACATGTGCAGAGGCAAGCATAGAGACAGCTCCTGGCTTAGACCTTATTCTGTAGATATGTATATAATTACATGTAGTTAATAAACACTCACTGTTAAACTATACAAAATTCAAAACCTTTTCATGAGATCTACTGAACTACACACATCTTACAACACTGGCAACCTGAAATAAAAGCAAAAAAATACTCAGCAGGTCAGGTAGCAGCTGTGGAGAGAGAAACAGAGTTAACAGGCTGGATCTTCAAATGCCAGTGGGGTCAGGAACGGGTGGGGGCGTGATTTGAAAATCTTGCTCCCAGTGGGCAGCGCAGGATCTCACTACCTCTGGAACGCTGTTATTTTCAAAGGGAGAGGGGGAAAATCGAAAACACCCCATGTCCAATTCATTGTTGCACTGTGTTCATTGATGAGCTCATTAACAGGCCTCAGAGGCGTAGTGTTCAATTTTGAACTGGGAGGCACAGGGGAACACACAGTACCTTGGACAAATGAGGGCGTGACTGCTGTGCACACAATGGATACACTCAGCAACTCATTTAAAAGAGAGAATAAAGCACAGCTGCACAGCCAGGGCCAGAGTTGCCATAGCTACTGCTGAGAAGCTTGCATTTGGTAGTGAGGGACAGAGTCCCGAGAGGGGGGTCAAACAGTTGCCATCATTTGGGCACTAGAGGTTGGCAGAGGAAGGCCTGGTAAAAGAACGAGAGCCAGCTGAGCAAGTTGAGATGAGTACAGGCTGCTCTGACATTGGTCAATAGTGAGGAGCTGCAGCAGATACATCTTGGATAGGAGGGGGTCAAGGAGCACAGCGAGAGGCTGCAACGGGAGAAGGTGCTACCAAAGGCTACCCATGAGTTAGCTACCTGCAGATGACAGAGTGCCGGTGCTGGAGGAGATTGCACCATCCAGGGGCAGTTGGTCTCTGGCATCTTTAAGCCAATATCCGGACTGTGGGTGGCTGCTGGGGAATAAGGGTTA